>NW_017387733.1:697221-699451 GCF_001664035.1 Metschnikowia bicuspidata var. bicuspidata NRRL YB-4993 | reverse complement strand
TCTATAAACCGATCTACTCGTAGTTTAAGAGACAGCTCCAGGCTGTTTCATAATATTTTGGGTCATGATACGACATCAACAATATTATAAAATTTTGGCATCTTGTATAATACGAAGGACGAAAAGTCTAAACATTCCTGATAGGGGTTACCCCTCACCTACTGTATAGAAGGGTTCCGAAATATAAAGGAGCGTGAGGCTGAGACATCCCCGAGGAAGGACAAGACCTATTTTAGAGATCGAGAATACGACCGATAGACTAGGCTTATTCACTGAGACCGAACTATCTATAAACCGATCTACTCGTAGTTTAAGAGACAGCTCGAGCCTGTTTCATAATATTGTGGAATACTTTCCGTATCTTATTTTTGACTGAATCTTTTAGAGGTTATTAACTCTTACTTGTGGGAGAGGCCACGGGATAATAGAGCTGTCTAGGCGAGTTAGGTCGCCTGACACGGGTTAGGCCGTTGGCTCGGAGGATATATATTTTTTGCCCCTTTAATTAGATGAATCTACCATTAAAATAAAAGTTGGTGAGTCTTGCATCCCTCCAATGACACTCTGTAAAATTGATGTTTCTTTCAATAAAAATCATCCAGAAAAAGCAAACGCCAGATTCTGGTATGTGAGGATTATGAAAAGGATTCTTTATATCATTGAACAGTTGTGTTCCTTTGTCAGATGAATATACCAGTGCGTACATTTTATCGTCCCTTTATCTCTTGAATTTCGGATAAGATGTCCCCCTCGATCTTGACCAAGAGAGGTATCGGATTTCCGATGCCATCTTTGTGCACATAAATTTCCTAACGGAGACATCACAGAAGCTTCTCTAGATTTCTTTTGAACAACCGTCTAAAATAAAAATCTTAGGGGCAAGAGCTTATTGGAAGAGAGCAAGTATCGACATTAGTTACGTCTCTGGGAGATGTTTGAATGTTTTTATGAACTATTTTCTAGTTTTATTTCTTTGATCAAATCAATTTGCCAAAACCAATGAGCAAGTGTCCCCACTTCACTTTTTGATCTATGCAACGCGATAATGCAACTGAGTGTGAACATATTTTGAAATACCATTACCCATCTCTACCTTCGAAAGTCATAAAACAACCAAAATGGACCAAAACAAATTGCAAAATCGAGAGCCCGAGGACCTTTTTCCCCGCGATTTGTCATTCAGGCCGTCATCCTTCAATAATTAATTCATGTGCAACACCCAATTTGATTATTCTCCACTCGTGCCCTTAATAAGACGATAGCTCCTCGAAATCTGGACTTGTTGTTTAGAAATATAGGAGTATAATTTGAACAATTCAGTGATGTTTTTGTCGTTGGAGATGTCTTTCAAAATCGTCTTTTTATATGGCGAAACTCTCTTCAAAAAGTTTATTTTTCTTAGCTTATTCTGTTGAGCTATTGATGACATTCAGTAGCGGCAGGCTTGTGTCTCTGGCTGTAAATTATATTGAATGCTTTCAAAAACTCAGAACCAACCTGTAGAAAATAAAAATGTCATCAAAGAATGATCAAACGCCTAAAGGAAGTATGTTTTATAAGGGATGACTCGAATGTAGTGACAACAAGTTTCAGAAGATCTCTTTTCGATGCAGATCTACGTTTTTACTCGTTTCGGAACCTTTTCAGGTCCCAAATTTGTTTGACTAGTAGATTATAGGTGCAAAATTCCAAAAGGCATGAGGAAGAAGCGGAAATAGAAAACGAAAGAAGTTCAGCATAGTTCAGTTTTAATTCTATTTTTTGGCAACTTGGATAAAATTCGCGCTAGAACAATTGCCCTTGAACAATCGCCCTTGAACAATAGCCCTTGAACAAATACTGAAAACTATAGAATCTAAAGGTGATCTAGGCGAATACAGCGCTGATGAATTTTGATAGTCTCTCGTGTTGAAACTTTCTCAAAATCACATGTACTTTCATGCAATTGTTTTCGACTTAAATATTGGTGCTGGAGAGAAATAAAAAGGAAACTCAAGGTTCAGAATATACAAAAGCTCTTTTTGTTTAGGGTAACATTCAGGCGCACGTGCATCTAGATTCTGCAAGAGGTCACCAACATCGCAGTATGAGTAAACGATATATTATTCAAGATGTCCGTAAGAGCTTTTCATGAGACTGTGGGCACTTATCATAAGCGTGACACAGCTTCGTGCTAGGTTAATAAACATAACTGTATGCTTGACTCTTTACCAATAATCGGGTCACAAAA
>NW_017387733.1:646529-697033 GCF_001664035.1 Metschnikowia bicuspidata var. bicuspidata NRRL YB-4993 | reverse complement strand
GCCTAGACCTTTAATGTTTATTGGACAATTTGACATGCTGGATCACCATAAAGAAAGTGGACATTTTTAAACATTAATAAATGTGCTATTAGCAGTCCTTGTAGTTGACATCTTCAAAATAGTCGGTTATACTGAGCCGAAAAACGTGTAATTTCATGAACTAGGACTGCACATTCGTCATGCATGAACAATAAGAGGGAGAATAATCGACAACTTAAGGAGTCTTGAACTGCTCATTATTGAAATGGTCAGCTAATAATGGCTGGTTTTAGTATAAAAAGCTCATAGCAGCACTCTGGCAATGCTTTTTCTCACCAGAAATACTTATCTGCAAATCAGAAGAACATATCAATCAGAAACAAAACAAGCAAATCGACAATGGGAAAAGGCGGAAAAGGCTCAAGCGGAGGGGGACACTCGGCAGGATATCCAAGCACCACTGGAAATCCCTCTGGTGGTGGGAGAGATAACGGACCTCGAAGCGGCAAGTAAGTCTGCGTGTTTATTGCAGATAAACGCTGATTTTGGTTTCAGTGTATGTGTATAGCAATGAAATATTCGAAGAAATCATGGTTTATTGTACAGTTACTTCAGTTACCGGCTTGGTTTTTCAATTGGCCACAAGAACGTGTTCGTGTCTGGAACTATGTCGAAATCATACCTTGGTTCGGACCATTCCAATGTAGAGATACCTTGCAAAACTACGACCGATTGTTTGAGCAAACGCCAAATAATTTAGCACAAAGGAAACAAATGTTTGTTGTACAAAGGGAACTTTTCGGTGCATCACTTGACGGATCTTTGCTGAATATTCAAAAATGGACGCATGCTGGCTACTTGCAAGTATTTGAAAGCTCGATTTGAGGAAAACAGGAAACTATAAAATAGTGCTCTGTTTTGTGTAGGCCGCTCTACATCGTGTAGCCGGAAACATACAAGCATGCATCAATTGCCAGAGTCAGCTGTATGTGTGGTCTGCAATAGAAAACTTTTGCGCTCGTGTCTAGTGCATGAGAAGGAGTTCCAGATCTGACATTTGTCGTCCGGCCTAGTGGTTTTTCTGGAGTGGGCCGGTGTATGAATGACCACCAAGAGGTATTACAACATACCCATATTAAAGCTTTTAAAAAACAATGATGTTAGACTTATAAAACAAATGACGCTTGTCAAATTGAAGTATTAGCATCACATGGATATTATAAATTAGGTATAGTGTGTTTAATCCTTAATTGCAGTCCATTTAAATGACTAACTATATCAATTAATATTATAAATCGTAGATATATAAAAAGATACCATACCATACCCACGGGTACAATTAACATAAATTTGCTAAATATATCATAAATTCCAACTATAGATATATTTTTATGATATTAGTTTCTATATCCTGTTAACCTAATATTTAAAGTCACCGTTCGGGTTGGAGTTGCTTTAGGTATGATTTTATATTCGAATCAATAGAGCGTCCTGTATGACTATTATCATCATGAATTATATAAATCACACTTATATAATTATTAATCTTTCACATGTGATCCTAACACATACCTATTAGGATATCTCTTTTTTGTTTCTTCGAGAGGATTTATATTGCATTCTATAAGTGACCTTATTCTAGTATAATATACTCAATATCATTTACCTATAGCTCTTTTACCACCAAATGAGTATTTGGTGGTCTAATGGCCCGCCTGCGTTGGCCCAATACACAATAATTATCTAGCTCTGATTTGCACCGTCGGATTCTGAGTGTACTTATTGCGATACATCAAAGGATATTACACTTATCCTATGAGAGTAGTTTTTAAAAAACTCAAAGTATTTTCCCAATAATACGCCCTCTCCTTGTGTTTGATTAAGTCTTTCTTCAAATACAGTTTTCCTGTTGTGTTTCTATGTATCATCCTTCCCAATTCATTGGTCCCAAAGACCTAGCCGTAGCCTAATCCTTTTCATGATTCACGTTCGCTAAACTCAATTACCAAAGCTCCAGCCTGTTTCTCATGGGGTGGTGCCCCTGGCGAAGCGATCAGGCAGATGGCTATTCTGGCCCCGCCCAGCTTCGATGTCTGCTAGTAGCTATGTCTACGCATCCATTGTGGTGGAAAGCGTCTTTGAAACAGAGGCTGAAAACGACGCACCCCTCGTGGGCTTCAGCCATCAGCGCCGTTTTCGTCGAGCCCATCCACTACCATGCCAGCCGAACGAGTAGCCGCGCATTTCCAGAAGTGATGGGTAACTATAGCCGCACACAATATACATTCGTCTGCCATGCCCATCCAGAGGCGGGCCCCAGACGAGGCTTTCCGGCCCACAGACAAACAAAATCTTCCAGCCCACAACAAATCAGCAAATAGTAAATTGTCTATACTCTATAAATCCACTACGTAAGTCTGATCCCAAAACCGGCACGTTAGACGGCACAGTAGCCACCGTCCACCTGGATGTCCGTACCCGTGGTGAAAGAAGCCAAGTCAGAGGCCAAGTACATGTAGGCACCGACCAACTCCTCGGGCTGGGCCTCTCTGCCCAAAGGCGTCAAGCCCCACCACTTGGCACGCTGCTCGGTAGGAACAAAGTCAGACAAGCCGCTGTCCGTGTAACCTGGCGACACGGTGTTGACACGGGCAAAGCCGGCAAACTCGACAGCCAAGGACTTACCCATGTGCACGACGGCGGCCTTGGACGCGTTGTAGCCGGTCTGGTAGTTTGGCACGTTGACAATGTGGCCGGAAATGGACGCGGTCATGATGAGCGAGCCCTTGCCCTTTCTCTTGAAAACCTCACCGACGCTCTTGGCGCAGTTGAACACACCGTGGACGTTGACGTTGAAGACACGGGCCCACTCTTCGTAGGTGCTGGCCTCGTTCAAGATGGAGCCGGTGGTCCATACAACACCTGCGTTGGCAATGAAGGTGTCGATGGTGCCGAAGTCGGCCTCGATGTCCTGCACGGTCTTCTGCACCTGGCCGGCGTTGGTCACGTCGACGGTGTACGACTGGACCTTAACTCCGTACTTCTCGGACAAGGTCTTGTCGATGGTAGGGTTGTATCTGAAGTCCATGATGGCAACATGAGAACCGGCAGAGGCAAAGGCGTCGGCAAGCGCACCGCCAATGGAGCCGGCGGCACCGGTGATGACGGTGACCTTACCGGCCATGCTGAATCTCTCGAAGGCAGTGCCAGTAAGAGTTGGAGCAGGGAAAGGCACTGGGGCCTCGTCTTGCTGGGGCTTGATGATGGTGGTGTATTGGTTGTCGGAGGCAGTCATTGTGTGTGTGGTACAAGAAGATATGGAAGTAGCTTGGAAGAGTTAAACGGATCGATGAAGAATTTTCAGCCAATTTATATACTTGGTGCTACCCCATAAATGCGATGCGCGTAACCGTCCGAGAAACGCTCCGGCGGAAAAACGTTACGAGCGCGCGGACGGGCGAAAAAAAGAAACGACGCCGGGCGTGGTCCAGGAGCCGGGAAAAAGAAAGGCATGCTTATGTTTCCGTGGCCCAAGGGCGGCGGCGGAAACCCGGGGCAATTTGCGGGGCCACCAGGACCCTTCTTGCGGAGCGCATTGCTTTTTGTTCTTGTGTTTTTTTTTGTTCTGCCTGTTCATTTGTGGTTCTTACTCCCGCCCCTTTTGTTGGGCGGGCCGTCCACGTGTGACAGCCACGCATGGTGCGCAGAAAGCGGCAAGATCATCCCAAACAATCCGAGGCGCTCGAACTCCTCTCTTCCGCCAACTGCGCGGATTCTCTCTTGATTTTTTTTCTGTTCGTTCTCCGATCTTTGGGCCGGTTTAGCCGGAAGTCGAGACTATGTCAGGTACTATGACGATGACAAGCATGGCCACATGTCGTAATGCTGATTTCAGCCGCTATGCGCAGCGCATGCCTCATCAAGATCTGCCTCTGACGTTCTGAGCCAATCAAAGTATCTGATCTCCTGCGTGGCGCACGTACTCCTCGGATCTCATGCACTCGAGGCCAATAGTTGAGTGGTCTGCAGAATATATAGCGGACGTCACGTGCGCGTCATCCATATCTCCAGCAGACGGTGACATGTCATCATCACGCTTAGTACTCCATTCTCGCAAATCGCTTTTCCATGCCGCTTACGTCATAGTGCCTATACGGCTATCCCGAAAGGCCCGCTACTACCAACACCCTACATCCTGGTTTACTTCGTGGTGTTTGAAGCACCCAAACATCGCATCAAATGAGGTCTTCGTATAGGGCACGTAAATAGATTGTTTGTCGTAAACACCTCAACCTTAATTTAGCGAAGGCAAGAGTTCCGAGGGCTGACCATTTTCGGGCCCAAAACAATCCACGCATGCAGGTCCGCAGCATGCCGGCAAGACTTATTCGTGAGACGCCAGATTGGGTATGAGCCTCACACAGCATTTCTTTTCTAAGTTCCCGTGCTTGGCGGGATCCCCAAGTACCCCACACATCTATTGGACAAGTGTGACACGGGTCACTCAAATCCTTGAGCAAACAGAGATGGGCCGTCCCTTATCGTGACTCTATATGTAGATTGTACGCAAGATGACATCAGCACATTCAGGCCCTAAATCTCCATGCATGTCTGATCACAGTCGCTAATGCACACATGAGAAAATGCCCGCGTAGAATACCAAGTACGAGGTATTCTTCTCGCACTATTCCATTCTGCCTCTCTTCGCAGCCACATCTATTCGCCACAAACTATTCTGCACAGTCCGCAAAAAAAGCTTGACCGGTGGAGCAATTTTATATACAGTGGGTCACTGCTCGCACGTGATCTGTTCAACACAGGAAAGTTTGCATCATCGATGACGAAATGTTTTCAAGAGCAGAATTATTTACTGCACCCAGAAACGGCATCTCATGAAGCCACTTGCGATTGGTTTGCTTGAGCAGTAGATTGAGATACTCGACCCGTTTTAATTTTCAGCTGGCTTCAAACTGACAGAAACGGCTGTGGGTTTGTCCTTCCGTCATCGTCGGTGCTCACCAAACTTGGATTTTTTTTTGACTTCTTCTCTCATGCAGAAATGTTTGATGTACCTGTAAATGTCTGATTTAAAGGGTCCCCTTCTAGCCGCATGCGGTCTGTAAGCAAGCTCGCTAAAATCAGTTGTGGTTTCATGATGAGATACCTCCTTTCAGGCGCTCACCATTATTTCGAAAAAGTGTTATGCTATTTTCGTTACCTCTTGGTTTAAACATCGTCGAGTGCTTAAACTGTAACAATGTTGTCAGCCTTTTTTCGTTAGAATACGGAGGTCAACCCCGGTCAAAGTCAAAGAACTGAGAAAATTTGCACTAAATGAGACCCGTGAAACTTCTGTGGTCGAAATACAATCATAAGTCCAGACCTCTGACATTCGAAAATCCAAGTGGTAACAAAACTGTTCCACTTGCCGGCATCATATTCGCCTAAACGTCTCTTTTATATCAAATTAGGTGTGAGCCAAATGACTTTTGATATCAGTTTTACTAAATTAGCTTAGAATCTATGCATCCCTGGGGAAGCAACGCGAACGCAGGCAAAGCGATATTAGCAAGTCAATTGTCGGGTGGCGAGGATGCAAACCCCGTGTCACGTGCCATGCGTCACGTGTAGGATACTGCGCGCCGGCGTCAGCGGAACAGCGGCGCTAGATCAAAAAGTATTGCTTCGATGCCTTGTCAAATATTCTGCAGTACATTTTGCAGCATGAAGTATTTGAAGAAATTTAAGGAGTAAGTATAAGACTTAGGGATGGAAAAAAAATCAAGCGAAAGTCTCACGCATAACATGCAGGAACACACGACCTGCTCATCCAGTCAAGGGCTACAAATCGAGGCTTCTCAGCGCTTAGTCTTTGCATCACAGCGCTTAGTCTCTGCGTCTGGATAATTGAAAGACAGTCTCAACGAGCGCTAATCTGTGGAAATAAACTTATACTTAGAATATCCCTTTTTTGTAAATCTGTTACTGTTGGCTTTGGAGAGCCGCTGAAGATACGTGCATTTCCAAATGAGCAGGATGATTGTCGACTCCGGTTCTGTATAAAGTCTGCCTAGCTAGATTTACTTTAGACACTGATGGTGAAGTTTCCAGAGAGTCCTTACTTACTGGTAGTGCAGATTACGAGCAGAGAGTAATATTTACATGGGCTACTGGGTCTGCTATGAAAGCCATGGCTTGGAGACATATCTAAGTTTCGCAAAAATTCTTGGAACACAATTAAAATAACACTGCGCAAACAGAACGAGCAAAAACGCCTTTTTTACTATCTCCGGAAAGCGGCTGGCAGAAAATGCAAGCGGAATTATGGAATGTGATATCATGAGGGACAGTTGAGAGTGGGGCCAGGTCGTGCGGCTTATCGCCCCCGCTTTTCTTGTTTGGGATACGACTCCAGATTTTAGATGAGGGCTCCAAACATTCAGGCTTCTTTAAGCCACGTGACTTGGTTTGAAAACACGCTTCTGATGTTTGTACCATCCCTAGAACTTTCAGTCCAGGGGCGCTGATCAATTGAGCTAGAAGCACTTGATATCGTAAATGCGAAGTCGGTTTCGCAGCTGTGGAGGCCAATTGACTCACGTTTTTCGCTGTGTATCTCCTCGGCTCTGCAAAGTCAAAATCCGCAAACGATGAATTCTGAACACATGTCATTATCCCTCAGGAACCCCAAAACAATTGCTTTTTATCCTGTCTGGCCAGGTCACATGAGATATCGGGCCATTTTCACTTGGTGCGCCAATCACACGTACCCCACTTTGGCCTGGGCGCCCCGCAGCAATCCTTCTCGAAAGGAGCGAGGTGTATGCATGTCTAAGGACGCATGTACGATAGGCCACTTATCAGTTTTTCCGTGCTTATAGAGCCCACATCTCGCATTCTCAACGACCGACTTTTTTTTTTCCTTTCCTCGCTACTTCCACAAGCTTCAATACCCTCGGCACGTGTTTTTACTCGCGCCCTGCTGACGATTGTGTGAAATCATCAAAGTTGAAACCTGTTCTTATCAGCGCTCATCCAATCTGCTCAATTGACCATTTTTGCCCTTTTTTCGAGTACGCTGATCGAAACACTCGAACATCCCGGATCCTTCCCCGTCTAATTGCTATTTCCTGCTGAAACATGCTGGAGCAAGAATTCTACGGTTTGCTTACTGCAGAGGAGCGGCGGCTTCACGAGAACAAAAAACGCATCAAGTACCACAAGAGGTGGGGGTCTTATCTCAGTGAGCGACAATGGGCCACCGTGCGTGAGGATTACTCTGCCTCGGGCAGTGCATGGGACGACTTTTCATTCGACGACTCGCGGTACAGAACTTACCGGTGGGGAGAAGACGGGTTGGCCGGCACCTGTGACACGCGTCAGTTGGTGTGTTTGCTGATGGGTCTCTGGAACGGAAAAGATGACATTTTAAAGGAAAAGTTATTTGGCGTGACCAACTCTCAGGGAAACCATGGAGAGGATGTGAAAGAGCTTTACTACTACTTGGACAATACGCCCACGCACTCTTACATGAAGTTCTTGTACAAGTACCCGCAAAGCAAATTTCCATACAAGCAGCTTGTGGAGGAAAGTGGCAAGAAGTCACGCTTGGAACATGAGTACGAGATCACTGACACGGGGATTTTCGACGAAGGCCGCTACTTCGACGTAGTGCATGAAGTGGCCAAATCCGACGACGATCCCGAAGAATTGTTGTTCAGAATCACTGCGTACAACCGTGGGCCTGATGCAGCGCCATTGCACATTATCCCTCATGTGGTGCTCAGAAACACGTGGGCCTGGGGCACTGAGGAGCTGCAGAAAGGCAAGCCTCACTTGCGTGCCACTGACAACTTTTCCATCGAGGTCGACCATCCCAAATTCGGGATACGCCATGTTGTGTTTGCGCCAGCGCCGGGCGTGTCTGAAGAGGCCCTGGACATCGAGCCACAACTACTTTTCACGGAAAACGAGACTAACGCCAAGCTTTTGTATGGGCAAGAAAACGCCGCTGAGTACGTGAAAGATGCATTCCACGACTACGTCGTTGACGGCAAGAAAAAGGCGGTGAACCCCAAGAAGGAGGGCACCAAGGCCGCGGCTCTCTTCTCTTTTGATCAGGATGGGGGTGTTGCTCCAGGAGACTACGTGACCATCCGGTACAAGATGTCGAAAACTGGCGGCGAGATCGACGAATTCGAATTTGACAACGTCTTTGGGCGCCGTCAGGATGAGGCTGATGCCTTCTACTGGAAAGTCTCTCCTTTGCCTCTTTCGGACGAGTTGAGACAGGTGCAGAGGCAGGCATTCGCGGGCTTGTTATGGACAAAGCAGTTTTACCATTTTGTGCACAGCTACTGGCTGAGCGGTGACCCCAATACACCTGCTCCACCAGAAAACAGAGCCAATGGCAGGAACAAGGACTGGAAGCACTTGTTTATCGATGATGTGTTGTCCTTGCCTGACAAATGGGAGTACCCTTTCTTCGCCGCGTGGGACACGGCATTCCATTGTATTCCATTTGCCATGATCGACCCTGAGTTTGCCAAAAATCAGTTGGAACTTTTGACTAGAGAGTGGTATATGCATCCAAACGGTCAGTTGCCCGCGTACGAGTGGAACTTCAGTGATGTGAATCCACCAGTGCATGCCTGGTCTTCTTACAGAGTTTTCAAGATTGAGCGTAAGATGTACGGCGTGGAAGATTTGGACTTCTTGGAAGGCACGTTTCAAAAGTTGCTTATCAACTTCACCTGGTGGGTGAACCGAAAGGATTCCGAAGGAAACAATCTTTTTGAAGGTGGCTTTTTAGGACTTGACAATATTGGTGTCTTCAACAGGTCCGAGCCTTTGCCCACAGGTGGAACATTGCAACAGTCGGACTCGACCGGCTGGATGGCTTTCTATTGTTTGCAAATGTTGAACATTGCTTTGGAGTTGGCGAAGACAAGACCCGTATACGAAAACATTGCTTCTAAGTTTTTCGAGCATTTCTTGTTGATTGCAGACGCTATGTCGTACCGCGGCGCTAAGAAGGGGGATCAAACCCCTACGGACCAATCTTTGTGGGATGAAAATGATAAGTTTTATTATGATGCAATCCATTTCGGCAATCACACGCAGTCCTTGCCCATCAGGTCTCTCGTTGGTTTGATCCCCTTGTATGCGTCATTGACTTTAGAGCCTGAATTGTTGAACAAGTTTCCTTCCTTCAAGAAAAGATTAGACTGGTTCATCGAAAACAGAAGATCTGTTGCCGAAAGAAACATTGCTTCGATGACAAATCGTGGTGTGGGTGAAAGGCTTCTTTTATCTTTGGTCAATAAAGACCGTCTTGTGGCAATCTTGGAGCGCATGTTGGATGAAGACGAGTTTTTGTCGGATTACGGCATCCGGTCATTGTCTAAGTACCACGAAAAGCACCCCTTCGAATTGGACGTGAACGGGCAAAAATACGAGGTCAAGTATTTGCCGGGAGAATCCGACTCGGGCATGTTTGGAGGAAACTCCAACTGGAGAGGTCCAATTTGGTTTCCTGTCAACTTTCTTTTGGTTGAGTCTTTACAAAGATTTTATTTGTACTACGGCTCTGACTTGAAAGTTGAGTGTCCAAAAGGTTCCGGAGAATACTTGAATTTGGCGCAGTGTGCAGAGGAGATTCAGCATAGATTGATTCATTTGTTCGTCCCCGACGCTGAGGGCAACAGAGCATGTAATGGCGAGAACGACCTAGTGAACAAGGATCAGTACTTCAAGGACTACGTGCCCTTCTACGAGTACTTTGATGGTGACACTGGGCGTGGTCTTGGTGCTCTGCACCAGTGTGGCTGGACTGCAGTTGTTGCCAAGTGGATCCACGACAACGGAACCACCTGCAGAACACCCAAGACCCCGAAGTCTGCTCCAAAGCCCGTGCGCAGAAACTCCATTCATTCTTTCGAGACGGAGAACGAGTCTGCTTTGTCCCAAGAAGAAGAGGACAACCAACTTCTTCAGAAATACGCGCCCAAAGCTGGGCCTTTCCCCGGCCGGTTGACGAGAAGACGCAGTGGGAAGTCGTTATTGAACTTGACCATCCAGTCGTTGGATTTCGGGGACGACGAGAATATCAAGACTGGCGAAGAGCCGATTGCCGGGTTCCGTGACTTGAAGAACGTGACCGCGGAGATGCACGACCTTGAGTTGGCACGCACTGATTCGAGGCGGTCGACGGACTCCAGAGGGCATGACTCGAACTTGATGGACCAGATCCGGTCAGCGTTCAAGAAGTACAAAAACCGTACCGACGAGGACGAGGCAGATGAGTTTGAGACCAGACATTGATACAGAGACCCGTCTTGAGCCTACATACTAGATTAAGACCGAATGAACGTTACTTTTGAGGGCACGCGGTGGAGTCTAGGAATAGACCTGCCGTTGTGTATTCCATGGCTTTCGGCACCCCAGCCTGACACAAAGATATAAGAACTGTGAAATTAGCATCACAAGAACTTGAAACATTTTAGGGGGGCAGCTCGGTTTCAACAAGCTTTAATATCTAGAGCGTTTGCGTCGTGCAGATTGTTCAGCAGATGCAAGAGACGTCTTATACAAGGAACAATCCAGGACTGCACAAGGGCACGAGCACAGAAACAGAAAAGAAAAGAAACATACAAGTGAATGCGCCCAATAACCCACCAGGTCTTTCTACTTGAAAGCCACATACCCAATATTCCAGTCCATGCAGCAGAATGGCGGACCGAGCACCGGACCACGGATTGGTCCACGTTTCCACCTCCTGCACACGGACCCGTGCGCCGGCACCGCTCGCTTATCGCACGGGGCCCTCGTCACGTGAGCCGCGCGCGGCCCGCGCCTCGTGCTCAGTCTCCACAGTCAGCAATCCTTCAACACCAACTAACTACCGCACACATTATGGCGGAACTTCTTGAAACATACGAGTCCGACTTCCAGTTGGCGCTCCAGGAAGCGCAGCTGAAATTCTCCACGGTTGGCCGCGAGCCTGCTCAGCGCCGCGCCGCGTTGCAGGCTATCGAACATGCCACCGACGAGGCGCTCGAGATCTTGGACCAGATGAATGTCGAGGTGCAGAATTTGCCCGCCAGCCAGCGGCTGGCCCAAAACGCCAAGATCCGGCAGCACCGTGGCGAGGTCGATGCCACAAAATCGAAGTTGCGCCAGCTTCTAGACGAGGAGGACCGCGGCGCCTTGTTTGGGCTGCGGTACACAGACGAGGAGGCCAGCGTGGGCGGCACGGGCGGGGACAATCAGAGAAAAACGCTTTTGAGCAACAACGCGTCGCTTGAGCGGACCTCGGACCGGCTCCGGGAAAGTCAGCAGATCGCGTACGAGACCGAGAACATTGGGGGCAACATCCTCAACGACTTGCGTGCGCAGCGGGAGCAGATTGTCAATCTGCGGAACACGTTGGGTGCCGCCGACAACTACGTGGACAAGTCTGTGCAGACGCTCAAGTCGATGCTGCGGCGCATCACGGCCAACAAGTACATCAGCTATGCGATCATCGCGGTGTTGGTTCTTCTAATATTGCTTGTGCTCGCCAGCAAGTTTTGATGCTGTGCGTGTTTTTGAAAGTTTTGGGTGTAGCGGTGCGTGTTTCCGAAACTTGTGGGTGTCCATGAGTGTCTAGTGTTTGGTTGGCTCTCGG
Organism: Metschnikowia bicuspidata var. bicuspidata NRRL YB-4993; assembly: GCF_001664035.1. Lineage (NCBI taxonomy): Eukaryota > Fungi > Ascomycota > Pichiomycetes > Serinales > Metschnikowiaceae > Metschnikowia > Metschnikowia bicuspidata. The sequence continues at coordinate 685,386 of NW_017387733.1, read as the reverse complement.
TGCTCTGGAGTAATACATTAAACTGAGATATGGAAGCGTATGGAAGCGCAGCTGTGCGGGCTGTCTTGCGTGTGAATCTAGGGCTGCGAGTCGGCTTTTTTCTGTTTATCAGAAGTGAGTGACTGGGCTATGAGATTGTATCTGGTGTCTAGCTTTCTAGCATAATTTGTTTGAGTCTGAAGTCGTGTGGTACAATGGCAGCTAGTCTCGGGAATTCTTGGCCCCATGGAATATAATGATGTAGGCTCAGCTGTCTATTTCTGTCTACATTGGCTCCCTTTGGAAACAGCACAGCTTCGAGATCTGGTGCCTTTGCGGCTGATGAAGAACAAGCTTTTCTATTTCCCCCCTTTCTTAGGGTCTCTGTATGAATCTCTGTGGCTGGGGCAGACTGCGGAGAAAAATGAGCAGGCAAGGGGAACTGAGTAAAATTGCCATGATCTACTTTTTCAATAGAGCAATAATCATTGCAACGGTGGAGCATCAAGGCCCGTTCCACGGTGCATTCAGGCTCCAGATCGTACTACTGCTCAAAATATAATCTTTTGCTTTAAAGGTCAATCATTTTCACGGCACTTGAATACCAATAATTTGCAAGATCTCAGCTTTTCTAAGGGTCCATCAAAACGTCGATTTTCCTACGGTGTTAGATTCTAAATTTCCCCAGGGTACTAGAGTCTCAGCTATTTCCGAGACGTCAGCTATTCGCATTGACTTGACTATACTCGGTGTCGTAAATCATTGATTACTCGAAACATTAAAATCTCGGCTATTTCCGAATGTCAGCTATTCTAAGGGTATCAAAGCGTCGATATTCTTATGGTATTGAATTCTTAACCACCCCAGGGTAATAGAGTCTCAGCTATCTCCGAGACGCGACCACTATTTCAAGGTTTTGACTTAACTACTCCCAGGGTAGTTGATTGTCGGCTACTCAGAGTATAAAAATCGCCGTGATTTCAACTATTCCCAGGGTATTCAAACATCGATTCTCCTCAGGATATTACATTCTCGAACTCGCAGAATCTAAGAGTCCACGATATTCTTAATATATGTTACATTGGTCCCTCCACGTACCTCTCGCAAAAAAACATAAAGAGGCGCCAAAAATCCACACCACGGCCGATTCGGCTCAAATTCGTCCGGTGCCTTCTTTCAACTACACAATACCCAAAAAGAAACAGAAATCCTCTTTCCAGGCCCTGTCATGTCGTAATGCTGCGTATCTCATTTTGACTGGGCCAGGGCGACGCTCGGCCGAATGGCCCCGCACGTCCCAAAACAGCGAGCTCCGAGATACCGTCCTGCTTAGTATAAGCGACTTTTAATTAGTCCAGAGGCCGCCTGAATCACTGGGCGAGTCATTACTCCATCAAAGAGAAGAGCACCCTACGAACACGAACACAAGGTCACGAACACACAGACACCAATACACAGACACCAAACAGACACCAGCACACAAAGACGGGAATTAGGGAAATACAAAAACACGGAAACTCACGAAAACCCCGAAAAGTCATACACATAAGTCCCACTCAGAGATCGTGTCTTCCGCACCCAGCCTCGAGTTCTGCACCGTTCCAGTTCTCGGTTCTCAAGATACAGTTCAAAGGTGCACTATTTTTTTTTTTCGTCCCATTCACTTTCCACGCTTCACATCATCATTCGGGTCCCCCAGCAGTCGTCTTTATTCCGAACAAAAAGAAACGCCGCTACTCTCTCCAGACATCCGCGAGATAAAAACCAGCAGTCATAGTAGTGCCCTCTTGCTGCCCAAAATTCTCTTTTCACCACACTCCCATAACATCAAAATGTTCAGAGCAGCCACACTTCTTCACCGGTCTTTGGCAAGAATCCCTCGTGTATCGCACAGTATAGCATCGGCCGGCCTGCAGAGAACATTCACACAAAGCATGGCCAGATTGCACGGCCATCTCCACAAGGCCAAGCCCGGCGAGGAATTGAAAATCACGTTCATCTCGAAGGACGGGCTGCAGCAGACGTTCGAGGTTGCCGAGGGTGACAACATTTTGGACATTGCCCAGGCCCACAACTTGGAAATGGAGGGTGCCTGTGGCGGGTCGTGTGCGTGCTCGACCTGCCACGTGATCGTCGACCCGGAGTTCTACGACGAGATCCCGGAGCCGGACGACGATGAAAACGACATGTTGGACTTGGCCTTCGGCTTGACGGAGACTTCCCGTTTGGGCTGCCAGGTCAAGATGACCAAGGACTTAGATGGCATCCGCATTGCTCTTCCTGCCATGACGAGAAACTTGCAGTCGAAAGACTTCAATTAGGAGGGTTCGGAATGCGGCCATGTAGATAGATACTCTTGACAAGGCCACGGGCGGAAAATGTAGATACAGCCTGGACTGTTGTCTGGAGAGCTACGTGTTATAGATATGCATGCCACGAAAGCGAAGGGTGTAGGGAAGGGCTAGATTTCGAACAAAGCGAAATGCGGAGAGTGAACGGGCCAAAGAAGCATTGTGGGATTTGCATAGTGCTGATGAGAACGGGTGTTCAATGTTTGGTTCAGCCGGGTCAGATGTGATGTTATATACATGTATATGTATATGTATATGAGTATCAGCTAAGAAAGAGTACTCTAGCGAAGAGGCCGTCAGCCACGATTGTGATGTTCAATAGATGTTCTCGAGCCGAGGAGCTACTTTTTCTGGAGCCGGAAAACAAAATTATCTGGAGCCAAGGATCTATACTTTCTGAAGCCGAAAAGCTACTATATCTGAAGCCGTAGAGCTAAGTTTTGAAGCCGGAGAGCCAAATTTTCTGGAGCCACTGAATTTCCTGGAGCGTCTGAATTCTGGAGCCAAGGAAATACATTCTCCAGAGCTAAGGTCATGCCAACCCAAATTGGTCTCTGCCTGGATGAGCTCATCACCGGCACTGGGCGATACGAGATCGGCATATGCACCCTGTGTTTACGCGAAGCGAAACCAACCACGCCCGAAACACACGTGAAACGCCGCCCCACCGCCGTGCTTGCGCTCCAAGGCCCCTGAAACACCGCTGAAACACCAGCCGGCCATACAAGACGCGTCATCCAAGACCTCTCCAGGCATCTGCAAATGAGTGCAAACAGCCACCGAGTCAGAACCTCTCCTGCGAGAAAACGTAGGCGCGTGCTTTCGGAAATCCAAAACACAGACGGGCCGCTTCCGACTGCCAAAATTCGTAAAAAGTCCTTGGATTTCGACTTGGTTCGTATCCCAAGCTCACTGAAGAAACTGGCACCCGAACATTCGACGCCCCACCCCCTCGAAATGGCGCCTATTGAGGCTCGAAGGCCCAATCTGCTCTCGGACATGAATACAAAGGGCTCCGGAATCCCGATGCTCGTGAAAAACGACCGTTTCGAGCGCTTTCTCACAATCAGCCAGTCGCTCAATCGGAAGTCATCCATCAACGGGCTTAGTGGGGAAATGCTCCCCTCGGCACACCAGCTAGAAGAACTGAAACAAGCCAATTCTAGGGCCCTTTTGCACAAACTCGAGCTGGAGGCAAAGTCGCTAGATAAAGAGCTCTCAGAGGCCACTCGCAGATTAGCATATGCTCAAGAAGAGGCGTTCGAAACCCGCAAACTCCACAGAGCATTGCAGAACGAGTACCTGACGCTCCAAAGTGCCGTGGAGGAGCACGAGGGCAAATTCGAATTCTTGCTGGGCCAGGTCACCACACGGGTCGAAATGATGGAGCGTGATATCCAGCTCCAGATCAAGGAATATGGCAACAAGGCCCAGAGCTCGTACAACGATGTTGAAATGGAGGTCAAGACAGAGCTCCAGAATGCCTTGAGGAGCGAGGACGAGGAGACCTCCAAGGAATTGGCCGTTCTCGAGGAAAAGAAGAAACAGTTGGAGCTCCAGCTTGGGGCGATGGTTTCGGCAAACAACGATAAAATCAAAAAAGAGCAGGACGCAATATCTAGGAAAGCCGACGAGGCCGCTAGGAATATCGACCACGACGTCTCGATTGCCGAGCAAACACTCTGTGATTTGCAAAAGGCGCATGACGCATTGGAAGAGGAGAACCAGAAGCTACAGGCCGCCATTTCCTCGGAGGAGGCGGCGGGCCTGAAAACGAAAAGCGAGATCTCCGCGTTGGAGCATATTATCCAGAATCACGTGGTGCTGAGATCTGCCATGGAGGCAAAGCTCCGGCTGGAAACGGAGCGTCTTCGGGCATTTGAAAAAACCCAGCAGAGCTGGCAACAAAAGGAGGCCGAGGCGAAGCTCGCCTACGAAAAAGAAAAACTGAAACACGACGCGTACATGTCGACACGGCGTCGTCTCGAACATGCGATTTCAAGACTCAGTGGAAAAAGCCGGGCTCTCATCAGAATCAAGCACAACCTAGAAACTGGCGTGGACCATGCCCAAGCCACGAGCCTGAAATATGGTACATTCAAGGTCAGCGCGTATGAGCCCGATGCCGACTTCTCGAGAAACTGGGAGCTCTTGAGCCAGGAGTGTTTACGCGGTGCTCGAGTGTCTCTATCGTTTTTTGGCTCGCCACGGCAAGACATGTGTCTGCAACTAGCTGATATTCTCGTGTTTCTCCAACGTGGACAGGCGTCCTCGAACAAAGGTGGTCAGGAACACACATTTTGTCTTCAGAGCGTGCTTATCCACGACAACAACCGGTACTCGGATCTCCTCAATCTGTCTTCCGAAGTCGATATACAGCTTAAGACTGGCTACATCAATGTTGTCAGCCAGAAGATGCTTGTGTCCAACAGCTCTGAAATCCACAATACATTGAAGAGCAGCGCAGAATACACGGGGGCATATCTCCATATCTTCACGGTTATGGGCTCTGGCACAGGGAATTCGGAAACACCGCTAGGCTCGGTGCTGATACTTGACCTTTCACATCTCTCATGGCAAGCACAGAATGAAGCGCTTGCTGCTGAGCGCAATACTGGAATCTTGCGTGACTTGCTTCAAAGATCCCCGCTCGACCATAACAACATGGATATCTGTGATCTTGATAATGTCGACGAGCCCGGTGCCCAGGAATTGCTTGCATCTTTGGAGAGCAGGACATGCTGATGTTCATGGAGGGTGATTCAAGCTGACTGCATGCATCACTGGAAATGCTACATGGGTGCAAGGTAGGAAACTTGGATTGTCAAAGTTAAACAGATGCAGTTGTAATTATAAGAGTATGTCTGGGAGAAAGGTTATATTTCTGGAGGCAGGCCTGGGTGAGCTCCTCGGAACTTGTTGGAAACGACTTGGTATATAACACACTAAAGAAGATTCGAAATAGTCCATGATTTCGGGCAAACATTGGAGTGCGTTTTTTGTCGTAAACCAAGTGAAGCATTATTTACTCACCAGTGTCCTTTGTATTGTGGTGAGCATTGCGTCAGGCTCTGTCATCTCGATAGATCATTCCCGAAATTGAATCAGCAGTCTGATGACGTAAACTCTGTTCTCACAATGTAATTCCTTTGAGTCAGATAAGTCTTCGGAGCGGGATATACAAGGTTAGAAAGAAGAAGGCTTCCAATGGATTCGTGAGAAAAATGCACTTTGAAAGAGTGGGCGTAAATGTTACGAAGAGCAGGTATTCAGAGGGCTTCGAGACAAAAGAGACGATTCATCAACATAGCACCTTTGCTTTGATGAGTGCGGGATGGAACGTGGAGGAAACACCCCGAAGCAACTCCGGAGTAGACCATTCATCAAGACTAAAACGTGAGGTTGTTTCGGAAAGAGATCACATCGAATATGAAATCGAAGTGGAACAAGCTCGAATAGGCTTGAAAGCTGAGCAGAAAGTGTGATGCAGAGAAACATGCAAATCATTCGTGAGTCTCATGCCATACTTCAAAGCTGGGAAAGTGTTGATATCAAAGGCTAAAGCACTAGATAGAAAATGAGAAAGTATTGATATCTCTAGCTAAACAACTAAATGAGAAATGAGAAAGTATTGATATCTCTAGCTAAACAACTAAATGAGAAATGAGAAAGTATTGATATCTCTAGCTGAAGCACTAAATGAGAATGAGAAAGTATTGATATCTCTAGCTAAAGCACTAAATGAGAATGAGAACATATGGACATCTGGCAGCGGGACCAAGGCCCCGACAGCTTGGCAGTGTGAAATACAATACATTGATGTAGGCTCCAGAAGCACAGCATCGAGTGGGTAGCATACCAGCTGAGTTTGAAATATAGTACAGCTCCAGAAGACACCCATTTTCAGGCAGTAGTCAGCAGTCCATGCAATGTGAGACCCAGCATCCTCGTGACTAAACCGCATTGTGCAATCAAGGAGCAGTATTGCAAGGCTGAGCAGTATGACAGGCGCTGGCGAGCAAAGCAAAGACGAGCACATGAGACAAACGAACCGCATCCTTGATGCAAGACTGCTCCATGCGTAAGCCCTCCATGCCATTGGCCCCACACGAGCTGTGAGCACGTGTTCGGTCTTGCGCGTGTCTTGAGTAGCCCCGTTGCGACCTGGATATGTCTCTGTATGCTCGTCTCGATGAGTCCCCGCTTGGCATGCATTTCGCAAATGAAATATCCCGCCTTGCTTTCTTTGGGTTGGAAGCACCATTCTGCCATGCACTTGTTGGCAGCCGGAGCACCACGCGGCTGTCGGGAGTCCTGCTTTGCTTGCCATTCGCTCTTCAATGGAACAATCTCGCACTGGCGATTCACGCGAGTGCCTCTCAAGGAAAAACGGCAGCAACAGGCCGCGCTCCCACACAGTGGGCCTTACTGGGCAGCGAGTTCCTCGAACTCCCATGCAAAACCGACCCGCTTCCCCGAAGCCACCGGTCCCTCGAGCCACAGCGCCCAACCCGCCCTGAGAACGGCCCGCGGGCACGCCAGGAGAGCTTTCTAGTACAGTACGGGCCGACGGCCGAGCGCAGCAAGCAACAGGAACCGCACCGCCGTGAGTTTGCCGCGGCCCGCCCGGCAAAGATGCCATGCGGCTGCGCCGCCGCTCAGGTCGACGAGCGGATGAGGTCATGGAGCAACCACTTCAACTCGTCCGGCGTGCCCACGTGCGAGACCTCTTTGGGCGGCGGCGCGCCCGAGCCGCCGTTCGGCACGACGCCGTTTCCCTGCGCCGCAGGCCCGTTTTCCGGGTCCAGGGCCGGTCTTTTCGGCCCGGCGCTTTCGGGCGCAGACGGGGCGGCCTTCGGCGCCGCGAGCGCGGGCCGCGGCGGCAACTCGTAGCCCGGCCCGGCGTGGTCTATGAGATCGTCGTTCTGGAGCATGATGCTGCAGAGACGCGCCTGCGGGCCGCCCGGCTCCGCCAAGTGCGGGAACATTTCGAGCGTGTTGTACATGTCCTCGGGACCAATGACAATCCGGCAGCAGGCCGCCAGGCGCCGGCTGCGCGGCGCCGCGGCCGCCCACGCCGGCGCCGCCCTGCAAAAAGCCGGGCTGGAGGAACGCGCTGGACTCGTACTTGCGTTTGCGGTAGCGCACGGAGTCCACGGCGCACTCCACGATGTTCTTGAGGTGTGTTTCGAGGCCGAGCGAGATGACCTCGAACACGCGTGCGCCGATGCCGCCCGTGAGCCCGTGTTCGCGCGAGGTCATGAGCACCTTCCGCGAGAGCGTGTCTGTGTCCGGGAGCTCGTGGCTGGCGGACGCGAGCGGCGTGTTGATGCCGTTGACCACGTCCTGCTGCCACTGCACCAAGTTGTTCACCTGCAACTGCTGCTGCTCCTTGTCCAGGATCATGGGGATTTTCGGGAGCAACGCCTGGCGCGTGAGCGTGACGGACGCGCCGAGCCTGTCCCGCTTGCCGGCGTCCTTGGTGATGGCGCGGATGCGCCGCCGCTCCTTCAAGGGCAAGCCCATGATGTTCTGCTTGAACTTCTCGTACTGGCTCAGCTTGACGCCGCGCGCCTTGGCGTTGCGCTTGTTCCAGAAGCTGGCGAGCTCGCTCAGGTACTCCTGCGCACCGTCCTGGAGCGAGTGCGCGAAGTTGAGGAGGAGGAGCTTGTTGTGGTACTTGAGCAAGCCGGCCTTCATCAACGGGCCGACCCGCGCCACCAATTCCGCCCGCGAGAGCCGCCCGATGAGGAACGCCGAGAGCGCCTCGTGGTACGTTTCCCAGTCGGGCCCCAACTTGCTCTGGAACTCGCGCATCACCGCTTCTAGCTGGAGTCGTTTGTTGGTTTTCGCAGGCTGGCTCGCGGCCACCGGCGAGGGCGCCGCCACGCTGGACATGGGGGCCGAAGGCGCGGAGATGTACTTCCGGGGGCGGTCCAGCCTAGGCGGCCCTGGCTGTGCCTCCTCCTGGCTTTTGTGGTGCGCTGGTCCGGCCGGCGAAGTTCGGGTCGGTCGCGCTCCTTCCAGATGCGCTGCTCGGCCTGCTGGAATCGGCGAAAAACGGTTTTTTTTTTGCCCGCTTGCTGCTGCTCAGCCCCGGACGTGTCTGAGAACGTCGTGTGCTCGGGAAAGCCGGCGGGCGTTTGGTTCCGGGCTGTTTTGTTGCCCTGGATAGGAGGCTGGTTGTGCGACTCGCGTGTGCTCGAAACCCACGCAAAAAAACACAAGAGGACCTGGAAATAAAGACCCAAAGACGCCTGGGGCTCACTTGGGGACTGCCGCTTCTAGTGGACGATGCTTTTTTCGGCCCCTCGATACACGCTGTATGGGGTTGCTGGATGGAGGGCGAGGCTCTGGCGGCACGAGGTGTTTTTGTCTGGAAGAAAGACACGCTACATGCAGGCTGCGCCTGGGTCCCGTATATGGTGGTCTGGAGCTTGCCCGAAGCCAAGTGAATGGGACACTCGAGGGTCTATGATGCCAGTTTTGGTTTTGGTTTGCTCGGTTCTGTTCCCTTTCCTTCTACCTTTTTTGAACTTTCTCTTTTTATCTTTCTTTTTCAGCTTTCTCTTTTTATCTTTCTTTTTTCATCATTCTCTTTTCATCTTTCTCTTTTCATCATTCTCTTTTCATCATTCTCTTTTCATCATTCTCTTTTCAACTTTCTCTTTTCATCATTCTCTTTTCAACTTTCTCTTTTCAACTTTCTCTTTTCAACTTTTTTCAACTTTCTCTTTTCATCTCTCCCTCCCTCTCTCTATCTTCCCTGTTTGTCTTTCGCCGACTCAAAGGAGCCTTCTTGTTTCCGACGTTTCCACCAGCGACAAAAACACACATGTTTTCGGGGCCGCATCCCCATAGGACGGCAGCCTGGGGGCCTCACTCAACACTCTTGAGCGCCAAACGCCCTCATTGTAGCAGAGACGACGTCTGCCCCCACTCCTCTACTGCCTCGTTCGAAAACCCCGTCGGGGCTATGCATCAGACTCCCGGGCTTCTGTTTTCTCGTCAGAAGCATTTTCCAATGAGTCTGCGGGCTCCACGTTTTCCAAGACAGCCTCCCGCTTGTGGCTCCGGGCCTCCGTTATCACAAACACTACCGAAAAAACCACCGCCAAAGCACTGACGCCTACGCCAAGGTACATGGCGCCTCGGTAGCTCGGTAGCATGTCGCCAGTCTTCTCCTTGACCTGGACCTCCACCGTACTGGACATTGCCAAAAACAAAGACACGGAGTAGTTCACCACGGTATTGACCAACAGGCCTGCCATGCCCTGGTGTTCCGAGGGCAAGAAGTCGGACAAGATCAACGAGGCCGCCGGGAACGAACAGTCCATGCCCCACGCAAGAAAGAACATCTGCGCAAACGTCAATCTCCAGAACGTCTGCTGCACGGGGCTGATCGAGAGAATCGTGGACCCGAGCATGAAGCCCATCATCGAGGCAAACATGATATACGGCGCCCTGTGCTTGCTGATGAAAAAGCCAACCAAGAGCGCAGCAGCGACTCCCAAAATAAGGAGGGGGAGGTACGTGAGAGCAGCGGCGATGGGCGTGTACTCTCGCAAGTTCAAGAGAAAGCTCCAGTAGTAATACTGCCATATGCCAAACGAGCCCCAGCCCAACGACATGCACAGAAGCACCAACCCAATTCGAAGCGTGAAGATCTCCCGGGGCAAGAGCGGGTGCTGAACGACCCTGAGCTCAAGATAGAAAAAACCAACGATCAGCGCAACACTCACAATGAGAAGCACGATGATGTACGGAGAGCCCCAGCCGACAACCGGCCCCTGGTTCCACACGAAGTTGAACAAGATAAGACCACAGATTCCGACCGCCGACCCCAAGAGATCGAACTTCTCGAACGCCTGCCGGAGCGTGTAGTCATGGTGCTTGAACGGGCCGGGAATGACAATCATGGACAACACGCCTAGCAAAGCACAGGCGATCCCCAACAACCAGAACGCCCAGCACCACCATACAAGCTGGGCAACCACGCCTGCCATTAAAACGCCAATGGTGGCGCCCACGGGAGCAGAGGCCCCGACGAAAGCAAACGCGAGGTTCTTTCTTTTTCCGGGCGGGTACACCGTGCCCAAGATGCCCATGGCACAAGGCAAGATAAACGCAAAACCAACCCCTTGGAACGCACGGCACGTGATGAAGAATATGGTGGATTTGCTATAGTACGAAAGCCCGGTGACGACACACCATAGGGCGGCCCAGAACCAGCCGAACAAAAGCATTCTGCGCAAGCCGAAAAGATCGCCCAATCGGCCCGATATCAAGATGAACGTGCCAAGCGTCAAGGCAAAGGAGCCCATGAACCAGACGGTCTGCGAGCTTGGGATCTGCTTGCCCTGCAATTCACTGAACGAGTCCGAGATAATATTCATTGTGCTCAATGACATGGCAATGGAGCCCTGGGCCAAGAACTGGGCCATGCATATGGTGAACTGGAAACATACCTCCTGGAAGGGAGACTTCAATATCAGGGGCCTTGGATCCATGACGCGCGGCTGAATGGTCTGGGTCTGAGACCGCAGCGATGCTCCACGTATATATATGCATGAAAAACATCATTGCATCTCTCGGCCCGAGCTAAGCATCTGCCGGCGGATCTGGTGACGGGATGTACGGGTCCAAGGAGACGCGCCGTGCGGCAACTGTTTGACGTGGTGGGGTGTCAAAGGCCATATCCGGAAGCGAGAGGCTGGACATTGTCGTGCTTCATGTTGCAGGCTACCCATTCCTCATTCATATCCGGGAGCCTCAGAGGATATTTCGATGGAAAAATCAAAAGTGATTTGGGACAATGAAAGGGCCCCGCCCTTCTAGCCTCGCATGAGCAGAGACCCCATGTATTTTGCACAAGGCTTTAGCAGACCAGCCCTGAAGTATGCGGGTGCGAATTTGGTACCGTCGCGAGTTCGGGCCCAGTTTGAGTCTTGTATCAGGCATGCGTCTCAGTCGTGGAGTTCCGCCCACGTGATGAATTGATCTGCGTTTGGTAGGTGAAAGGCGGGCGAAGGAAGATAGCACGGGCAACGCAGGAATGTCACGTGACCCTGGAAGCTGATAAGAATACCACGAGCCGGAGAAAAAACAGGCGATCAATCCTGCGAGTCTGGAGGTTTCCGGAAGCTCGCTGAAAAAGAACTTAAGACGGCTTTTCTTGCGCGCATCGATCGCATAGACCCCTTCAGTTTTGTCCAATGCTCTCAAGCTTCTCGAATGCGCATGAGCAATCTAAAGTAGGATGCCGTAGGGGATGGCGGGTCCTCTATAGAGGTGACACCAGGTGGACCTACCTGTGGTGTGAACATTGAGATTCCCGATTCCACAATAGACTTTTGAATGGATGACTGCTGAGATGATATCTCCTCTTGAAAGGCTGAAGCTGAAAGATTGGGTACCGTCTTTTGTCTTGAATCTGACGCTGAGGTGATATCTCCTCTTGAATGACTGAAGCTGAATGATTGGGTACCGTCTTTTGTCTTGAATCTGACGCTGAGGTGATATCTCCTCTTGAATGGCTGAAGCTGAATGTGTGGGTACCGTCTTTTGTCTTGAATCTGACGCTGATGTAATATCTCCTCTTGAAAGGCTGAAGCTGAATGATTGGATACCGTCTTATTTCTTGTGTCGCTGAAGCGCTGAACCGATTTGGGATATCTGCCATCCTCTTGTACAATCAAACGACGGAGTTGCCGAGTTGCGTCAGGCTTTCGGATCCATCGCAACAGCGGCTCCATCAAACAAGACACACAAAACACAACCCATACATCTCCCGACTATGGGTGGCAACCCAGTGCCAGCCCCGCTTTTTCTGAAGCTCGAAAAGCCTGTCCCAGGTGTCTCTCCAACTCTCCCGACCCGAGAGCCAAAACTCTAATCAGAAATAAAGCTACCGTCGCCTTTGAAAAGACGCCTCCCGAAAACCACCGCCTTCTCCGAGATCACCTCCAAAACCGCCCTCTCGCAGTCTACAGAAACACCGGGAGGCTACTCAAATACGCGTCCGAGAGCGAGGTGAACTCCGCACTATTCAACTTGGACGTGCCAAATTCGACAGGCGCTAGCGCGTTTCGGAGCACGTGTCCCACAAACACCGTGCTGTAGAGCTCCCAGAGTTGTGCCTGGAGATTGTCGACCTGCAAGTCCGTAACGAGGGCAAACTTGAAATTCGAGAGAGATTCGAGAAAATGCACGCGGTAGTGGCCCGTGCTAAAAGAGCGGAGGGTGTTAGCCGCCGGGGGCAATGCCCCTGGATCGGAGCCCAGATTGTCACTGCTTTCGGTGGCGCCAAGTTTCGCCGAAAGCGATTTGAGCGAGTACACGACTCCAAAGAGCAATTGGGCCATATCGCTGTCGTTGTTTTTGTTGACCGTGCCTTGGCCGGGGTTCTGGTGGTTATATTCACGTGAGTAGATACACGAGCAGTGGCGGTCGAATATGTACAACGCGTGGATGGTCATGTTCAAGTGCTATATATGAGCTGGATGGGATGGAAGCCGGGCCAGATCTTAAAAGTTGAAATTGGCTGTATGGGTAATACGCACTGCACACGTGACCACTGGATCGAGGGGATTTTGATGGGGAGGTGTCCTGATGGGAAGGATGTTTATTCGAAGGGAAAGATGTCTCAGACTAATTCCTAGGGTGTTTGGAGGAAGTTCTGGACAGGACACCCGTGCCTCCCACACAAGCAAAGCCCGGTGCCATGTCCAGGGTCACGTGACAGCCCTCTGGCCAGTGCTGACTGGCACCCGGGTCCACAGAGGAGTGGACAAGGAGAACTTTATGGACATACTATGTTATACCACCTGCGCCTTTTGGGGTATGTGCTGATTTCTGTAAGCTAGTCCATAACCGATTGTATGCAGGTCTACATCATCAGTGAGGCAGTGACAGATATCTATATATAAGTTGTAGGCTGCCGGATCCAATTCACACCAGCAGTGGGGAATTTGCCGGGGCTCGTTCGTCAAACGTAGATTTAGATTTCATTGCAAGGACTCTAAAATTTGTATCCTGACAAGATGTGAGTGGTAGCCGTGTCTACGTGCTAGTATTTACAGGCAACTACAAGAGAGATCAGAGGGAGCAAGATCCAAAACAATGCCAATAACTGAGACTGTCTTTCGACAATTGTATTTTTGACAATTTGGCCGCGTGAAGGGATTAATGAGACGGAAAATTTCGTGCGTGGGGACACCGGTGGCGTATTGTGAAATTCTTCTTGGTCTGGAAAAGCACGAGAAAATCTAGCCTAAACGAGGAGCAGATGTGTTTTCGAAAAACTCAAGTAGAAGTGGGAAGGACACTGCCGCTTTTCCACGGTGATAGTCTGTTCTTTGTGTAGAACCGACACGTAATTTGCTCCTTCGTTTTCTTTGATGTGCGTTATACCTATACCTTCTATAAATGGCCTATTGTTCATATTCATAGATGGAAAGCACGTGGGTCAATAACATCTAAGCATGTGCTTTGTGTTGGTTCTGCGGAGTGTAAAAGGACAAAGCAAAAGCCCGATTCTATCCAAGCTTGCTCGACAAAAGCTGCACGCCCCTCCTAACCATTGTTTAACTCTTTTAGCATATAGAAGCAAGCCCACACGGCGATCGGAGACCTTTCTGTTAGTATGTTTGCCCTGCTCCAATACTTTCTCAGACGTCAACAATAACGCAAGCGTGGGAGACAATAGGACACGCGTGCCTCTGCATCTGAGCCCTTTTTGCATGCGCAATATTGTGATTTCTATGAATGGGGGGTTGGATTTATTACTAGTGGTCGAGGTTGGATTAAATTGATAGCAGGCATGTGAAGGAGCTGGGCACAGAGCCCCAAAGTTTAGTATGATTGGCCTATCGTCTTGCAAGCAAGCCCTGTTTTTTGGGGCCCCAAGGGTTGGCTAGGGGAAAGAACAATGGAAATACAGAGCAGGAGAAAGGGATGAATTATAGGCCCATCTCCAACCTAAAACAGGGAGACATGGGCAACAATTAGCGGGTGTCCCAATAAAGTTGGCCTATTTTCAGGGGTATGTCAAAAAAGCCAGCAAACAGAAAAAGACGCCGAGACAAGGGCCTAAAATCTCGAGAGAAACGAGCAGTTTGGACGGACAATTGCAAATGGCACGGGACTACGCACAAGGTGTAATAACCCAGCGGTCGACTTCTCTGTGCCTCAAATTTGTAGATTAGTGTTGAGCAGGATTGCGGAAAGTGAGTCCGAATCTCCGTCAAGTCACAGCCTTGCAAGGCAGCACTGATGTGGCTGTGGCTCCATATGCGAATTGCAGGCTTGATCAAGAACCCAGGCCAGACCCTTGCGCAAAATGAAAATGCACATATGAGAGGAGAAAAAGGTAAATATAGAAAAAGAGCAGAAAGATGTAGAAGTCTATTTTAGCCGGATCGAGCGTGCATGACCGCTCGGGTACCGATGCCCTTGGAAGGTGTCCCAATACTTGGTCTTCTGCGCAAAGTGAACAGTATAGCCGCATGCCATGGGACCGTTGCAATATCTTTTCATCTCCGGTCAAATCGGAAGCCCCGCCAGAGCGCTATAGTTTTGCTTCAATCAGTCATACAATTGGCGAGCAGATTCCCAGAGCTGCGCAGATGAATGTGGCGGAGACTAAACTCCAACATGCTGTTTATTGTTGCATTGGCATTGTGAGAAATAGGAGCGATTAAGCCATGGCCCCGCAACTACGGAAATGGTAGAGCAGCGTGGTACTACAAGAGTGGACGAAACGAGAGATAAAGACTACAAAAATAAAAGAGAGAGGAGGTGGAGCTACAAGAAATGAAAAGGGTGGGTGGTTCAAGAAATGACACGTGGCTGAGCAGACCTGTTGCACCCAACATCGGGAGCAGCCCACAATCAGCACAGATGGTTCTAGACTGCCTCAGGCGGACATGCAGATATGAAAGCCGGTCTAGGACAGCGTGCGGCGTTTCCGGGAATTGCCCTTGAATTGAGCCACGTTCCTGCAAGGCTCGCCACGGTGGCCAAGTTTCTAATATCCAGTGGCGCCGCCGTCAGCGCAGGTCACGTGCGATCACCTATGCGCCAGTTCCGGGGCCTCGAATCCGGAAAGTGAGAGGTGTTGAGCCATTACGCCGGAGCCGTGCGCATGGAAAGAAAAATGGCATGACTCCTCGGGCCCCGGTGCGAGGAGTCAACGATGATTCATTTGCCCGACCCTTTCCTGGTTTGCAGGGTTTTCCCGCGGGCGATAAGACTAACCAACCAGAGTGGCAAGTAGAAACGAGATTCGAGAATCAAACAGAAACACAACAGTGAGAGAATCAAACAGAACAAAGCAAATAAAAGCAAATAAAACCAAATAAAACCAAATAAAACCAAATAAAACCAAATAAAACCAAATAAAACCAAATAAAAACAAATAAAAACAAATAAAAACAAATAAAACCAAATAAAACCAAATAAAACCAAATAAAACCAAATAAAACCAAATAAAACCAAATAAAACCAAATAAAACCAAATAAAACCAAATAAAACCAAATAAAACCAAATAAAACCAAATAAAACCAAATAAAACCAAATAAAAACAAATAAAACAAAACAAAAAAACAAATAAAACAAAACAAAAAAACCAAATTAACAATAAATCAGTAGCACAACACCGAGCCCGCGCCGGACCAGGGTCTCCGAGCCTTGGGAAAATAAAGCAAGGTGGGCCAGATCACCGGCCTCGCGGCCGGGCCTTGTTATGGGTCCATTGTGGGTCCGTGCCTGCAACAGTCCAGATCTCCCAGGGCTGCGTGGGCCAGCCAGGAAAGGTGAAACAGAAATAGAAAGTTGGAGCCCAAGGAAAATAGTCTATTGCCAATGAATGCCAATAAACGAGCGAGATTAAAGAACTGCAATGGAGAATGGAATGTGACATAGCAACCGTGGGCAGGACCGGCCCAGAGTTTCGCAGCGCCGTCCACTTTATTTGCGCGTGCCATGACTCCAGGTGACTCCTCAAGCCAGGCCTCTCCACCTCAAGCCAGGCCTCTCCAACTAAAAATCCAGACGCCCCCCTCACAGTGCAGCAGAAAGGCAGCGGCCATCAACCTCGATTCAGACTCTCCCCAACAAATAAAAAAATACACAGACCCCCCGCGAAGGGTGGCAACGGGCGGCCTTATCAAACGCCATCTCCAGGCCGGATCGGATCTATTGCACTGAGCAAAAATGCGCGCTGGATCTGAACCCCCGAAATTGGCTGTGGCCGCGGGTGTATAGTGCCGTGGCAGTGGAGAAAATTATAGGAGGGCAGGACCGGGGCACAAGTCGTGCGAACAGGCCCTGGCACGACCACTAGTATTAGAATAGCCAAAAGACAAACCAAAGGCACAAGCCAACACAAAGAGCACCTGCAAAAAAGACAAACTAAACGAATAGGCAAAAATCTGATAAGAAATACAAACAAAAAAAAGACGGGCAATCAAAAAGATGCCGACAAAAAAACGATCGTCGAAAAACCAACGAAAAAAGCTCAGTGTCCGGACACGGCAATACAGCGGGCAGAAGGGCCACAGCGCAGGGCCACAGCGAAACCCTCCCTCGAATGAATCATAACCGGGATTGGGCCCAGTCAGCCCGCGCCCACCGAAATCCGGAAACAATGGACTGGGCATGGGATTGCGAGGCGCGGCCCGCATGCAGGACGTGTGTCACCGCCCGTGCTTTCTCAGCAACGAGCCACAGCGCCGCGCCCTGCAGGACGTGCTTAGATATGACTGTGCAATTACTCATAGCTGCAAAACGTGGTTGCGATATATAAGAGGCAGGTGTCCGATACAAAACCTCATGCCCCTTTTTTTCCACACCACTTCTCCATTCCCATTCTTTTGGCACGCCATTTCAATTGCCGTTGCATCGCTGCCCTTTTGTCCCGGGTCCCGAACACTTTGAACATACTATCCTGGGCGGCTTCCCCTATTCCAGCCCGAGATCGGTCCGAGTCCAGAAAACAGCCGATCACCGAGCCCAAGCGCCCGACCTAGAAAAACACAACAAAAACACAACAAAAACACAACAAACACAAAGGCCCATCCACAAGCAAAAAGCAGCCGCACCCCGCCCACAAAATACACCACAAACACAACCATGTACACGTTCTCGGCCCCACAGAATTTCGTCGACAACACCGACCTCGACATCGAGTCGGAGTGGAACACGCAGTACGTGCTGTCGGCGTCTGAAGCCAGCTCGCCCCTTTCACATGTACACGAGCCTGCCTCGCCCTCGCCAGAGTTCCTATACGAGTGCTCCTTCTGCATGACGGCCCACCTGCCCGCGGCGCCTTGCGAGGAAGAGCACGCCTACACGTTGCAGCTC
The DNA here is from genome assembly GCF_001664035.1 of Metschnikowia bicuspidata var. bicuspidata NRRL YB-4993. NCBI lineage: Eukaryota > Fungi > Ascomycota > Pichiomycetes > Serinales > Metschnikowiaceae > Metschnikowia > Metschnikowia bicuspidata. Next base: position 667,692 of record NW_017387733.1, on the reverse strand, counting down.
CCCCTGAACGCCTCGTACTCGTACCAGAGGCCGATTTTCGTGCCCGAGCAGCCGCTGCTGAGCACGTTCTTGGAGTCCAACTACCGCAAGTGGCTCGTCTCTGTCACGCCGCGCTGATGGCCCCGTGGCCATTCATCGGCTCCGCGGTGGAGACGGGTTTCTCCGCATCGGTTATTTCAGTTCTCGGTTCTTGGCCGGCAGGGTCTTGAGGAAGGGGTCACTTCGGCTTAGTTTTGATTCGGGGGTAGCGCCGGCGTGCGCTACGCAATTGTTCTTCTTTCTAGTCCACTTTATAAACATTATCAGTATCACGTATCAACGAGGCGTGGGCTCCTGCCGCAGTTGTCCATGTAGAACTGGGGATCCGTGGCACATGCATTCGATGGCCTGGGCAAATTCTTGCTGCCCATGCTTAACCACACGACAGCCAATCTCCGGCTCTGTCAAAAGTTGCCCGTGGCTAGGAACGTAAGATGACGGTCTCTTCCAACCATAGCGCTTCTTGCGAAAGTGCCAGGATAAGCGATACGTGTAGTCCCGACTAGCGAGTTCTTTTGATGGCCGTGAGCTGTGGCCCATTCCAGCCAAGAAACAGCCATGTCACTTCAGACCAAATCTGCTGTATTGGAAGCAAACACGTCGCCAGAATTTCTAAGCTATTAGAACATGACTCACCAATTCTGGGTACTACTGCCCTAATGGCGACGAGGGCCTCACGATCAACATAGTATTTGCCAAACCCACCAAAACACCCGAATCCCGTGAAAGGAGAAACGGCGAAATCAATGAAAGAAAAGAGTAAGACACCTTTGTGGAGAATGAAAATCGAAAGTCCTTGATTGGCATACAAAGGCCCGGTTTCTTGCCACGCAGTATGGACGCATACCGAGGGTGGCCCAGGGCCAACACCGGTTGACCGATGCCGCCAACACTCAACATCAATCAATCCGGCTTGATGCCATCTCTGCGCCTCAAAAGCATCTACATACGCGCTCTGTTTCGTTACGTGGATTCACTATATAGTTTTATCAAAAGACCCGGGAACTTAATCTTTCTTCTCCAAGTCAATGAACTTGCCACCCTTGGCGAACCTTGGGTGTCTTGGGTCGTTGATGAACTCATCGGAGTTCATCAGGGCCTCGGCAGCCTTGACAATCAAGCCAAAAGAAATGGCAGCTAGAACGTTAGTATGGAGAGCAGAGAATATGAATCCCGCATGGGCGGAATCAGACGCGCCCTTCTCGCAGAAATGGGGAATGGTCCGTGATGTCAGCGGCAAGAAAATTGCTCTTTTAATCTAAAAGGCTATATTCATTTGGCAGACAGCAACTTGGAAAGTAGTGGCTAGACTGTGGCGCGGGCCATCTGGTTTGGGAATATCTTGTTGCTCCACCTAGCGCCATGTTTGTGATTTGCAGTCATTCTTCCGGCTGTTCCGAGTCACACTGCTTCAAAAAAATCGACAGCATGATCATCTGGAAATGCATTCAAGCGATGTCCATGGCTGCCACATCATTCCAGTAGACACAAGGAATCGCAACCAAATTCCGTTTCCTCTAGCCCTGAAAACAAATCAGAACAAATTCCCAAATATCTGTGGGCATGTTTCCTTGTGATCCGGAAAGCGTGTCCCTGATATTCCGTCCGGATACTGTCTACTAGTAAGCCCATGGAAAAAAGACATGTCCCCACAAACTGGAATTGCGGCGTGGGCCCACACAAAAAAGTCTTCAGTACATACCACCAACGGCGAAAGGCCAGTAGTTTTTCAAGATAGGGGTGGGGTAGCTTCTCATGGTGAATATAGCGTTTGGAAAGAAACACTTTTCTGTTTCCAGTTTTCGCTCACTGGCTTCGGACTCGCACCGGCAGGCTGGCCAATGACAGACCGAGAGCATGGGCGTGTGTGTGCAGGACGCCGACTGGCTAGTGCGCACCGGGGTACTGGCCCCAGCCCAGTGTTTTAGTATCAGATTTCTCAATTCAAGTATGTACGGTACTTAGGATCCTTAGAATACTACTTTTCTCTAAAAACCCTCAAGGAATAAAAAGAAGGAAAAGACTCTCTCTGTACGGAAGCTTTTTTCCCTTGCCACGTGAAGGGTGACTACATGGCGGATACCACGTGACACAGGGCCCCCGGTTCTGGTGGGCCGCTCTATATTACTAGACGCACTAATTTATTAGCAAAATGACGTGGACTGGAAAGGAGATTCAATGTGCTGTTTTTGACTTAGGAGTGGTATCTCCACGGCGAATCTACGTGGCCTAGGTGTGCGCTAGCCATTTGAAGTAAAATTTATTTCAGGCTTCTTTGTGCCGAAGTTGATTGCTGGCATGTACAAGCTTCTGGAAGTTTGCAAGACTCATGCAAAGGCGGCGCCGGTTAGAGTTGAGCTTTTTACTAATAGCCGTGCTAACAAAGAGCTTAGGCCAACTTGACGAAAAGCTCATATTCAAAAATGTTATGTGGAGGTGATCGCTTGAGGTACTTCCCTGATGTAGCGTCAGTAGAACCTCTGAACCAAAGAATGTCTCCATGCGGCGGTACGACTAGATTGTCGGAGAGGAAAAAGTATCATATCAACAGTGGTGGAGTCTTTATGACTGCGAAAATTTTCATTGTTTGACCACTCGGAAAGAAGTGGCACAGTTTCACCTATTGTTGGGCCGTCGCTATTCCTAAGTCTGTGGCCCTAGCTCGTGCTTCCGCTTCGATATCCCTGGTGTCACGAAGGGCGAGATCTCGGCATATTTTGCTGTATGCGTATATTAGGTAGAAAATTATTGAAAGAGTAAGCTTAATTTGCATCAACAGAAAGTGCAGTAAAGGATCAATATCTTGAGAAGAGTCACAAGGGTATCTATCGTGAGTTTGAATTATTTAGTCCAGGCGATATCCAAAGAGATTCAAAAAGAGATCGCTATGGGTGCTTGTCAAATTGGATGAACGAAGACAAAAGGCCGACGAATGTGATATACTTCTCTTGATTTTGTTGATGAAAATTCCTGACTGCCTTAAGCCTGAATCACTGCTTCAACCAATATACGTCAACCACAGGTGTTCATACTATTAGCATTAAATAATATGGTTTGTGGAATGGCCAACGGACTGAAATGGTCAGAAATGGCTTCAAGAAAATAAGTGTATCGGGCCACCAACTAGGCATAGCACCGATGTCTGGAGTGCCTTTGATCACACATCTGACGGATCATATTTTCATGACACCAAGACCCAGAACACCACAAATGGAGTTTGTTTAAGTGCTTTCATGTTTCATTGGATGACACTTTGTGGCAACCTAACAGGCACTTTCAATTCCAAGCTCTGTACTCACCCCAATGTACTGAGACGGTACCAGGTAGCAAAATAGTGCAGCAAATAAACCATGACGCTGGCGATTGAAGGCAGTTCATGGCAGCAGAGTTCCAAGCGTTTCTAGAAAAATCAAAACACTGGCTAAGCTATGACGGGAGTATCATACGTATTGTATGTGAATACGTATTGTCAATAGAAGGCTTCTAATGCGCTTAGCATGATCATCCAATTGATGGATGTATCTGTAATATTAGGCACTGTGGACAGACTCTCCCAACCCAAACAGAGTATGAAAGCATCACGGCGACAGATGACGGAAACCTCAGAGCTCCAATATCTCCAAGTGGAGCGAAAACGTGTCTTCAGTTGCTGCAATACATTCAGTGTTCATGACGAAACATAGTTCTCTAGAAGTCCGAGAGATAGACGCACGCCCACGTTTGGTCTCTGGCCATGGCTCTGGATATGGCTACACAAGTCCTTGCCTGTTTATCCATAGACATACAAAACCGTCTTTGGTCATGGTTTTGTATTTGCTTACCTGGTCATATCTAAAAGCTTGCTTTCCGGATACACCAGGCTTTTCCCCAGAACATCCATGTGTTGCTTGGAAACATTCATGGATATTCTCCTCGAGCACAGCCAAAGACTTGCATCTCCGGTCTTGCTTCCACACAGCCATAAAAATGCTTCCCCAATACATCCATAGACTCTCTTCCCAGGTACATCTGCTATTCAGGCATATCTTTTCAGACTTCTTCGTTGAGGCAAATGTTCACAGAAGTACCTTCCCCGACAAAATTTCTCAGACACATCTTCCCAAAAATATTCTCCCAGACACATCTTCCCAGACATATCTCCCCAAGCACATCCTCCCAAACACATCCTCCCAAACACATCCTCCTAGACACATCTTCCCCCCACGCAATTCAGGGCATTTACACTCCACTCGCCCGGCCTCCCCTGATCTCGTAGACGCGGATCTCCGGTGTACCTCGGCGGAACCAGCAGGTCAATTCACTGCCGTGAGGATCTGCCACCGCGTCGCAAATTGTCCACGAGAACCTCCGGTCGAGCTCCGCTTCCCACACTTCGATGGTGGCAGTGTTTCGGATGGTGGCCGCCACATATGCCACCGAGGCACCCGCCTGAAAAAACTGGGCCATGGTGTCGCACAAAGACGGCACCACCAGCGAATCGTATGTCACGTCGGCAGCCACCACGATGTCCGCCGGAGCACGCCCCGGACCACCACTGGCTTCGCTATACAGGAGCTCCTCGCCCCAGATGAGCTGGCTGACATTGACAGGCACGCGCGGCGGGAGGCCGTTCAATGCAAACGTGGCCGGAAGGTTCTCCAAGAGCGCACTGTCGCCGTCAGTCAACGCAATACTTGCAAACTGGTGCTGGCTGTGTTTTTTCAAGAGAGCAAGCAGCACGAGGCCCGTGCCCGTGCCCAACTCCAAAATGCGCTTGCCTCGGGAGATGAGGCTGAAGGAAGCGGAGTTGTTCAAATAGTTCAGCATATATAAGGCCGCTTCCCACGTGCGCAACCCCGTGGTTCCGGCCCCCGAAATGACCCTCGGGGTTTCCCGTATAGCTACGGTCTCGCCGCCTGCATCCACAGAATATTGCAACGTATCGGCTGCGGTTGGTGGCAACTCGCGGGCACTCAAAATACGCGGCTCGCAGTAGAGCTCGTATAGCGCATCGATGACTGCGGATCTCTGCTCAAGCACACGCACGTAGAGCGCCAAAAAAAGCTTGACGTAGAAGCAGTTGGACTGTGCTATGACGGCGAGGTCACGTGCCACGTTCTCCTGGCTCTGCTCGTCCAAAATGGCGGAGATGTCGTGGGCCATGAAGTCCGATGGAGGAATGCGCAGATACAAGCATGCGCGGAGCTGCTGGTAGTCTATCGTTTTCATTGGGTTTGTATGGAGTTTCAGAAACGAGCGTTGGCGACAGCTAAGTGGGAGGGTTGGCAGAAAAAGGGGTATAACCTAATTTCCATGTGGAAAGACCGGGGTTCTCGGGCCATGGTGCTGGAGTAGATGGAGTATACATAAGCCGCGATGCGTCTCCAAGTCGGTCTGGGACCAAAACATGGGGGACAGGAAAAAGAGAAGAGATTGGAGGAAAGGGAAAATTAAGGATGACGGAGGTCTGAGAAAAAACGGAGAGATCTGGAGAGTTCTGAGAATTGGGAAAATCGAAGAAAACAGGAGAATCGAGAAGCGAGGGAAGTAATAAAGAATCGAGAAGCGAGGGAAGTAATAAAGAATCGAGAAGCAAGGGAAGAAAGAAAGAATCGAGAAGCGAGGGAAGTAATAAAGAATCGAGAAGCAAGGGAAGAAAGAAAGAATCGAGAAGCGAGAGAAGTAATAAAGAACTCAAGCGAGGGAAGTAGTAGAGAAGAATCGGGAAATGGGATGTGAAGAAACCAAAAGAGATCTGGAAACGGCGTAGATAGAGAAAGTAGGCAAAATTGGGTGACAACGCGGAAGCCGAGGGAAGAAAACCTTTAGGATATAATAACTGGAAGATCCCAGCACACAATCGACCAGGCCGGACTAGCATGGGTGTTCTCTTTCGGCATTGAACTGGCCGCAACGAAGCAGCCGATTCTACAAGTGACATGCCTCATGTCTGTATAAATTAGAGAAATAGCCTATCTGAAGGTGTGGTTCAATTTGATGGTTTGAGAAGACAAAGTCAAACCCGAAGCGCAGCTATATCGTCCGGACTCACCACGTAAACGAGCATTACTGTATTGAAGCAAACATTGCCTTTCATCCCTTTGTGACTAGCCAGATGAGGGTAGAGAGAAAGCACAGAGTAATATAAGAGACACAAGGAAACTACGTTGTTTGAAATATCAACCTACAATCATCAATACGTCTTATATGAGACCACGATGACACCCTTATGTGATTGTGTGCTTTGATCAATAGGGACGAGTAGTCATACCACTGACACTATAGGTCTGTAAGCACACAAAAATTCAAATTCGCATTGAGCTATCGGATGTCATTTAATCCACGACTCCAAAATATTGCATTCATAGCATTGCACACACAAGGAACATCAGCCGCAGAAGGAATATCCAATGGTTTGTTTGATAAACTCTTGTTGTTAAGCGAAGGTCACTTGATATAGTCGGGAAACATTATCAATTGTAATGAGTATTTTGGAAAACATGAATACTCATGTTCTCTTGGATAAAACATCGCAGACTTTTTGATTGATATCACTGTCAAAGTCTTTTGTGTGGAATGAGGCTAGTATTAAAAGAGTTCATGACTGCTTTCTTTCTAATACGACTGGCAGTACTGACATTACGAGTAAATGAAAGCATTTTGCTGTTCATAAGGATGAATGTGACTATCAAAGAAGCGGTGACTCTTCTGAAAATGAGGACGAGGCAATCACGAAATTGCCCCAAAAATACGAAGAGTCTCCAATCTCCGTTGAACTTGAAACAGAAATCCAAGAACTTGCTGTCGGCGCTAAGGATCCACACTTAGATCAAGCCATGCTACAGAAAGCAAGTTTTTTCACTCAACTATCAATATTGTCGTCTCGGACATTCAAGAACTCAGCCCACGACTCCTCTTGACAAATCTCGCATTGTCGCTTGGTGCTGGGCTTTTTATATCATGATGAGCAAAGACATCAGTGGATTCCAAAACAGACTTGGTGCATAGTTTTTTGTTCTGGCGCTCTTTGGATTCTCCTCCTTTACAGGTTTAGATTCATTTGCACAAGTAAGAATCATCTTTATTCGTAAAAGAGCCACAATTATTACCATCCTGCTTCATTTACGTCAGCAAAGTCATTTGTGATTTGCTTCCTCCTAGAGTACTTCCGCCTGTTGTTTTTTTTGAGCATCATGTATTCCATGGTTGGATTGACCATGGAACATATTGGATCTTTGAAAGCTTTGCGATCTTGGAGCTTTTTAATCTCACAGTTGCAATAGAAGTCTTGATCGTGGGAATTGTGATAGAATATCCAGAACTTCAACAATCATCGGTGTGCTAATTTTTTTATTTTCGTTATTGCTAGCAGGCTTGTTCATCAACAGCGAGGGTCTAAAGACACAATGGCTTGAATGGATTTGTATTATGCATATGAGGCGTTGGATATAAACGAAGTGAAGGACTTGATTTTGAAGGAGAAGAAGTACCTGCTCTTCAACGTGTGCCCAAGTGACGATTTTGAGCACTTTCAGCATGAACTTTTCCTTTGAAATGATATCTTTTTACGGCCGGTTGGGGATCGTTAGGGTATGTATTCGTGCACTCATTTACTTACGAGAGAAGGTAATTTGATGCGTTATAATCTAGAATTTCTTCACACGTTAGTTGTTTCCCGAAGCACGAAGTATGATCAAAGAAAGAAATCTATAGAGCAGGTAAAACACTACGAGTAATTGTACAACTGTAATCTACTCACTTGAAAACACCCGATAAACCGATTTCATCATCGTGAGATACTTCACAGCGTTCTCATCAGGGATAAAGTATACTCATGAAGTCGACCATCGAGCGATTGCCAGCTAGTATGGATCAATTACATATGCCCGACTGGCAGGCACAACTATCAAGTATAAACTCTGGAAGCCAAGTGCTTCATGGACATAGAGAAATGACACTGCAAGCAGTACTGCCCACGTCCATGATGGATGTTTTACCGAGCCACCAGCAGAAATAGCCAATGTGCATTAAGTGGGCCTAATTCTCAGTTGACTCCGTTATCAAATGTAATGGTGAGCATAATGAGTAACCGCACAAACTCTGATTTTTATCATCAATTTCACCATTCGAGGAAGGATCAGGGTCTGAAATTTGGATTCTGAGTCTCTTCATTGTGGTTTTTTTTGCGTTCCTTCTCTAAGTTTTCAATTGGATTTTTGTTTTGGAAGTACTTTTTTTGGTTTCACAAATAGTTTTAAAAAAAAGAAAAATTATTCTGGAATTGTTTTGGCAAAAGCCTTTATTTAAACCGGCTTAAGGGGTGGGTCTTGCGTCGATTCCTGGTTCCAAGTCCGCCCGGAAACAGAACCAGACCCTTTTTAGCTTGACCAACCTTCTGATTGAGTGAAGAGCAAAGCCTGACTGATAAAAGTCAGCTTGACTGAAGAGCAAAGCTTGACTGATAAAAGTCAGCTTGACTAATAGCATTGACCTTGACTGACAGAATTCAGCTTGATTGATAACATTCAGCTTGACTAATAGCATTGACCTTGACTGACAGAATTCAGCTTGATTGATAACATTCAGCTTGACTAATAGCATTGACCTTGATGATAACATTGAGCTTGACTGATAACTTTCAGCTTGACAAAACCCCCCGCTTTGGCCCCGCTTTGGCCCCCCTCGCCGCCCGTCGACCAAACGGCCGGCCTCCGCCCAGCTACTCCTCCGCCACGCAGCCGTGCACCCGCACGCGCTTGACGCCGCCGTCCGGGATGATGGTCAAGAGCACGTGCGTGAACGGCGCCGGCTCGCGCACGTCGTACCGGTGCTCCGCATCCGGCCCCGTCTTGGAGTCTCCCACCAACACACACCACGCGTCCGAGTCGTGGGCCGGCGCCTCCGGGCCCCGGAAGCCCTTGACGTTGATCTTCTGCGGGAAGTTGCCGCGGAAATGCGCGGTGTCCACCACGATGTCCCGGATCACCGTGGGCGCGCCCAAGCGGATCACCACCCAGTCCACGTGGCCCGCGGCCCGCGACCGCTTGGTCTCCCAGCCGTCCGACATGTCGTGGCCGCGCCCGGGCAAGAGGAGGTTGTCCGCGCTGCCGAAGTGCTGGTCGCTCACGCGCACCGCCACGCCGCCGTTCTTGACCAGCGCAAAGTCCACCACCGTGCGCGGGTCCGCGGGCATCACCGCGTGCACCTCGCCGTACAAGCGGAAGCGCGCGATGCCGCCGTCCGGGTACATGCGCAAGCGGAAGTGCGTGTAGCTGCGGGCCGTGGCGCCCTGGGGCCGCACGAAGAAGTGTCTCTGCGAGGGCCCGCACTCGGTCTTGGCCATCACCGGCTCCCAGGCCACCGCGGCCGAGGCCCAGTCCGCGGGCGCCGCGGCCGTGCTGAAATCGGCGCCCTCCACGGAGATGTGCGGCGCGTGGTTGCCGTTGAAGAACGCAGTGTCGACCTCACAGCCGACGATGCTAGCGCGCGCCACGCCCGCCTTGACCACGACCCAGTCTGCGGGCTCGGAATTGTGGCGGCGCGTTTCCCAGCCGTCGTACCAGGCGCCGGCGTGCGTGAACCGCGTGGCGTCACGGACGGGCGCCTTGGGCTTGATCAAGTTGGCGGCCGCGGCAAACCACTCGTCGGAACACGCCTCCACGGACCCGCCGAGCTTCTCGCCAATGACGTCGGTGTACTTGAGCACGACCTGCGTGTTGAACTCCTCTTCCGAGAGAATGGTGGTCATGCTGGCAAGGAAGGTGTCGGGCCGATCTGCTGCTGAGTCAGGGAAGACGAGCCAGGTGTCTGCAGGGCTAGGGGTGTCTCGAGACTTTTGATTGTCTTGAGATCTTGTTTGTTTTGAGACCTTTTGGTTGTCTCAAGACTTATGTTTGTCTCAAGACTTTTGATTGTCTTGAGATCTTGTTTGTTTTGAGACCTTTTGGTTGTCTCAAGACTTATGTTTGTCTCAAGACTTTTGTTTGTCTTAGGACTTTTGTTTGTCTGAAGACTTTTGATTGTCTGAAGACTTTTGATTGTCTGAAGACTTTTGATTGTCTGAAGACTTTTGATTGTCTGAAGACTTTTGATTGTCTTGGGACTTTTGATTGTCTTGAAACTTTTGATTGTCTCAGGACCTTTTGTTTGTCTTAAGCCTTTTGTTTGTCCTAAGAAGCCTTGTGTTATATTAAGAGGCCTTATGGTTTTTTTTCAAGATCTTGTATATGTCTTAAGGAACCTTGTGTTGTCTTAAGATCTTGTATTTGTCTTAAGAAACCTTGTGTTTTTCTTAAGATCTTGTGTTTTTTCTTAAGATCTCCTGTTTATCTCTAACCTTGTGTTGTCTCTGAAACCTGAATCTGTCCTAAGAAACCTTCTTTGTCTCTAAAGCTTTTGTGGTCTCTAAAATTTCTGATCCGTCAGTTTTATGGTCACCTTCAATCGCTATCGAAGAAATGCCTGATCAAAAAGCAGAAGTATCTGGGAATCCAATAGAATGGCTAGTGGCTCAGCACGGCTATTTGATTTATTCAATAGAATAGCAAGAAGCGCCTGGGACATGCCTTCGCCCATCTGGCTGTCTTTTATACCCGCGGACTCGGCATCCGCCGACGCGCCAAAGGCTTGGCCCTATGGCGGGGACTCGCATAATCGATAGGGCCGCACCCAGGCCCTATGCACGATCTTCGGCCCGGCCCGCCGAGCCCCAGGCCCTGGCGCGCTGATAAGAACAGGGCTGCGGCGCCAATTCTTGGGTGCGAATCGCGGGCCTATAGACGGTGTACGGTGAAAGCTGCCAAGCTTGGCTTTCTCGGTGCTATTAAAGACTTGAGGGCGTTTAAAAATTCTTCAGAGATTCACAAAATATCGGGGCCCTTAGGAATATTTGGGTTGAATTATTAGGGTTGAATCATTAGGGTTGAATCATTAGGGTTGAATCATTAGGGTTGAAATATTTAGGTTGAATCATTAGGGTTGAATTATTTGGGTTGAATTATTTGGGTTGAATTATTTGGGTTGAATTATTTGGGTTGAATTATTTGGGTTGAATTATTAGGGTTGAATTATTAGGGTTGAATTATTTGGGTTGAAATATCTAGGTTGAAATATTTGGGTTGAATTATTTAAGTTGAATTATTTGGGTTGAAACATTGGGGGTGTTGAGATACCTAGGACCTTTATAAAGACTGGGTACTTGAGAAGTACTTGAGGAATCTAGAACTACTCGGGGTGTGAAAAATATTCGGGTATGGGGCCTTCAGCAATCACTTTCAAGACTAGGTCCTCGCAATGCCACCCATACTAGGTTGTTGGGATTGAAGCTCTATACAACTTACACGTTTTATTTGCAGATGCTATTTTCCCGCAAGTCCTATCAATTGCAACAAATCGTCATATTGGACCGCTAAGTGAATTTGATCGATGAAATTTTTTTCCACACACAAATACGGTATCGATGTTAGCACCGTAGGCCATAAGGGCAATCTTTCGAAGTCTAGAGCGGCGCTATGAGCTACGAAGAAAATGTACTTCAAAAATTTGATGGACTCACAGGAGGAATAAAGTACGAAATCACAGCATCGGGAATCCGCCAGCTCTGTGGACGCCCACCAGAACGGTTGTTTATTAATTTCAAATGCACACTCAAATCTATGGCCTAGAGTTGATATAGTTTCTCGGGCATCGACAACTTCATAAGCAGAGAGTATTGACACCAAGAGCAGCCAACAAAATAGAAGAGATAAAAGCACACCGCAAATGATTTCTAGATATACGGTATATGTGTCCCCAGCCCCATTGCCTCAAACAACTCAACGGACTTCTTTTTTCCTCAATTCAGAAAACATCCAAGAAGCTCATGAAAACCATCAAAGATCTCATTGGTCCTCAATAATTCTTGAAATCAAAGCAATCAAAACACCCTCGTTTACATTAATTCATCCTGTATGTCCCGGTATACAATTCGAAGCCATGACATCGAGTCTTTGTAACCTAAAAACCTCGACACTATCCGTGGCATCCATAATAGCAACCAAACAGTACATGCATAATCACCCAAGACCTCGCTATTACATGCCCAACACTGCATACCATTAGCATCTCAATTGTCGGCAAGATCAGAACCTCAAATGTTCTTTCAGCCACACCGTCCACTTCATTGCTGTCAACCCCATCTTTCTCATCAAGTTACATATTGTAACAGAGCTCAAAATCAAGCTGCTTGTGGGGCATTCCGGCTAGACGATCCCTGCCTGTGATTCTCCCAACAGTCAATATCCATCATTACAACTCGTTCTTGCAGTTGCAACACACTCGCAGTCCAGATGAAACCAGCATCCAGATACACTGTTGCCAATACAGGTGACGCAGTCTATAGACATTCCTTACAGGGCCAAACATGTAGAGGCTGCACCAACATACCCAAGTACCTAGCCACAGGGCACCCAACTCTAGGCAAAACCAGGCAATATAGAAACCGTACACCTGGAAAGAAGGGATCGTACGGATCTGCCCCTAGCGCCCCTAGCATAAGATTGCATGAAACAAAAAGAAGCGGCAGCGCCCAGAGCTCATTCTTTCATGCTGAAGAAGTCAAAAACAGTCCCTGAGACCGAGGGCGACGTGGAAGGCGTCCATTTCTTTGTCGTGGATGAACCTCAAAAGCACACTATAACCAGGGCTTTCTTGGAAAGTCTCTGGCGGCATTCAACGAGGTGGAGGAGGCAGTGGCACTCGAATTGTTTCCATGAGAGTTGGCATAGTAGTTTTGCATGTCTTGTTAATATGAGTAACGGACATATCAAATGACCGCGACCCGGCAACGAGCCAACAGTATTTCCTAGGCACACCACTGGAACATATTCCTGACGTCGAGTGGTCAGGTAGAAGTTTCCATTGTCTTTCAACAATCGCTTTCTCGCACCATCGAGGTACGACTGACTGTATTCGCCCACAATAGCCTCATCCACCTCCCCCTGATAAACAGAACAGCCGAGGCTTGGTGTCATAGAGTTAATGCCATACTTGCATCCGCATCAAAGATATAGTGTTCCACAGCTTCATCTGAAGAGTCGGCTGCCATAAAGCCTCTGGCAGAATAGTTACATCATTAGGTTTCATAAAAACGAAAGCAGGAGCGCCGGGAACTTATTCTGTCATGATGGAACTGGGCCCCACGTTCATTCTCGCGGTCTCGGCCGTCTCTCGGCTCTGTCGGTCTCTCTATCAGCTGTCTCTCTGTCAGCTGTCTCTCTGTCAGCTGTCTCTATCCATCAGCTGTCCCTATGTCAGCTATCTCTATGTCAGCTGCTTCTCTTCCGAAAACCATCATTTTGCAGGCTGCTGCCGGCATGTATGGCAACAAGGGCTTGCAGTGCCGAAAAGCGCCCCTGCGACTGATCCCCGAGTCCAGGCCAGGAAACCAATGAAGAGGGTCGTTCCAAGAAGTAGTGAGCATGCGGGCCGGAGCCAGCGAGCCGCAGAAATGCACACATCCAGGCCCGGCGATCAGAGGGCCAAAGTCAAAACCAAGCACCGTTGACGCCGAGAACCGCCTCGCGCCCCACCAACCAGCCTCCGTCTATAAGAACCGTTCTTGAACAAGTAGTCATTAGGCCGGATATGGAGTGTTCCTGTACCGGGTGCCGCCTGCTCCTGCACCCAGCTGTGGTCTGGTCCTGCACCCGGCGCGAGCCTCGACCGACAGACCCAACATGGCATGGCGGCGGCTCGGCGCGCGGCCAAAAAAGCTGATGGCCTTCCTAGTTGGTCGGTATTCCAAACAAACCCACCAGACAAACGCTCACAACGGTGTTCCGATCCAGGTGGGCTCCAGCGCGGGCCCCGCTGCGGCACTGGCGCTGGGCCCGTAGGCTGTACCCTCTTTCTTATTGGTTTTCTCTGGCCTGCCTCTTTCCTGCTTGTATCTTCTCGCCTGTTTCCGGACAGCACCACTTTTGCCTCGGCCCCCGAAATCCTGGAGATCCACCTTTCGGACCATAGCCGCCAACACCGCCCGACGGCTCTGCCTTTAGCCGACTCTGCCATTAAGAAAAGTCGAGCTGGCCGCTGCCATCCGGACTACGCTTAGTCAGGCATTTTCATACTGGGGACTCCTGTTTGGTTTATCTGGGAACATCCGTTGACCTGTTTTTTCGTTTGTTGACCTGTCTCTTCTTTTGCTGACCTGTCTTCGTTTGTTGACCTGTCTCTTCTTTTGCTGACCTGTCTGCGTTTGTTGACCTGTCTCTTCGTTTGTTGACCTGTCCCTTGATCCATTCACCTGACTCTTGATCCATTCTCCTGGAACTTTGATCCATTCTCCTGGAACTTTGATCCATTCTCCTGCATTCTCCACTGTCGACCTGGAACCTCGATCCATTCCTGACGTCCTCGTCCCCGGCGCAACTCGGAATCCAGTTCCTTCCTCGTCTGGGCCCCCTCCACGTGCCCTGTCCACTCGTTCCAAAAAGCTTGCAGGCCCCTCGCGCCCCGCAAACAAATCACCCCGGCACCCTCGCTTGTTATCCTCGGCAGTCGCAGTGAACTTTTCGTCCACGCGCCGCTGATTCCCGCGCCCATCCAGAAAGCCAGGTCCCGCACCCTGAATTCACTGGCACGCACACCGCCACATATAAACGCTGCTCGCCAAAAAGCAGCCCGAGACATTTGTCACCGCACCGAGAGCGCCAAACAACAAGGACCAAAGGTGAAATAGGCAGACACTGTAAAAAGGACGACACTGCAAAAACAGCACAACTAAACGGGTTGCAAAAACACTCCAAACAGACTGACCTGTGCATACACGGCACCGGCGAATTCACAGCACCTCCCCGGTCTCACAAGCGGCAGCCAGCGTGCCGCCCAGAACCCCCCTACGTCCTACAAAAGTTGGCACGCCAACCTTGCTCTATTTGCAGCCAACGTGCCCGGGCGCCAAACCCACTTTTTTTTAGTGCGTGGATTTGCAGCGCGGCGTTCCGGTCGGAGCCACAGAAAAAAACACATTCTCCCCCATGACAGACACAATAAGCGGCGAGCGCTCGCTAGATTTTGGCGCGCAGCTGCCCGGGCTCCAGTTCCCCCCGCGGGACCCGGCCGCGGGCACCGCGCGACTCGCGAGACTGCCGTTGCGCCGCTCGCCGGCCCAAAACACCTGGGCCGGCCAGCACGACGCCCCCAAAACCGGAGCCACCCACGGAGCCACCCTCGGAGCCAGTCCCCCGCGCCGCGCCATGTCCTTCTACGCCCAGCTGCCCAACGGGGCCTCTCCGGCCCGGGCGA
The DNA here is from genome assembly GCF_001664035.1 of Metschnikowia bicuspidata var. bicuspidata NRRL YB-4993. Taxonomy (NCBI): domain Eukaryota; kingdom Fungi; phylum Ascomycota; class Pichiomycetes; order Serinales; family Metschnikowiaceae; genus Metschnikowia; species Metschnikowia bicuspidata. Next base: position 652,389 of record NW_017387733.1, on the reverse strand, counting down.
CGCCGCGAGCACCGAAAACCCCGTTGGTGTCGGCCGAGCCGCTAGCCCCAAACACGCCGCAGGGCGCCGCCACGCCACAGGCCCCCCGAACGCCCCGGCCCAGCCGCTTTTTCGGCTCGCCCGGCCCCAGCCCGCTGAAGACCGGCACGCCTGAGCACGCCCTCCAGAAACAGTGCGCTGACTTGTACGCGCAGCTCTCGGCCAAAACGGCCCAGTGCCAGCATGCCGAGGACGAGCTTGCCCGCCACCACTTGCTAGTGGACGAGCTCGCGCAAAAGGCACAGGCCCTGGACCGCCGCGTGCGGGCCTTGGAGGACGAGCGCCGCAAGGCCACCGACCTCCACAAGCAGGAGTTGGCCCTCTACCAAGACATGGTGGACGATCTCCAGCGCCAGGCCGCACGTGCCACGCAGCGCCTCGACCAGGACCGCCGGGTGCACGAGGCCTGGGTGCGCGAGCACGAGGACAAGCACGCCGTCTTGGCCAAGCGCTGCCGCGCCTTGCAGAGCAACTTCGAGCTCGAGCGCAACCTGAAGGCCGTGTTGATCGAGCAGATCGAGTTTTTGACCAAGGAGCGCGACATCTACTTCCAGACAATGCTGGCCACCTCGCACGGTGACTCCGCGCGGGGACCCTCTGGTCTGCGTCTTCTGGTGCCCGACGATGACTCCGATGACTCCGGCTCGCTTGCCTACCAGAACTCCGATGTCTCCGACTTGCTTGCCCACCAGAACTCCGATGTGCAAGCCCCCTTGGGCCCGGACCCGCCACGGCCCGTGGACACCACCCCGCAGCCGCCTCTCTCGCTTGGCCACGCTTCGTTGGCCCCAGCCCTAGAAACAACCCACACGCACTCGGGCTTGCATCTCGACTCCGACTCCGACGGAAGCGTGCACGGCACCCACCTCCTTGGCTCGCTCGCCGAATTGGCCCGCCCCGAGGTCTTCGACTCCTCCTCGCCCATCAAGGACCACGCACACGACTACCTCGAATCCTCGCTGGGCTTTCACTTCCCCGCGTCGAATCCCGCCCAGGCCGCGCCCCTGCTCCCGCAGACGGCGTCCGCCTCCAGGCGCTACTCGCTGCCGGCCTCCGAGCGCAAGGCGCTGCATCCCATGCCCAACGCGTCGTTCGACGACGACTTTGTGCTCTCACCCCTCAAGTTGACGCCTCACCCGAACTCCTCGTACTTCGAGGCAGACTCGTCTGGCCCAGCCTCGCACACACGGCCCTCGTCCGTCACCAACAAGCGGTACTCGGGTTCCAGAGCAAACCACTCCCGCTACAACTCCCACGACATCGTGCCAATCAAAGTGGAGTTTGAGATGCTCGACCAGCTGATCCGTTCGGCATCTGCCCCGGACAAACATCACTTGCAGCATCTTTCGAGCGTAGCGGAGACCAACCCGATCCAGGACTCGGACATGGCGTTCATGCGGCTCAACGGCTATACGGGGCCACTGAAGCGTGACTCGCTCATGACTGACTCGTCAAAGAGATCGAGCTTCATGTCCGATATCAACATTCTGAGTGGAGATATCACCAAGCAAGAAATCACGAAACTCAAGTTCGAACTCCAGTCTTTGAAGTTGCACAACGAAAAGCTATTGTCGTACATCGGATTCGAGCTACAAAAACAGAAAAAGAACATCAAAAAGTTGTCCAGCAAGCAGAACCTCCGGCCGAAGCCCTCGGCTCAGAAGATCGAGTATTCGGACGCCAAGCTCATTGAGAAGCTGAGGGAAATGCTTATCAATAAGAAGAGAGTCTTACGTTCTGTCTCCATCAATCCCATCTTGTCGACAAAGTACTGTGCGCCAAAAAACTCGTTGCTTCAGCCGCTCGTCGGTCTTGGGGTCTTTTGCAACCAGCCCGAAGATGAGGACGACTTTTTTTTCAAGAGCCACTTTATTAGTTCGCTCAAAAAGGATGATTGTGATGACTATGGCTTTCTCAAACACAACTGCAAATACAATCTGCGAGTCTTGCTGAAGAAGAATCAGGAATACTCAGAGTACAACGACGAGCAGACTGTCAAGAAGCACAAGTCCCAAACTTTCAGAAGCACGCGAAACCACGAACGGTCAGACTTTTCAAGTGACGAAGAAGGATTTGTGCTGATAGACGAGGCGCCCGAGTTTGATCAAAGCGAGTTTGACAATCTCGGGGCCGACATTGACGACATTGACGATATTGATGACGCTGATGTTTACAACAGCAATCTTGAGCTGACTGATGATTGGGAAAGTGAGGGAAGCCTCGTATCCGATATTGATTACGATAAGTTGAACCGGTTCAACCAAATGAAATATCTTATTTTGGGCAAGGAGCACATGAAAATGGCCAAGCGCTCGGAGTCCATCGCGGACGAGAACTTGAAGTACAAATTCCTCACAATCGCGATTGGTATCGTCATTGTGGGAATCAAATTCACCACGCATCCACACCAGCAATTAACGGCAAACTGAGGATGACCACTTTCATGGAATGACATTCGAAGGGTACCGGAGAGATTGCTTGGACCTATCAACATAACATAAGAGGGATATACGGTTTAATGAGCATCATGGCATTATACAGGTTTGTAGGAGTATTTATGCAATTTACGTTTCGCTAGGACCGGTGATGAAGGTGCATCACATAATCTACCAACATGGACTAAATTTAGTATTCTTCAGACTCAACCCTTCGGTTTTTGAAACAATTGCTAGTGTACGAGTTCACAATCATCTGAGAGCCGAAATTTCCATACATCTGGTTCTGGTAAAGTAATACGAAGCCATTCACTTGGGTCTAGGTATTTCTGTTTCTACAGAACACATAATATTCGATGATTTTTTTTGATCCATGCAGAACAAATATTAACAAAAGCACACCGGCTGTTATGTCGTGCAACACGCGCGCACAATAACAAATCTTATGAGCATACAACGACTTACATATGATTCCTAGAGACTTTTGCGTGAAACCTGAAACCGCAAAATATGACGTGAGCTCCAGCATGGTTCCCACGGCGAGTTCGCACAGCGTAGCATGAGCAAGAGAGTCACGTGGTGAATTGTCACGTGTAGAATGCCAGGAAGCCAGCCGCCAGAAAATCAGCCTTCACATCACCGAAAAATTGCAGGTCTCTCCAGTCGTCCATTATTTCCGGAGAGGGCATAGCTTCTGGGTCATATGAGTGGGATGTATGTCGGATTGTCCAATCCCAGGCGACAGATTGGGCTAAAAAAAGAATGTGGCAATAATCGCGCCATTTCCCGAGGCGGCTTATCCAACGTTCGTCACGGCTCGGATTTCGCACCCAATTGCCCAGTGCTGCGGCACCATGCAGCGCCTGGCCAGAGGACAAATCACCCCACTGGTTGCATGATAAAACAAAACCCTATTGTCTCCTCCCGGGATTTCTGCCAGCTGCGTGAATTTTGCCGCACCAGCCTTTTGTGTTTGCAGAAGCTTTTCGTGAGCTTCCAGCTGAAGTGTTTTTTCTTTCTTTCAAACATCCGCCTTGCTGGACAGAAACCCCAGCGGAATAAGCTTTCGTTTCCTTAGCCTTTCTTTCGCAAAGTGAAGTCATGGCTCTTCGCAGCTACATGTATGCCAAACACCTCAGTGCCACACAGGTGGCACTTATCAACAAGCAGCCCGACCCCGTTGCTTCAGACACGGCCAGCTGCCCCCCAGAACGTGCCTTGGTGTTGGAAGACGGGACCAAGGTGTGTGCCGACTGCGCGGATTGCCCCAAAAAGGCCAAGGCCGATGACGGGTCCCCCAGAATCAAGGTCCAGGTCGAGAGCGAGGTGGACTTCACCACGCAACCTGTGGATGCGGCGAGCCAGTAGTGCCCCGATCCTGCTGAGACCGTTTCAGTTCTTATCCTTCCAAAGGCATGCTAATCAACACAGCCCTGGTGGTGTGTGGCGTCGATGCGTGCAGCGCCATAATTCAATAAACTTTTGATTGGTTTCAACGCGAAGCACGGTGCCTGTTCTGCAGGCCTTTGTAGTTTTGGTCTCGGACATTTGTCGAGCGCCTGTAGACGTGGGATTGCCTGGATCACACGGCGCGTGTCTAGAAAGGAGTATATGATCCTCCAGGACAACATCTGGCCACCGGGACTATGGTATTGCGGGAAAGGCCATAGCGGCCACCCAGACCCCGGGCCGCTTCCAGCTTGAGCGCAAAGGATACGCTTTCTGCAGAGCTCAAGGTTGAGTCTAGGCCTCCTGGCTGCCACATTGACAAAGACACCATCAGCCGCCCCAGGTGACTCATGCCTGACTGTCGTGAAGTGAGTGATGAGGGCGCGCCACAGTTCCAGGGGTCTGGGGTAAACCATGTGTCTGTCTAGAACGCCTGTAGCAAGGAACGGCTTTTAGGGCTGTAGGAGGTAGGCACATGGGCTGTCGGGACATGCATCGATAGCCCCTCCTCACTCCAGCTACCGCGACCGTGCATTAGATCTCAGCTTGCATAGATCAATAGCACTTCTCCACTCCAGCTACCTCGACCGTGCATTATATCTCAGCTTGCATAGATCAATAGCACTTCTTCACTCCAGCTACCGCGACCGTGCATTAGACCTCAGCTTGTATAGATCCATAGCACTCCAAAACCGTGCATTATCTCCCCAACCTCCATGGATCAATAGCACAGACACAGGGGCCTCGACATCTGCAGAAGTCTTGTGGTGACGGTGGTCGCATCTCCTTCTTTCGCGTAGAGCACATGCTCGGCTGCCAGGTGTCCCCGGGCAAGGGCGCTGCAAGCTGGAGTAGGTGCTGCAGCCGGGGAAGCACGCAGAACGGCGTCTTTCGAGCACCAAGGTGGCGGGCACGGCCGCCGCGCCAATGGCCAATGTCGCCTGTGCCAAGGGTGTTGGCAGAGGAACGCGGCATGTCGTGGCACAAGGGCTCTGTCAGGCGCCGGCCGAGGCGCGACAGGCAGCCGCGTCCAAGTGCTGCAGCCAGAAGGGCGGCACGGGCCATTGGCCCGGCTCCTGTGGCTTGAGGAGTGTCGCCGCGGCAATGCAGGGCGGCGTTGGTGGCTTCCTTCTTATACTTGGCAACGACTCAGAGACGGCCCCCTGGGGCATGCGCAGCTCGGGTGCCAACGAAGATGGGGCCCTGTGAGGGCAGCGGGGCCGCGTCAGGAGAGCATGAGCTTGTTCTGCTCCCAGAGCCGGCGCAGCTCCGAGGCCAGGCGCAGCTCGGAGCCCTGCCACAGCCCGTCGTCGGCGTAGGCCCGCAGCCGGGCGCGCAGCCGCACGAAGAGATTGTCCATGGGCACGGGCACGCGCTCCTCGGCATGGAACCCGTGCTGCTGCTGGTTCTGGTGCTGCTGGTGCTGAGACGGCTGGTGCTGAGGCTGGTGCTGAGGCGGCTGGGACACCTGCCGGTGCCGGGACGACGGCCGGCGCCGCAGGGCGAGCGCCTGGAGAGGCGCCTCCGGCGGCGGGTCGCGGGCCGGCGCGGAGCGGAGGCGGATGAGCCGCTCGCTGGCGAACGACGCCTTGAACGCCTCGTAGAGCTGCACGGTCTGCGGGTAGTCGTACTGGTGGGCGTCGAAGAAGCGGTCCGCCACGTCCGCGAAGAGCCGCTCGACGTCGGCCGCGGCCACCGCGGGGCGCGCAACGAGCGGGAGCCGCATGGCCTGCTCCAAGTCCACGGCCAGGTCGGCCGGCGCGGGCAGGGCCGGCTCGTGAGGCCGCTCCGGGTCCGGCGGCGCGGTGCGCGCCGCGTCCGGCGACAAGTACGCCACGTGCTGCGGGAAGCTGAGCGTCTGCTGAGGCTGGAACACACCCTGCGGGTCCATGGAGGTGGGCGGCGGGGCCGGCGGCAGGGCCGGCGCTCCGTCGGGC
>NW_017387733.1:644104-644561 GCF_001664035.1 Metschnikowia bicuspidata var. bicuspidata NRRL YB-4993 | reverse complement strand
TATTGGGAAGAGTATTGGGAGGAATATTGGGGATGAATATTGGGGTGAATATTGGGAGGAATATTGGGAGGAAATATTGGGAGGAATATGGGGATGAAATATTGTGAGGAATATTGGGGGGAATATGGGGATGGAATATTGAGAGAAAATATTGGGAGGAAATATTGGGAGGAATATGGGGATGAAATATTGTGAGGAATATTGGGGGGAATATGGGGATGAATATTGGGAGGAATATGGGGATGAATATTGGGAGGAATGGGAAGGGAATATTGGGAAGAGTATTGGGAGGAATATTGGGAAGAGTATTGGGAGGAATATTGGGATGAATATTGGGGTGAATATTGGGAGGAATATTGGGAGGAAATATTGGGAGGAATATGGGGATGAAATATTGTGAGGAATATTGGGGGGAATATGGGGATGAATATTGAGAGAAAATATTGGGAGGAAATAT
>NW_017387733.1:610952-642527 GCF_001664035.1 Metschnikowia bicuspidata var. bicuspidata NRRL YB-4993 | reverse complement strand
TATGGGGATGAAATATTGGGAGGAATATTGGGAGGAATATTGGGATGAAATATTGGGAGGAATATTGGGGGGAATATTGGGAGGAATATGGGGATGAATATTGGGAGGAATATTGAGAGGAATATGGGGATGAATATTGGGAGGAATGGGAAGGGAATATTGGGAAGAGTATTGGGAGGAATATTGGGATGAATATTGGGGTGAATATTGGGAGGAAATATTGGGAGGAATATTGGGAGGAATATTGGGAGGAATATTGGGAGGAATATTGGGAGGAATATTGGGATGAATATTGAGAGAAAATATTGGGAGGAAATATTGGGAGGAATATGGGGATGAAATATTGTGAGGAATATTGGGGGGAATATGGGGATGAATATTGAGAGGTATATGGGGAGGAATATTGGGAGGAATGGGAAGGGAATATTGGGAGTAACATGGGGATGAAAAATGGGGAAGAGAAATGGGAAGGGGAATAAGAATGGAAGTAAGCTGGGATGGAAATTAGCTGGGGGAATGAGCTGGGAGTCGGAGTAGGCTGGGAAGGGAAACTAGATGGCAATGGAAATTTTCAGGAAATGGGAATCATCTGGGAATCCAAATAGCTGGGAATGCGAATTAGCTGGGAAATCCGGATAGGCTGGGACTGAAAATTAGCTGCGAATGAAATTGGCTGCGAATGAAAACTAGCTGCGAATAGACACAGGCTGGGAATGGGAATGAGCTGGGAGGGGGATAAGCTGGGATGAAAAACTAGCTGGTGATAATAATATGCTGGGAATAATACTAGCTGGGTGTATTATTAGCTGGATATGGAAAGCTGGGGATGGGAAATTGGAAAGGGGAATATTGAGAAGGGGGTTAAGCTAGGAAGGGAAAATTAGATGGTGGGCAGGAAATGGGAATTTGCTGGAAATGGAGATTATCTGGAAATGGAGGTTAGCAGGAAATGGAGATTAGCTGGAAATGGAGATCAGCTGGAAATGGAGGTTAGCAGGAAATGGAGATCAGCTGGAAATGGAGATTAGCTGGAAATGGAATGACCCGGGAAATGAGCTGCGAAAAGAAATTAGCTAGGAGGGGGGGTAAGCTGCGAGTGGAAATTAGCTGCGAATTGAAATAGGCTGTGGAGGGAAGTAGGAAGGCAACGGTGGCAAGTCGAAAGGGAGAAGCGAGAAAAATTAGATATGGCTATGGAAATGGAAACCGACGGCGAAGGGAACTGGAACTAGACACGAATTTGGATCTGTGTCGATATGGATAGTCGGAAAAAAGACATGATCAGGAAGCTGGACACGTGGATTGGACTGGATCCATAATTCAATCGGATTGTGCTCCTTCATGTAGACTACTCCATCAATGTACTTTGTTGATCTAGTACATTTTCCAAAACATTTCCGTTCTGCTGTAACACTTGTAGTATCGGGACACCCGATCTCGCCACATAAAAACTTCATACACCACGTGCAGAGCCCGGTTTTCTTGTATACCTCAGATGGGCTCATTCGTTGCTTTAAAGCTGTATTTGGATCTTTTGGCTTCAAGTCTAAACAATTGACAAAAATGGTTTCCCGATGGCCTTGATCTCTTGACTTAAATTACATAACAATTGTCAAAAACGGTTTCACGAGGGTCACAATCTCCTGAACCCCTCGCTCAAGCTGATGCTTGATGTATCTACAGTTCTCGGGTGACATGTTAAGATATCCTTCACCAATTACTCAAGTTACAGGGCTTTTATGGCATTATTACCGAAAATTACCCAAAACTCTCCATGTCCATTATTGCTTGAAATTCATTCTTTTGAAGAGACGTATTGCTGGCTCAGAAAACATGATTTTTTGAACAATACCATTTTAAAAAGCCGTGAGAAGGAGCGGCATAAAAATTCATTCACCCCCGGGGGCTGAAAGTGTGTAAGCCCTTTCATAAATCATTGATCAATTTCATGGTTTGATAGACCCAATTCCAGCCCTAACAAGATTGTCTTTAAGGCTTTGACTATTCTTAAAACGTTTCACCATTACAAGACACCTCACTGGTTGTGCTTTGAAATCTGCTTGGCTTGTCTCATCAAGTTCTATTTCGGTAGAACGCGTTTCATGGATATTCCATTGGTGGGAGACTCTATCTCTACCATTATTAGTCTGATAAAGTAAACAATACTAATTGCTGGAATAAAGGGACCCGTAAATTTTCGGAAGGTTTGTGAAGTGTGAGCCTTTTGCTGTCATTCTAGGGCCTTGAACTGATTTTCAAACGGTACATTCATGTGGTCGCCCAAGAGTAATATTCATTGAGAGTGATGGGGTTGGTTCTAATCTAACTATAATTTTTGACCAAGCTGGATATTAGTATGGGTAGTTCGAAAAGTCGTGACATGCATACTTACTTGAGGACACGGGAAGGCCTAATAGCGGACTACATTTAAATTCCCCTTTTCAACATTGGTCAAGGGTACGATTTGGATGATTCAAAATTAGAGTGGCATCGTGATAGTATACAACAAGAGTTCTCAGAAGAGAACCGTCACGATGGATGCAATTATGTATTGGAGATTCCTCATTCATCAACAGTATCTGGCTCAGTTGACGCGCAAGAAGGCTTCTTTTGCTTGGAAGATAAAATTAAAAGTTGTTTGTCAAGTCGACAACAGGGTCACCACTATACTAATTGAATAACATACAATTTTTATCCTCTCGGGATTTCAAGATCAGTTCGAGTAATGGTTCTCTTCAAAGCAGTCTTGTTGTCCTTGGTGGGAACATACTAGATTGATGATTAGCCCAGTTTCCGACACCCGACGTTCTACTCATACTTATTCTGATACTAGCAATTTCAGAACGCAATAAAGTTGAGTCCAGAACATCAACGTCCTCAAAAGCTTTTTACTTTAGCTGTTGATCTTCATGCACTTGAATCAATTTGGGGCCCTCATATTCTGGGTACCTGGATGAATCCAAAAGCCCGAATGTAATTTAACCGTGTGCTTAACAGCTGATTAAATGCCCCCTATATCAAGCTCGCCAATCAAAGCATAACTCACCGGGAGACATTCGTTCCTTCTCATAAACTGATACACTGCACGATGTCTTATCAAGATCATTCGAACAACTGCAAGTAGTATTACATGCGATATCCCAAATAGATTGTGTTTGCTAAAGCCCAAAACAATTAGCAACAGCACCTACTATAATGTGAAAACATTTTCCACTTTCGATGAAAGATGACTTCTTGATCAACCTCCAAAGAATTCCATGCATGCCACCACTAAATCACATCACCGAAAGATCCAGTGATATTTCAACAACATCCCGGGTGTCTCGTATCATAATCGGGTATACTTTGACTTCGATCTTCTTTGGTCTCAGTCCAAACCGGACGGACGCTTGAAGAGCTTTTCTCTATATTGAACACCGACTCAAGCCATGCAAATCGATGGAGGTGCGCTTTTGGCATGCAATGGCCTGGTCCTCTTCCACCCTCCATTGGTCCAAAGCCTCGCCGTCCTCCCCCTCCTTCCTCTTTATCCACACCTCTCCCCCGTCTCCTCCAAAATCCCCTACAACCACGCTCTTACTGTTGTGCATTCGGCCCTATATCGTCATAAATCAGTGCGAGCCGGCGCCTCTGCTGACTCTCTCCAAAACAGACTCGTACGCAACCTCGGAAAAGTCAGTGCCCTGGATGTCCGCGGCAATTCCGTTCAACGCTCTTCTCAAAGCGTCCTTGGACGACGCATACACCATCTTGGATCTCACGGGTGCGGTGTCAGGCGACCAGGTGTAGAACACGATCTTGGTTCTCTTGCCCTCGCCACCACCGATCTCGTACTCAAAGTCGTACACGGCGTACTTGCACTCGTTTTCTGGCAATTTCTCCAAAAAGCTGTCGTAGTCGGTGTCGGTCGAGGTCTCGTCCACGACAATCTGGGTCTTCTCGGCGTTCAAGGCAAACACAATGAACTTGTACTTCTTGCCCAACTTCAAGTCATTGAAGGCGGCTAAGGACTCGTCGGCAACTGCAACTCTGTGGTGTGTTAGTACTCATGGAACAGACGCGTTTCGGGCGGCTTTTGGTGCATGCTGGTAGACTGTGCGTGTTGTGGAAAGGGGGGGTTCAGGGCACAATTCGGCGTGCTGCTGCAGGTGTGATGGCGGGACTACACACGCGGGTTGGCTGATTTCTGGCTCGCATTGGTGTTGTCCATGACGCAACAGCTGTCCCCCTCCTTAATACTAGTGAAGAGAGAAAAAACAATGCGGCATTCTACTTGCGGGTTCTTTTTTCGCTGTTCTCCTGGTTTGCTGCTCCGCCGGTTTCGGCCTATTTCTCCGGTTTTGGCCGCTTCAACCAAATCTAAAACGACTTTCGCCACGGCATGGCGGTACATACCCTGATCTAGACTGGGACATTTGTTAGTACGGAGCGATAAAAGACTGGTCACGTGCCAATTGCGGCTACGCGTGTACCACGGTGAGAATTGCCCATTCCAGGAGAGCGGAAACATACCATTTTTTGTGTTTTGGTTTGCTTGGGAAAAAAGGTAAGGTGGTCAGGAATGTTGCTATGTTCTCGACTAAAGTGCGGTTTGCCTTGGGTGAACGTCCGCCGCCCGAGCGCCGTTCTGTATGCAGGCCCGGTGCTTGCCGCGGCTTCTACCTCGGCGACATCCGGGCAAATCGCTGTCCTAGAAATTACGTTTTGGCGGGCAGGCTCCAAAAAAGTACCATGGGCAAGCATCTAAAGCTGGGTGCCAGCTGCCGTTTTTTATGGACCTCTGATGGGGACTTGCCTTAATGGTGGTGTCTCTGTATATTACCTCTCCGCGCATTGTCGCCTGATGCTGGAGGCACAGTAGTTCGTGCACAGGTGCTTGGGCCTGGCGACACGAAAAGACACACATGCAGGACGATACTAGTACCTGGCCCTGATCTGCAAATACACACGGGAACATTTTGGTAAATACGGGGTTGTTGTGGGTTTGAGGTTATTAGTGGTCTGTCTTTTGTACACTCCAGAAGAAATTGAGGGCTGCATACTGGAATTGGATGTCCAAGATAGGCCTATTCAATGGGACATGTTAGTAAGACAGTATACTAGTAGTACATGTTTATTTGAAGGTGTTTGGAAGGGAAGATTGTAGTTCCTTAAGCTTCTCTTGCTTCTGACCGCGTGAAATATCTGGGTGAGCATGGCCGATGAGTTTGGCAGGGTTTAGAGCACATACACGGTGATCAGTAAACATTGTGCAATCCTAACTAACGCTAGCTTGTTCTCTAATGAATTTTAGTTCGGGCTTAGACACTACATGACAGTTGAAGTACAATATGTCTGATTCTTTAACAATCAGATATAGGTAATTAACCGCATTGAAATAGGCATTGTTTCTACGCAACTTATACACTTTTCGCCACGCCTTCCCCGAAAATTAATACCGCGGTTTATATGCTCTATGAACGATAAATATTAATTTTTTCGTTGATTGATCTGCTTTTCAGTAACACAATAAATCAGCCAGCACTTACGTCCAAATATCTGTTGTTGTTTCCTGAGAGTTTTAATACAAACAACTGACTCATTATAGCACCCCCGATCAATTTATATGCGCTCTTTGCAATCTTACAATTATCAAAATCAGGAAAAAGAACTTGGAGAAATAGAACTTGTTTTCATATACTCAAGCACAAGATTGCAACGGCACCCCTGAGAGAAGTCTTAATGTGGGTGTCTGTCTAAACTGGCATTGCTCAAAGTTTCTATTGTTTGTTTGTTTTTTCCATATAGAGAATTTATATTCCCAAGCCCCAACGGACGGACCTCTTTAATCATTTCCCGAGTCAATCAAGCCTTGATTATCGAAGGCTTCCTGCTTTCTACCTCTAGACGTGATATGAAAACTGAACATTCATATATCGAGACCAAAACAACATATTTCTTGAAGGTGCCAAATGCTCTAGCGTCAGGGAGCATAGGGTTTTAGTCATATTTTTTTATTAAAGGAATACTTTTGCGGCTCTTTTCCTTTCCAATCGCGGCCTGAATAATTCTTTTTTTTTTTTGAAAAAAAAAAACAACATCGTATTATAGTGTGTCATTGGAGGATGTAAATTCCCGCCACTAACGAAAAATTGTTTAGAAATACCTAAAATAGATCGCAATATTGGCTTAGGGGAGACGGCGCAAACACGAATTCACGAAATCTCCCAAAGAGGTCATGCCTCCCTTCAAGAAGACTTCTACTCTTGGTACACATCTGTTTACCTCTTGAATATTACGACATGTGTTCTAGAAGAGGTCTTTGTTGAAAATTCCTTGTTCCAAAATGCTTGAAGATGATCTGAGCAGCTCATTTTCTGCGACTCGCCACATGCTCAAGAGTGTAGCTTTAAGACCGTGGCGACGAACCACTTCAAATTTATCAAATACTCCAAGGAGTTGTTGACTGGAACCTATTTTTTTTTTGGTAGATTCATCTGATTAAAGGGGCAAAACTGTATAACGAATATATATAAAAAACCTTTAAACAGCTCCCAGCTACGTACCAAGTGTCTTAGCTCGGCCCGTAATAGCCGCCAACTTTCTGCAACTCGCTGCTCGCTGTAAATCAATTATTTTTTTATTCAAGCAACTCTTATAAAACAAAATCTTTATTTCGCATCAGGAAAATATTAGGCTTTACCATCTTTTTTGGTTTGAGTAATTCTTGTTTCTTTACGTTTTTCATCAACAGATGTGGTGGCCGAGTGGTTAAGGCGTGAGGTGCAGGTTAAATAGCACCTCCTCATGAGCTTCGCTCTCGCAGGTTCGAATCCTGTCCACGTCGCTTTTTTTTATTTTGCAAAGCGATAGCTGTTTTGCCTAAACTCTCGAAACTGTATAGTCAAGCAAAAAATAAGGCCTTTTGCAGAAGTTATTCGCCCTGACACGGAAATTCTTTTGTGGTGATGGCGAAAAAGAGGAGCGAAACATGATACCCTCTGTATCATACTTGACAAATGACACTTCTCCGGGTTCAAAGGTTAGACATTTTATGCAAATTTCTAGCCGGTAAATGTTTATGGATCTATCAAGGTTAATGCTCTCTCAAACTGATTGTCTTTCAAATCGTTTATCTTCCTGAACAGATAACGATTATCGAACGGATATAATTGTATCTCGACACTAGAGACGCTTTAAAACATGCTTACAAAGTCATAAAGATCTTCTCAAGTCTCCTTCCTTAGCTAGATCTTTTGTTGATCAAATGCGCTTCAAATTATAGGACGCCGCTGCCCATATTGAAACACAATGTCAAAGTATAAAATGGGACATCAGAATTCAGTCTCAATATATTCTCAGCAAACGTAACTGTCAAATAATTTCTGGTCAAAATGATCAACTGCTAGCGTTTCGAATAGCAAGTGTCTTCTTTTTAGCTGAAAAAGACTTCTGATGGCTCCATCACATGGCTGCTCCTGGTTTCTCTCTGCCTTTCCAAAGTAGCGTTTTAGCTAATTGAGGTTTTCGTTTGCGTATGTACACATGAATGAATTGTTTTCCTTACATTGGTGGTTTTTTGAAGATCATCTCGTGTGATCTTCCGGTATGTCGTGTTCGAATGAGTGTTTACCCATGGTAATCTCAAGGGTTGGATATAGATCTTTAACAAAGTCGAAGCAGACTCTGGGTTTCAAAGAACGGCTGCTTGGTTTGTTGGATGTAGAAAAATATGAGTTTTGGGCGTCCTCTTCTGTGTCCTCCTCTATTTGAACCATTTCCAGATCTTGAGAAAGGGGAGCACTCGCTGATGTCGGATTTTATTTCAATCTAATGAGCTCAGGGTAAGCTTAAAGAGTTGTATGCAATGGAGGAATAGTTGGCAGACTTTTCCCGCATTCTGGGTTGTCTACAACTGTTTCTTTTGAGTTATTGAAGGACCAAAAAAAGAGCATAATCACAGCATTTGAGCGAGTAAACAATAATGGAATAAGCTACGAGAAATCTAAACTTCTTGACTTCCAACGAAGTTACGCTGAATTTCGATTAGATCACTTCGATTCCCCAGATCTCATCTTTTTAGAGACCTGACGACATACTTAAGCACCTTAATGAAAGGCTTAAGTGGGCAAAGCTCACAGCCAGCCTCCCATTTGTGACCCGAACACTAGGACATCGAAGTCTTGAATCAGTGTGTAAAGAATTGACCCGTTTTGTCGAGCAAAAAGGTATGCCATCCGGACATGGCTATAGTTCGTAGCATGGCGTGTTTGTTGGTACATGCGACTTTTTTTTGTAGTGGTGCATCTTTGTTCTAAGGTATTAGGTGTATTCCTATCATTGCTTTAGAGAGTAACTGTCAATACCATTGGCCGAAGCCCTTCAAGTTATGTCATCGGCCCATCAGTTATGAACCCCGAAGAGCTCTTAAATACGGCTTGTTTGTGCAATATCCTACACTTTGTTTAAAAGAGAACGAGCAATTTTGACCAGAATTCCAGAATGGATGAGTATATCAGTTTTCGTGCTCGTAAAGCCTTGTCTACTTGATATACTAGTTCACAATCACATACAGTATTGTTGATGTGGTGGCCGAGTGGTTAAGGCGTGAGGTGCAGGTTAAATAGCACCTCCTCATGAGCTTCGCTCTCGCAGGTTCGAATCCTGTCCACGTCGCTTTCTTTTTTTTATTTTGGCGTCTATTGCCATTTTTTTTTTTGCAACGCTTTTATTTTTCTAAATACGGGTCGATTATTCTTCGAGACATTTTTGCAATGCTTGTGCTCCCTCCATTTTTGGCTCGCACGCTGGGCTTGCACGCTGGGCTTGCACGTCCGCCATGCAGTCCTGATGGGCACAGCTTTGTAGATTTAAAATACGAGAGCGACGTGAGAAAGAACCGAGTTCAGGCTACTTTGCGGCTGTAAAGAAACACACTTTTTCCGCTCAACATGGAAATCGATCTCTACGAAATCCTTGAGGTGGAGCGGTCCGCGTCGCTGGGCGACATCAAAAAGGCATACAGGAAGTTGGCGCTTCGTTACCATCCCGATAAAGTTTCTGAGGAAGAGCGGGAGGACGCCGAAATCAAGTTCAAGGAGATCTCACGTGCGTACGAGGTTCTCAGCGATGAGGCCAAAAGACTGGATTACGATATTTACGGCACAGCCGACGGGTTTGCCGAAACAGGCCCGGGCTTCAGCAACAATCCGTATGGCGATGGCTATGGCTCGCAGCAGTATGGCGCCGACGACTTCTATAACTTCTTCCAGAATATGAACGGAGGCGCTCCACCACACTCTGGCGGGAGATCCCGGACACGCGGGAAGCAGAAGACCGACGACGCGGAATTGGAGGTTGACGTGACGTTGGAAGACTTGTTCAAAGGCAAAACCGTCAAGATCACCTCCACTCGTGACGTTCTCTGTGGCAGCTGCCACGGAACAGGCGCCCGCAAGAAGGCGGTTCCCCGGACATGTGCCCTGTGCAACGGCCAAGGGTACACGACCAAAATCAAGCGCGTCGGGCCTGGAATGGTCTCACAATTCCATGTAGACTGTGAGCTGTGTCTCGGCGAAGGAAAGACCTTTCGTACCAAAGACAAGTGCAAGGCGTGCCGCGGAACACTGGTCACGGAGGAGACCAAGATCTTGGAGTTCGAGATTCCGCCAGGCGCCCGCTCAGGTGAGCTGGTGGTGTTGGCTGGAGAGTCCGACGAGGCTCCCGGGAAAAAGGCCGGAGACGTGATTCTCACGTTCCATTGCAAAGAACATGAGGTGTTCACACGCAAGGGCGACGATTTGTTCGTCAAGTACAAGATCACGTTGGTGGAGGCCCTCCTGGGCTTCTCGAAAATCGTGGCCAAGCATTTGGATGGCCGGGCTATCCACCTCAGCACGCCGACGGGCAAGGTGGTCCGGCCAGGCGACTACATCCGCGTTTCGGGCGAAGGCATGCCCGCACATAACAAGGCGCTGGGCTGGTTTGCTTCGAAAAAGAAACGCGGCGACTTGTACGTGGAAATCGAGATCGAATTTCCCTCCGACAACTGGTACTTGGAGAAAAACGACGTGTACAAGCTCAAGAACTTGCTTCCGACGGATCTCCGCAATGACGCAGACAAGAAAAAGCAGAGTGTGCTGGCCGACCTGTTGCCCGAGGCGAACATCGAGTACGTGACGGACTTTTCCATTTCACGTGCAGACACGCTTCCCAAATACGAAGAGCCCGAATCCGCCCAGAACACCCAACACCGCCAACACGGCGGAGCTCACGGGTACCAAGGCCATGAGGATGAGTATTACGCGCATGGCGAGCCTTCCCCCGAATGTACGGCACAGTAAGTGGTGCCTGGCAGAGCGGAAGATTGGCCTAGAGCTCGGGGCTTGGATGGATGGCGACGCATCGACAGTGTATATAGTATTGGGTATGGAGTGGGTGTCGTTTGTGTACATAGTGGAACACAGCTAGAAGTCAAGCAAGTCCTCAAGGTCCGCGGCAGTGAGCCCCAAGGCCGTGTTGCCTTCAGTGCCATTCAATTCCCGGTAAAACGCAGTGTTCAGTTCTTTCTCTGCATCGCTACACTGCTCCTCGTCATCGGAGAAGAACTGCTCGTCTGGGGCAAACATATCGGTCAATTTACGTGGCGCTTCCTCTTCGTAGAGAAATGGCGCCTCTGCCTTGGACAAGGGCGACACGCCCAGGGGCACGTAATCGAGCGGCTCGCGGTTCTCGGCCTCGGGGACGGTCTCTATGCTGTTCTCGTCTTCTGCGAGCGCTTCAATAAGCAGTTCAATCTCCGGGCGGAATGTACCCTTCTTGATCGGATCTCTGTTCTTGGCAAAATGCTCTTGCGACGGGACGTTTGAAGCGTGAAGTTGAGCGGTCGCGTCGGAAAGTGTCTCATTGAGTGATGTCTGGAGAGGATGCAAGGCCTTTGGGGCCGCTTTGATCAAATCGTCGGACAGAAAACGGGGGATAAGGTCCTTGGGCCGGTGCAGGTCCTGCAGCGGGAAAAGTGTGTTTTTGTGTGGGTTGGTTGGGCGGGGAGCAGGCGCGCTGGGTTTCGCTACCCTGTTAAAAAATCCTAGCGACAGGTTTGACTTAGTTAATGTGGGTTTTGTCGAAAGAATGTCGCCCTGGAGAGTCAGGCCAGGCTGTCTTAAAGAGGGCGTCTGGAAGGTCAGCGGCAACGACAGTTTCGACCTCTGTAGGCCCGGGAAAGCTTGGTTGTGGTTTTTTCCGCCCAACGGCACTCTAACACGTTTTTCGTTGATGTTGCTTTTTGCAGAGAGGGGTCGTTTCGTGGGCACGCTGGTGCCGGCGGGTATTTCCCTGTGCGCCGGGTTTCGTAGCTCGTTTTTCGCCAGGGCAATCTTGTGTTCATTCTCCTTGTCAGTATGGAGCTTGAGTCTGTTTGTCGACATTATTCCTGGCGTTTTTTCAGGTGTCCTAGCGTGTCTGAAAGTAGACTTATGGGTATTTCAGGTATAAAGAAGAGGAGTAGTGGAACTAAGATCTGGCTCATGTTTATGTTTGCGCGGATCGGCCCTGTTTTGTGCAGGCAAGCAGCCTTTCAGGAATTGGCGATCAGGGGAGGACAGTGGTGAAAGACGGCGTGTGGTTGGAGAAGCTACTTTGGCTTAGACAGACTATGTTCTATTTTGCAACTATAAAGCCTTTTTCCATTTTCCGTTCTCTCCTTTTCCTCTTTGCGTCAGGTTTTGAGGACTTGAAAACGAGATTATCAGTGAGATCTGAGTGCGGCCGTATGAGCGAAGCAAGGATATGTTGTTGAGCTTAATTCATTTTTTTGAGTTAATTTTAAATTCTTTGGGATTAAGTTAGAATTATATGGTCACCTTTATTCTATTGAGTTCACCATGTACTGATTTCCGTTGACTTTCGATTTTTACGGTGGTAAATGTGTTTCCTAATTAGGCAAGGAAGCACAACAAAACGCAGCTTATTACCAACACACAGGTAGCTTTTGAGAACAAGAGATTTTGAAGCAATTTATATAAGCATACCACGGCAGAGAGAATATCATCATTAGTCTGATCTCACACCAAAAAGCTGGGTAATGGGAACATTCGTCTGTGAGTCTGCAATAACCGGTGCTGCATTGCGCCTATGGGCTTGCGAACACCGGCGATAGAAACGGTGCCTCAGGCACATTCTGCTCAAGGAAGCAGAGAGCTGTTTGAGCTTAAAACCAAACCTGAGCTGCGATCTTGTAGCTTATGGCCATTGATGTACTGGCTGCAGAAGAATTCTAGCTGGTGTCCCGAAACCGAGAAAAAAAAACCTTTTCTTCTCTATTTTTGTCAATTACTAAAGCAGAGCTTTCGCGATAATAAGCCTCATTTGTGCTAAAATCTCTTGTCTTTCTCAAATTTCTAAGCTTGTGAAATCTGTGACCGTGTGCCCTTAGACGTGGTGAAATTGGCAACAGGACATTTATCATAAAGTCAGATTATATAAGAGAGTTGGTGACAATAAGAAAATCTACTTAAACAGTGAAATATGTTTTGGTGAGAACATGTTCTTGTTGGTTGCTGATACGGGGGGAAGATCGTTTAGGGTCTGGTCTTCTTGAATCTTTTTCTTCAGCTCATGATATCTTTTTTTCTTCAAATTCTAAAAAGAGCACTCTTTGAGGACACGCAGGACTGTGAAATACTCAAGAAGTTTCCTTTGTGTGGTTGTAAAACCAAGGCATGAACGTCCAAAGTGCACATTGAATACGTGCAGCAGATTGGCCGAGCAATCTATAAGTGTACGAATATTAAGCGAATGCCACATAAGAAGGATGAATTAGGCAGCTGGATAGCAAAATCTATGTATGGAATTTTAATCAGACGAGATTAAAAAGGGAATGGAGTTTTGCTGATCAGCCTAGTGCGCTGTATTAGTGCTATGGAGACAATTCATAATTGATTTTTCGAGGAGAGTAAAGTTCTTTCATTGCTAGATTGCCCGGCACAAACTCAATTTTTGTTTTCGTATTTAGCGCTAAGTGTTTAAGTTGCATTATAGGGCCTTGAGGCCATATAATCCTAGGAAAACAGGCGTCGTCGATATAATCTGGATTTCTGACATCAAGTTTTTGGAGGCTTTTGATACACAGTATTGGTTACTCAGTGAGTAAGATAGCGGCACTTCTGAAAAAAAAGTAAATTCCGTTCTTAAAAAACATGTATCTATAGCTTGGGAAAAAGAATGAGAGCTTTATCCGATTAAGTCGCAAGAAATACGAGAAGAAAGCAAAGAAGTTCGAAAACAAATACAAGTTTAGTATGGAAGCCTTCTTTTTGGCTGAGTTGCTACGGGCACTTGAAAAAAAATGCTTTGTAAATACTCTCTTTTACATATTTCAGTCTGGATATATAGATACTACCATTTCCGTCTGTAAGAGTAGCTCCATTGTATATGAGACAATTCTTTGTTCTATGTCGGAAGTAATGTTAAGTGTATAGGTATCGCATTGCATGTCTTCTAAGAGAAGTATTCTACTTTTTCAATTATTCCTTTTCGTCGATGCAATGCAATATAACTTACCTGCTCATGCAAAATTTCCCGCACTGCCAGACATGCCTTCCTCTCATCAGCTAATTAGCGAATAAGTTTACATCGGGAAGTGAAAAAAAAAGATTGCAGCACCACAATTTCGCATATGGTCTCCCACTACACTACTCAGTGTGGCCCTATTCAGCTTAACTAACGTTGATCGGACGGGAAACAGTGCTTCCTGCATGGTATGGCCGCAACCGAAAATTTCAAATGTTGAACACAATATACAGATGTATCTGCAAACTCTAATTGCTAATTCTGTAAGCATTTGTGGTCCAGAGTTGGCCTGACAGTATTATTAGCTGGTGGTGGTAATTATCTATGAATTGGTTTTCTCGCCGATTTTTATGCCCTTTTAATCAGATGCGGATTCGGGCTATCGGGCCCACACACGTAAATAGGCGTAAGCAGCAAAAATCAACTTCTTCCCACAACTCTTTTCTTTGATATGAGCAAAGGTAAAATTTGCTGAAATTCTTGAGCATTTTTCGAAGGAACATTCTCAAACAATTCTTATTTCCATATTTTTTCGCTGCTATTCACAGTGTTGATTTCGCTTTTTAACCTAACGGCAAACAAAATAACTCAAAGAAACTCTCAACATTTTCATCACCAAGGTCACTATTTTAATGGTTTTTCATAGAAATCGCTATCCTTTTTATAATTTCATTGTCTCTATGCTCCCACAAACTACAGTTCTTCATCAGGGCACCAGGGGTGCACTTCCATTTGCCCTCCCAACTTAGCCGACGAGATACTCTACCCGAAATTTTTGATCTTAGCAGGTGTTCAAAAACAGAAACAGCCCAGAGGCGAGATAGAATTCCTTAGTATACAAAAATCACAACACGCGGTGTACCGACCTACTGGTCTATAGAGAAATGTTTAATCGTCTCTTCTTTTACAAACTGAGATCTCAAGCATAGGGAGTCCAAACCTTTTGAGAAAAGAAGAATCAGGAAGTTGTTTTTCCTACAATTCTAAGAAAATATTTCCCTTGTTTGTCAGTTCTGCTTCATTTTTAAATTAAGATTATGAGCTTGACTTGTGCAACAGACATTGGCCCGTGGTATACGAGAAAAGAAGAACATCATCGTCGCAAGACTAGAGCCCAGGTCCGTTTCCTGCCTAAGAAGCCGCTACTTTGAAATATTCTATCTCTGTTACTTCAAAGTTACCCGAATATACAGACCAATGATTTCTATTCGTTTGACTAGAGAGTCATAGTAAATGTCCCCCTCATCGACAAAGCGTTAATATACCTTGAGCTGTAAGTTTTATTTTCCTACTCAAAGGAGATTTTGCTGATTCGAAAGAATAGTACTATCCAACAATCTGCCATTCCCAATTTAATGTGAGCCCCGCCAATAATTTTGAAAGGAATACGGCCCCTTTTTAAACCTATATAAAAATATCAATTTATTTAAATGATGATTAATCCATTCACAAATTAAGAATACAAAAATTTATGCAAATAAAGCTATTCTGCTCAAGTCTCACTCAGGGGATTTAAACTCTGTTTCATCAAAAAGGATTCAAATGTTTTTACATTTCCAAACATAGTTTTACTGACATTGTTAATTGAAAAACAAAGAATGGGTTTCTATAACTTTAATGACAAATTCACTTCGACTGCAAGAACCCATTGACCAAGTACTTTCGACCTAGATGAGAACAAAACAAGCACCTACAGCTCAATATGGCCCCATGTATTTTTGCCCAATCAGTGAAAATAGTCGCCAGAGGTAAATGGAAATGAAGCAAAAAAAAAAAAAATCAATGAATGCCGAGCTAGAATACTCAATATCTCACCAATAAAGCGCGAAAACATGACCGTCTCAACCAACAAGGCCCATTCCAATTTCGCCGAGGCCACGTTTTGATTCCCAGCTACATTCATAAGTTATTCTTCCCAGCTTTTATATATTTGTTTATTTATTAGTCTTGGGATCCCCTCTCTTCTCTCGAAGAAACAAAACTATAGCCTATCAGGCCAGCCTCATACAGTGAAGAAATTACAGACAAACGACCAACGCAGTTGATATGGGAAAATTTAGAGAAAGGTTATCTCAAGATATCTATGAAGGAGAGCTACGGTAATATCAGAGAGAAAATTTGCGTATAGTCAGTCAAGGAGGGATAACCCCCTATATCTATTAGATTGCGAAAATTACCTCAGCATGACCAGTTGACACCATTTTATTCTCCATATCCTTTAATTTTATTTAGCCTTCCATCTCTTTACAATAAAGAACAAATACACTTCTTAGCTCACTAGTCTCTCTTTCTTTTCACCAACGAACAGCCACCAGCCACAAAAATTATTTAAAAGAGCGGCAGGCAGGGCAACCCACGGGTCGCTCCACTGCATATCCAGCCAGATATACCATAGACACCATTTTTTTGCCAAGAATCTCAACACAAGCAAGGAAAGCTCAGCAATTAATTCTTTGTCAGTCAGTAGCTCGCTTCCGTCTATTTTGGTAACGCACATTGCGTCTTTTGGGTATCAAACTGTGTTGAGCCCTATGGAGCCAGCGTCCTATTACGGAAGTGAATGGCACACCAAGACATTTTCTACGTGGTTATAATTGCGCCTCTCACTCTTCGTTGCAGAAAACCTCCTAGAACAAGAAGAATCGCATGAGCCGTGAATCATGCGTCAAGCCAAATGAAAACGCGGGCAAAATTCGAAAGGAATGTTTTATCACTTGGAATATAGAATGTGCGGCTGTTGGTATGGCGATATGAGTGGATCTTAGAAATCATTTAAAAGTGACTGAAGACAAAAAGCATTCTGACCCTCGTGACATGGATCTGGCCCACCATATTGATTATGCCCATACCCATGACCCAGTATCAAGCTGCAGGACAGGCGTGCCGAATGGAATCCCAAGGAAGCAAGCTGCTTCACGCTGGATACGACTCTCGCAGTACTTGTCAAAAATTGGCGGAGAGTTCTGAATACTGCTTCAACCTTCAAACACACTACGCGGGGAGATCTGGGACTCTGGTTTCTACATGAACATTGGGCCGAATGTGACGGCAGATCTAGTTGAGAGCTCAGAGATCGAACCCACAGAAGGTGCAACATTATGGATGTTTTGGGGATGAATGTTTTTCTCGTTTCTGCAGGCGTTGCCAAGTCTAAGCATTTTTTTCCACCCGTTCAAATTCCAGCCTGAATGCAGTTTGCATAGCCTCGGTCTTTGCCGGCTTTTCTGTCATAAGTCCCATGTTGGGTGCAAATTGAAGCCGCGGCGTCACGTGACGCGGCCTCTCCGGCGAGGCGCTCTGCACGCCAACTCGCCCCATCACTGACCACCCGTCTTTTCCTAGGAAAGTTGGAATCTGGCCCGGAAGCCCTGGTTAAAGCTTTTAGCAACAAATGGAAACCACCGGGCGGTCGAATTATACAGGTCTCCAGTATCGCTTATGAAAGTGTTGGGCGAGGCGCTTGCCTGAAGCCTGTGCGAAGATATAGCTGTATGTACAAGTCGAAGAAACTATCACAAGCCAAAGCTCCACATTCTCCTTCCAATCGGAGAGCTCCACGGAGCCCGCGGTTCAGAATTTCACAAAATCACACTGCCTTTGCACATAGAACCCAAGATGGTGGCGACACGCAAATCACGCACATTGCAAACTCCCGAATTGGCGTTTGCCGCCAGCTCCCCAGGCCCGCGGCCCTGACTTCCCCAGACAGGCTGCGCGCCAGGGCCACCCCATCTTTCGCACCCATGTCCCTGGCCCTATCGGCACTACTTTTCTTCTTCTGGGCCCACGAGAGCACCAACGGAAACAAGAACAAAAACAAGAACAAGAAAGAACAAGAAAGAACAAGAAAGAACAAAAAAGAACACAAACACAAACAAACAAACACAAACAAACAAACAAACACAAACAAACAAATACAAACAAACAAATACAAACAAACAAATACAAACAAACACAGACAAACCACACACAGCCATGGCGTCCTCCCTCAGCTCGCTGCTGGGCACAGCCTCCATGGCAAGCTGGGAGTACCTCGTCAACTGGGAGTTGGTGGTGATCCTCAGCGTCACGTTTGTGTTCTACTTCGCGCGCCTCGTGGGCTTCCTCCTCTCCGCGCTCCTCAAGGCCGTGCTCTGGAAGCGTTACCGCGTGCGCGTGACCGTGGGTGCGTTCCGTGTGGCGCCGTTGGGCGGCCGCATCATGGCCCGCAACGTGGTGGTGCTGACCGCGGACTACACCGTGTCGTTGCTCCGCGCCAACCTCACGTGGCGCTACTGGCTCGTGCGGGCCACGCGGCTCCCGCGCGTGTACTTTGCCGCCGACCCCGCGGAGCCCGCGGCCGCGTCCTCCGCGGCCCACAACGCCCGCCTGCCGCCGGCATGGCGCTTGGACGTCGACGGCTTGGAGGTGTTCATGTACAACCGCACGCCCGCGTACGACGCCATGGACGCGGCGCTCCGCGCCGCCGCCGGCCTCGTGGCTCCTGTTCTTGCCCTTGCAGACCACCGTCAAGCGTGGCGCGCTCGTGTTGGGCAACCACGCCGCGCCGGCCGTGCTTGTGGCGTCGTTCCGCGCGGCCCGCGGCCTCTGGGACGTGGCGCCTTCCGCGGCCCCCTGCGACGCCGGCCGCTCCACCTGGGACTTCCACATGGACCGCTTCCAGGTGCACATGAAGCCCAACATCACGCACGACGCGCGCCGCTACACGGGCACGGGCCTGCCGTCGGCGGCGCTGGCCCCGCGGGGCGCACGCAACACGCCCGGCGTGCGCGGGCTCCGGGGCCTCCGAAAGGCACTCGCCCGGCTCCGCCGGCGCCGCGCCACGCACACGGACGGGCCCGCCGAGTGGCTCGGGCTCCGGCGATACATCGGCGACACTGCCGCGGGCCGCGCGGCCGCCGCGCCGGACTCGGAGGAGTACGCCAAGTATAGCTTGCTCCTCGACTCCGTGGCCACGCAGCTCGTGTACTACTACGACACGCCGGGCGTGCAGCCGCGCGGCGACGCGCCCGGGCCGCCGCGCACGGGCGTGGACTTGGTGTTGTCCACGGCGACGGTGCACTACGGGCCGTGGGCCGAGCGGCAGCGCGGGCCGCTCCAGGCGCTCTTCTTCCCCGGCTTGGCGCGCGACGCGCGGGCGGCCGTGCCGTGCCCGCCGGGCGCCCGCCGCTCGTACGCGGGCTTCGACGTGCTGGTGGTCGCGCGCACCGAGCTCATTGTGCGCGTGCCCACGCGCGAGTTCAGCAAGGACAAGGAGGAGCTCGCGGCGCGCGACGACGCCAAGCCGAGCAACACGCGGCCGTTCGGCTGGCTCGAGCTCAAGCTCGGCGCGGGCTCGCTGCTCCGCCATGCCACGGTCTTCGAGGCCTCTGCGCGCGGCTGGCCGCACACGCTCGCGCTCGACGCGGCCGGCCTCGAGGTGCGGACGTCCGTGACCCACGACGTGGTGTTTGCCGCAGAGCGCCACGCCGTGCGCGCGGACATCGGGCTCCCGCTCGCGTGGAACGGCCCGTGCGCGTGGTCCTTCGACATGGACTCCGCCGGCGGGCGCTTCTTCGTGTTGCGCGAGCACGTCACCTTGTTTGCCGACGTGGTGGCGGACTTTGGCGCCGGGCTGCCGCCCGCGTTTGAGCACCACCGGGCGTTCACGTACGCGCTCCGCTGGGCCGTGCGCGACGTGCTGCTCTTCTTCAATGTCAACGACCACAACATCATCAACGACCCGCTCGACTTCGACTCGAACAAGTACATCTGCTGCAGCGCGCCCTCGTTGGCCGTGCGCGTGGACATCCCGGCCGACGGCATGTTCGCGGCCTGCTCCACCGTGGACTACGCAGTGTCCGTGCCCCGCTTGGACGTGACGCTCATGGTGCCTCCGTGGCACACCGCTGGCGCATTCATGCACGGCTCCAGGAAGATGGGCTGCACGGGCCCGCTCGAGCTCGCGGGCGCCTACACCTACTACGCCAACGTTGAGCTCGACCACAACAACTTCGCCACCATCAACGTCACGGCCGACGACATCACGCTTCTCTTCCACGGCTACTGGATCCGCTGCCTCTTCACCTTCCGCGAAAACTACTTCGGCGACTTCGTCAACTTCCGCACCTTCGAGGAGTACATCTTGAGCGAGGGCATGGGCAACAGGGACTCCGCGTCCGCCTCGCTCAAAAGCTCGTCCGAGCACACTAGCACCGAGTACTGGAGCTTCCCCAAGGCCGAAAACGACGTCCACCTCCTCTTCTCCTTCATGGCAAGGCAAGGCATGATCGTTGTGCCGTGCCTGATCTACGACCATGCCAACCACATCAACTTGTCCTTCGACTACCTTGACGTCGACATCCACATTTGCCTGCTCTACATGGATCTCCAAGCAGACTTCAGCACCGCAAAGGGCTTCCAGGTGTCCGCAGATACCCTCCCCTCGCGGGAGACTGTCTTCGATCGCCTGATTTACAGCGACTTGCTTGCCCTGCGGGCCCCCGAAATCATCATCGACACTTTCAGCGTCCACACGCACAGGATGCTTGGGGTGGACGACCTTACCTATCACTGCAAGTGGGACTTCGCGTGCGACTTGATCTCCATCGACGGGCCCCCGTCCATATTATCGTGCATCGACATGCTGTTGGACAATTTCATCTTGGGCTACAAGGACCTCGAAAATTCCCTTATCTACCAGGTTCCCGTTGTGTACGACGCTGCTCACTTCTCATTCAGGTGTCCACAAATTAGGATCAGACTCCAAATGGATGCCCCCAAAACATTTCTAGAGGTCCACTTAGATGATGTCCTTGCGACATTCAATGATGTAGCTAACAACCGCTATTCAACTCGTGACTCTTTCTTGCTACCTCGAATCGTCATGCAAATCACGGACGAGTCGGAGGGTATCAAGTACAATGCTTTTGTGGAAACCTCGCTTCATCTAACAAACTTCGGCCAGAAACTCAACATGAAAGAACATAGAGATCTTCAACACGAGCACATCAAAAGAAATGATGCTACAACGCACAGAACGTCTTTTTTTCTATATCCCGAAGAAAGAGACGAGCAGTTCAATGCCGCAAAAAATTCGATGTTCTCGACGATCTCGCTTCCAATAGCCTCTTTCCCGCTCACAAACGACTATCTTTCGTTTTCAGAGACCAGCGAATCGCGCAGCACAGCGGAAAGCTTATCTGGATACACGAGTCTGGACCAGTCTTCGGTAGCTGGGGATGAAATGTACCCAACAACAACCTACATGGATGATGACTTCAAACCCTTGTCTCAACCAGAGGACCAATATAAGAATGACTCTTTGGTCTTGAAATTCGAGACTTTTAAGGCCTGTATTTGCCCAAAAGGACTACAGGGGTTGTCTGAGTTAGCTCTAGGCACCGAAGACTCGGACATCGAAATGTTGCTTGACAAGCTACAGTGCGGCATCATGAAGGAACTCAAGCACCTTATCTTGCCTATATCCACGATTGACAATGTGAGACTCGTGAGTCCGTTGGTCGACGTACGAATTGTTGAACAGAGCATGTCTTTTCCAGAGTCCGCCTTTTACACATCCCCATCATCGCCAGTGTTGACCTTGACCATATCGGAACCTTCAGTCGTGATTCGAAAGCAAAATTACCGTACACGCTTAGGGTCATACTTGGAAGAACAATCGGCGCTTACTTTAGCACTACATGTCAGCGATATCTATGCGTCTGTTTCGACTCCCAGCTGTTTTGCGGCTGCACTCACAGTACAGGCGTCTGGAGTTGAGTCATGGTGTACGAAAAATGAGGAGAGTACGCTGGTAGTTTCTTTTCTGTTGAATGCATTAAAAGTAAATGCTGATGAGCAAATGTTGCCAGAAATAATTTGTTTTGTGAAATCTCTATTGCAGGGAGCAGACAGAGCCATCCAGAACTTCAAAAGGAGCACAGAAAACTCTCAGAGATGGAAAAGAGACTTGATTTATTCTCTATGCAACTTTGCGTTGGTCAACAAGATACTGTCAGATCCTGAAGTGATCACGAAGCCGGCCAGGATTTTGAGATCCAATAGAGATCACGTAAGGTTTTATGAATCATGGAAAATGTTAACCAAATTAAGAAGCATAGCTGAAGAGATGATATCCAGTGAGGGAAATCGGTACAGCTCAAACAACGAATCACAGAAAGCACCAAACGATGCATTTGTCTTCGTGTCAGAAAGTTTTAAAGCCTGGAGGCCATGGGAGGGTAATATGAAACAGCGAGAAAATTTTCTATATCGGATCTACAACGAGTCAAAAGGGTTTGATAATGGGCTTCAAGCTTTCTTCAAAATCACAAGTCTTGAGATTAATCTTACAGGATCAACGGACAACTATCTCGCGTTTTCAAAAATCAATCTCCAAGCAACAACTCTCCTCGGCACCAAGACTAAAGACACGGAAAGACAAGTGAAAAATGAGAGCAAGAGAGTCGACATCGTATTGAACGTCGACGCTATTGACCTGACTTTGAACTCTTCAATAATTTCAATATTGGATCTCTTCAGAAACTCTGATATAGCAGGGAACAGGAACAGCGCAAAAAATTTCGATATGGAGAATACCGGGAGCACCAACTTTGTCTTCTCAATCCTAATCTACTTGAGTTCCTTGCGTTGCCGGTTCAATTTCATTAATACGCACGTTGATATGGCAATCAACGAGTTTGCTGCATCAACAATTGGTACTCTTTCGATGGGATCTACATTCAGTGTCGGCTGGGCTCTGACCTTGGGAGAAATGGGTATCCATTTCGGTAAACAAGATGTAAAATACTTGAGCTTGGTTTCTGAAGAAACAAGTTTGATCGCCACAGGATTGAAAGATATTTCACAGATTACTCTCGTCCTTCAGCTGAATACTAAAGATTTGAACTTGAAAGTATTCGATGACCAGAACACTATTGAAACTGTCATCACCGAATTTTTGAATGAGGATTTGAGTTCGTTTTCCGGATTCAAGACTCCTCGCGAAGGGAACAAAACTTTGGTTGAAAGTACAAAAACTGGAAATTCTCTTTTTGCGAGAAGTGTTACCCTGGCATTTAGCGTCGAGAAATTTCTGTTTTTGATAGATATACTACACCCACTCAAAATCCAAGGAATTTTGGCAGGAGCAAGGTCCAACATTCAAGTTTCTGATTTCGAAAATTTCGGAGAATACTCTCACAAGAGCTTCTCGCTGGAAATTGGTATCTATGATGTCTCTGTCATGAGGTCCAAAAGTTCCGAATTTTCCATTTCAACGACAGCCACGAGACTAGAGGATATCTGGCTCATTAAAACAGACATACTTTCAGATTACGTCAAAGTAATCACCCCTCTGCTCGTGAATTCTTTAGATACCTTCTTAAAGAACAAAAATGTCATCGAGAAGAAAATTGACACGTTGAGGAGAGCGGTACTCAATAGCCTGTTGATTCACACAAAATCCGATAATAAGTCCACAGACGTCGCGCAACAAATAACCCCAGTCGAATCAAAAACAGATAATTTTTGTTTCAAAGTTCAATTGACACAAAAATACTTCGGCTGGTTCACTTTTAAAGATCAAACTCGATTGACAATAGAGCTCGAAGACTCAAGGGTGTCATTGGCTAAGTCTGCAGGCCGGAACATGCCTATGATCCCTGTATCTGGGGAGTTAGTTTTTCCCGTCACCAGGATCACAATATACTCGCCTCTGTTTTCCATTGGGCTCTCAACGTTATTGGACTATCATCTCTCTGTCAAACTCTTGAACAACACAGCTTCAAAAGAAAGTGGACAAGGCGGGCAATCCTTACAAGTCGAATCTGAGTATTTCCGTGTCTGCTTGAGCCCCCCTATTCTATTCAAGATCTTTGAATTGACCGATGGTCTCAAGCGCGTAATTGATGAACATGACAAATCTGCAGCTCAAAGACTGCCACAAGAGCAATTGCCACCTTTGAGAAGCGGTTCAAGAAGATCTTATTTCACCTCAGTCCACGTCTTATCATACAACTTTTGTATCGGATGGTTGTTTGGAGCCTCTTATAAAGACTATCCTGGTTTGATTTTGGGAGCGGAGAGAATATTTGCAGTAACAAAAGCCGATTTGGGAAAATTGACTGTAATAGGTGGATATCTTTCTGTTGCGCACGGATCTTCCTCCTCGAATTTCTACAGTTCCACTTCGGAGATTGATAACCTCAACCGTGCTTTTATGCCCAAATTACAATTGAATTATTACGTCGATCAGCATCAAAAGCTTTGGTTAACGCTCAAAGGTGATGAATTAGATGTCCGATGCATGTCAAATTCAACGGTTTTAATCGAGCGAGGAATGAAGTCTGGAACTGAGATGCGCAGCTATTTCGTAGCAAAATCAAAGAGAGCAGCATACATGAAAGAGAATTCCAAGGAATTAAAGCTCGTCACCAAAGCCAAAACTGAAGCTCCCAGAAAAACTTTCAACCCTCATTTTTCGGCAGTGCAATTCACAGTTGTATTCGTGGGTGCCAGGGTCTTCATCTATAAGCTTCAAGAGGACAATTTACAGGAGGAGCCAAACTCACTTACTCTCCAATCTCCAGCCATGCTGATGGTGATTGACTACAAACACTTAAAGAATGCCTCGGTGAAACATATTTTAAAAACTGAAATCCTCATGTCTCAATCCGATAATACTGTTTATTCTTCTTGTGTCCCGGTGGTGGAAGATTTTGTGCACACATTTAAGGATTTGTTCAAAATTTCTCAAGAGAAACAAAGCTTGATTCAAATTCCCGATAAGGAGAGCAAGCCCTCCAATCTTGGAACCGAATTTGGCAGACTATTTGAACAAGCAGACATTCATGTTGGGATAAGAATTGAAAAGCAAAAAATTTCCTTGAGTTGTGAACCAACGGCCAAGGTTGCCGCTGTTGTTGAGTATGATGGGGCGTCTATTATGGCATGTTCCGGCGTGGAAGCCTTTGACTCAATATATATTCTTGGTCAGATAAACTCGATCTCTGCGTCTTTACAGCACATATATTCCGATGAAAGAAGCGGATCGCTTTTGATCAAGAATATTGTGTTGTCAAGCATGTTAGGTTTCAGACAAAACTTAGAGATTGTCTCCTCGTGCTGCATTTCAGACATTGGTGGGTACATCAAAATGAAACAGTATCAAGACGTTGATCTATTTCGTGATATATGGTTTCCGGAGACCTACTCTTCAAGTGTACAAGAGGTACATGAAGAACCATCAAGAAATCATACACAAACACCGAAAAATTGCAAGGATTCCTCTGTCTCCGGAGTCTCTGTTGCGCTAGATTTCATATTCTCTAACATAATGTTGGAGGTTGACTTCGGACCCGCTTTGGGGATAATGGCTCTTGAAGTCGACAAAGGTTGGGCATTATCAAAGAAAATATCAAGTTGGTCGTACGAATTAAAGCTCGGATTCCAAACTTTGCTCGTTGGATCTGAAGGTCGTCTTGGAGGGTACTTAAAGGTGGGAGGCTTTTTTCTCAACTCTGCTGTTGAATGGAAGCTAGACGAATTACCAGTGCTCGAAGTACCGTTGGTTCATATGGCTGCAGGCTTTGGCGAAATTCAGCTCAAGTCTATTTTTGATGAACATGTGTTTGCTTTTGCCAACTTGAAAGGTTGGAGATTTGATGTGTTCAACAGAAAGAATGGTACAAACGTCTCCAAAGACCATCTTTTTGTTTCGATTCGCTATACCCGTGCTGAGGCATATTTGACATCTTTGGCAGTATCCGACTTTTACGACATTTATGAGACCATTTCTCGTATGATTGACGAAAAGCGCACGTCCTACAAGGAGATTCTCAAGGATTCCAACAAAGAGAGCTTGATGAGTAGAGCATGCTCCAGCGAGTTTCTCGAAGTGGCTAAAAAGTTAGACACTCAGATCGAGGTCTTCACTGGTGTAACAACTCTTCACGTGTATCCGCACTCATTTCATGATAGCAAGGTGTTTGTGATTCATCTCGATAGGTCAACAGCCAATTTCACGCAAAATGAGTACGAGTTTGGTGTTTCCAACCAAATTGAGTTACAACTTAACAATGTGAAGGCATCCTTCTCGAGCACAGCCGGGGCAACGAAAGAAAACACGCAAGAGTTTGATGTTGATGCGTTGAGCGAGTATGCGTCCAGAGCTAAAGGCGGTACCATCCTAGAGTTTCCTCGTTTTATGATTTCAATGAGGACATACCAGAAGTTGGGTACAAATGTCGTGGAGTATCTTTTCCAATCGTCGTTTGGGGGCACGGTGGATATCAGATGGAATTTGGGCTCGGTGAATTGTGTCCGTGAAATGTACTCGGCACACAAGAGGGCGCTTTTGTCTAGAACAGAGGCTTCAAAGAACCATGCTGCAGCATCCAAAGAAGACCTCGATTTCAACGACATCATTGCACAAAATCCAGTTAGTTCGACGAGCAAGGCGGGAGAGGAGGCGGAAAAAATGCTATCATCTACTGAAGCTCCCCATAAGGATTTTGACAAAGATATACAGCAGACGATGGAGAATGTGACGAGCAAATCAAAGTTCACATATTTGGCATTGGCCCCCGCGATCATTGAGGCCCCGCGATTGAAAGAACTTGGCAACGCCACTCCGCCTCTTGAGTGGTTTGGGTTGCACCGGAACAAGTTTCCTGATGCCACGCATCAGCTCGTGATCGTCACGCTACAAAAGCTCATCCATGAAATTGAAAGTGAGTACTCGAAAACACTTGGAAAGGCGTGAATGATATGACGTTTATTTGCATCGCAAAACTACTATATGTACAGAATAAAGGGCGTGGGGGTAGAGCAGTGCGGAAATTTGAGACTCGCCAGACTTGACTCGCAGACTTGCTGCTTCTGCCGGAAGTTTTTAGCAAAGATTTCTTCCAAGAGGCTGAATCCGTTCAGCCCGGATTTCACCCAAATCAATGAGTTAAATACCATCTGCCTTTGGCCTTTCTTCTGGCTAAGATCTTTCTGCCGTTTCTGGACTTCAAGCGGGCCAAGAAACCAAAGGTGCGTTTTCTTTTCAAAGTCGAGGGCTGGTAGGTGTTACCTCTGGACTTGAAGCGTTTTTGTATGAGTGAAGAGATCATCAGAAATGCCGAGACAGGCTTTGGATGTTCCGGCAGCGCAAGCTGGCGAGAAAGCGGGGAAATGGGCGAAGATGAGAAGACCGCAGGCTTGCTTAGGAGAGAGAACTGGCGCAGGGCAGCCATGCTGAGAACAGCGGCTGGTCTAATGCATCTGGCCAAGGAAAACATGCTATGGCTTGTTGAGGATTTCCCACTTGGGTCGAGGGAACCGTATGCGAAAAATTCCACCAGCTGAAAAGCCGAGCGGTCCTGCGCAGAGCAGCCCGCACGACAAGGTCGGGTTTCCTGTATACATGCCCCAGAGTATTCTGAGGGCACTTTTTTTCGATGAGATGCGGCAGTTTAGTGTTGGCGAGTCTGAAACGAATTAGCAACAAAGGCTGGGCCACACATTGGAAAAAAAAAAGCAAGGCATGTCTTCCAGACCAAGAAGAGCTGCGCCAAGCTCGTTGAACAACGCGGTGATCTCGCACGTGACGGGCGTCAAGCCCGTGGACCAGGCCCGTGCCGAGGCCATTTTGACCAAATTCATCTCCACCAGTGAGGCAATTGCCACGAGTAGCGCCAGCGAGGCCATTGCCTTCTCGAAAATCGGGCTCTCAAACACGTCAGGAAACAACCCCATTTTGGGCCAGTTGAAAAGGGTACAGAGAGACTTGAGGGGCTTGCCTCCTCTACTGGCCGAGCTTGACTCGCCCAAGAGACCGGCCGATGAGAGTGCCGAGGAGCCCAAGAACAAGAAAATCAAGTTCAGCGACGAAAACGACCTGGACAGCGCCGAGGCAAAGTCCGCTGGCGACGAGTCCAGCGACGAGACTGCGGAAGGCTCCGAGAAACCAGATGAGAAACTGAGCGGGGAAGAGTCTGAAAAGGAGGACGAGGTGGCAGATGCCGCTGAGAATGTGGAAGAAAAACAGGAGGAAGAGGAGCAGGAATCAAGCGGCGAGGAGGAGAAGCGCGAGAGGAAGAGACAGAAGAAGTTGGCCAAGAAAGAGAAGAAGGAGAAGAAGAAGCAACTGAGCAATTGAAGCAATCCGCGAGGGCCATCAAATGGCGACCGCAGAGCGGCCGGTTGTTTGCAGAGCGGAGGAAGCCGCGTTGTATAATAGAACGATAAGCATAGACCAGCGGACCGTAGACCGAGGGGACCAGATGAAGAACATGGGAGCCATCTTTTGGGACAGGGCAGTTTGAGGGGCTCTCGGTGGGAGACGAGCAAGGGCACATGGCCCATATATCATGGCACTCGAAACTCAACTATATTGCCGAGGGCTTTTCAGTGCTCTTCAAAGAAATAGGCAGGAATAAGGGGTGAGATTCCCACAAACCCGACAAGAGAATTGCACAAATTTGAAGAGAGACTTGCACAAATTGTGTGGGAAAATTTGTGGTCGAATGTGCCAACTAATTACCAGGCCAGATTTTAGCCGCCCCGCGTCATCAAGGGAAGTTCCCATCCTGCCAGTAAAAGGCCCCGGGAGACCCAAAAAAATAGGCCCGTACGACGGCCCAGAATATGCAACAAATAAAACAGTTTTGAAAAGTAAAAACACCATTTGGCTTGTCCCATGGCCTCATCCAGCGTTGGTTTGCATGAACACGCGCCTGCATATAGACCAGCAGTGAGGGCCGAATAGGCAGGGCCGGCTTCAGAACACCCCAATTATCAAGACGCGTACAAGATCGGCACGTGATCTCAAACCTTCCAGAAATGAAAGGCTATAATTTTATGAATCTTGAAAATCGTACTTTGAGACTTTGACGGGCATTTGACGAAACTTGATGAGCTTTAGATGAGCCTTCTGCGATGGCGAGAACCAATGTGCCAGACTACCGGAGACCTTGCCAGTATTGGACGTGGAAACCACGAAGATTTTCCTTTAAGAGGTTTAAATTTATTACTTTTTGAAGGGGTTATCCTCCTGCAAAGTGGGGAATTAGATATACTACTTCTATTAAGACCTGCTTCTCTGCTAGCTTGACTTATAATATCAAACGGGAACATCAGAGAAGTAATATCAGTATCTAACGAAAAATAACATGTAGCTAGATGGAATAGCGTCTGGAGCCCCATGACATCCAGTGTCAAGCCCCATTAATTTTTTCTCCCATACTTTAGTTTTTTTTTTGGTGGGACCACACGCAGCATGAAAGGACAGGGCTTAAGTTAAGACGCTTTATCGATGCCAGCAGACGCGGCGAGTTGCAACGCCCCGCAACCCGGCTGGAAAGCAACGGTGCTTCTGGCCGTTTTGTATATTTGGTAGGTACATCTGATCAAAAAAAGGATTATATTTTGCTGCTTTACTCTGTTTGAAGGGCTGGTGAGTATCTTCCTGGAATCGAGACGCGGTGCGCCGCCCGTTAGTCACGGTATAGACGAGAGTGATTCTGAGAATTCTGGGGTTTGTGAACTTTTGAGGAGATCTTTTGGAAGATGAGGGAGGATGAAGGAGGATGTTGGTATTTATATGGAATTTATATGGTATTTAGAGGTATCTGGATAATATCTGGATGGTAATTGGATGATAATTGGAAAATATTTGAATGGTACTGGAATGGTGTCTAAAGGGTAATTCTAGGTTATTAATGTGTAATTTATGTGTTATTCATATGTTATTCATATGATATTTATATGATATTTATATGACATTTATATGGTATTTGTTTTATTTATATGGTATTTATATAGAATTCATATCGTATTTATTTTATTTTTATGGTATTCATATGGTATTTATCTTATTTATATGGTATTCATATGGTATTTATATGATATTTCGAGGGTATTACGAGGGCATCTAGAAAGAATACAGAGACTATCTGGATGGTATTTCTATGGTATTTAGAGGTATCTGGATGGTATTGGATGATAATTGGAAGGTGTTTGAAGGATAGGATATTCGAATAGTGTTGTCATTTATATGTCATTTATATGGTAGATAGAAGTAATTTAGAGGGTATATAGATTGTATTCAGATGGTACCTAGATGGTATTTAGATGGTATTTAGATGGTACTTGGATGGTATTCAGATGGTACTTAGATAATATTTAGATGGTATTTAGATGGTATTCAGATGGTACCTAGATGGTATTCAGATGGTACCTAGATGGTATCGAATGGTATTTGAGTGGTACTTGGGTGGTATCTACAAAATATTTATATGGTATCTAGAAGGTATGGAACAAGGGATGTCACTTATTTTGATTTTTTGGAGAAATTAGAATCAGAAATTGAGCTCGAGGAAAATCAGAACTTCAGTGACTCTTCGTTCAACTTGCGTGAGGATGCCAGAACTCGAAGATCTTACAGATGACCTTTTGAGAGGTTCCAAAATCGAACATGTATCCTATCAAGCAATTTATGAGATTGATGCTAAATTTTTCAAGAACCGAAGCACATCCGGATTGGAGTTCTAGCTTTTGGAAACCACCCTGAAGAACTTCAAGGACCTCCCAATCCCTCCAAACATCTCCCAATCTAGCACCACCAGTCTATTATCTGAAGCAGCGAGTGTATTCCTGAGTATTTGTCTCTTCTATATACTGTGATCTATGTTCTGTGATCTATGTCCTGTCTATACTCTGTTCCCTAAATTCTACATTCTTCCCTCTACATTCTCCCCTCTGTATTCTGTCCTCTTTGTTCCGTCTATACTCTATCCTGTACATTCTGTTCTCTATTCTCTGTACGCTATAGACTGTCTTCTATAGTCTGTCCTCTACATTCTGTCCCATACATTATGTTCTCTATACTCTGTCTTCTATACTCTAACCGCTATATTCTGTCGTTTATATTCTGTCTATTCTCTGTCCCCTACATTCCATCCTTTGTACTCTTTCCTCTATGTTCTTCTATACTCTGTCTATACTCTGTCCTCTATACTGCTTCCTCTATACTCTGTCTTCTACTTAGTCAGCTATACTCTGTCCTCTGTATCATGTCCTCATACTCTATCTATAGTCTGTCCTGTGTATCATGTCCTTCATATTCTGTTTATATTCTGTTCTTGATACTCTATTCTCTATACTCTGTCCTCCATATTCTGTCTAGTCTGTTCTTGCTACTCTGTCCTAATACTCTGTCTGTTCTCTGTTCTCTGTATAATGTCCTCATATTCTGTCTATACTCTGTCCTCTGTATTCTGTCCTCATACTCTGTTATACTCTGTCTATACTCTGTCCTCTGAGTTATGTCCTCATATTATGTTATACTCTGTTACACTCTATCTATACCCTATTCTCTTTATTATGTCCTCATATTCTGTTACATTCTGTCTATACTCTGTCCTCTGTATTATGTCCTCCGTACTCTGTCTATACTATGTTCTTGATACTCTGTCCTCTATACTCTGTCTATTCTCTGTTCCCTACATTCTCTCCTTTGTACTACTACCTCTATGTTCTTCCATATTATGTCTATACTCTGTCTTGTATACTCTGTCCTATATGCTCTGTCCTTCATATTCTATCTATAGTCTGTTCTTGCTACTCTGTCTATACTCTGTCCTCATACTCTGTCCTCTATATTCTGTCCTCTATATTCTGTTATACTCCTCTGTATTATGTCCCCTTATTCTGTTATACTCTGTCTATATTCTGTCCTCTGTATCATATCCTCATATTCTGTTATACCCCCTCCTCTGTATCATATCCCCATATTCTGTTATACTCTGTCCTCTGTATTATGTCCTCATATTCTGTCTATACTCTGTCTATACTCTGTCCTATGTATTCTGTCCCCATATTTTGTTATACTCTGTCCTCTGTATTCTGTCCATACTCTGTTATACTCTGTCTATACTCTGTCTATACTCTGTCTATACTCTGTCCTCTGAATTATATCCTCATATTATGTCCTCTGTATTCTGTCCTCATACTCTGTTATACTCTGTCTATACTCTGTCTATACTCTGTCTATACTCT
>NW_017387733.1:603507-610548 GCF_001664035.1 Metschnikowia bicuspidata var. bicuspidata NRRL YB-4993 | reverse complement strand
TCTATACTCTGTCCTCTGAATTATATCCTCATATTCTGTCTATACTCTGTCTATACTCTGTCCTATGTATTCTGTCCCCATATTTTGTTATACTCTGTCCTCTGTATTCTGTCCTCATACTCTGTTATACCCTGTCTATACTCTGTCTATACTCTGTCTATACTCTGTCTATACTCTGTCCTCTGAATTATATCCTCATATTATGTCCTCTGTATTCTGTCCTGATACTCTGTTATACTCTGTCTATACTCTGTCCTCTGAATTATATCCTCATATTATGTCCTCTGTATTATGTCCCCATAATCTGTTATACCCTGTCTATACTCTGTCTATACTCTGTCTATACTCTGTCCTCTGAATTATATCCTCATATTCTGTCCTCTGTATTATGTCCCCATAATCTGTTATACTCTGTCTATACTCTGTCTATACTCTGTCTATACTCTGTCTATACTCTGTCTATACTCTGTCCTCTGTATTATGTCCTCATATTCTGTCTATACTCTGTCTATACTCTGTCTATACTCTGTCCTCTGAATTATATCCTCATATTCTGTCCTCTGTATTATGTCCCCATAATCTGTTATACCCTGTCCTATATACTGTCCTCCATACTCCACATTTGATCCTCTGACTTTCCCATTCGTCTCCCCATTCGTCTCCCCTACATCCTGTCCATTTTCCTCGTCTCTGCCCGGCCTCCAGGTTGCGGGCCTGCACACAGCAGCGCGTCCCCAGGCTTTCTCCAGAAGAACGCTCCATGTCTTGAAACCCACCCAAATACAACACCAGCACGCGCAACCGCCGTCGCAACACGGCCTTTTGCCCCGCAAAACCCCGCTGCCGATATCGCCGGCCCCACTTCCCCCATCCGTTCTGTCCGCGCCGACACCGCCGCGCACATGGCCAGGACCAAGAAGAGCCTCCCCATCGGCGGCCCCGACGATGCCCAGGACACTGGTTTCGACCTCTCCTTCGTCAACAACAGCGACTACAGCGACGCGGCCGCGCTGCCCGGGCCGGGCCCGGCGCCGGCACACGGCCAGCCCGATTTCCCCGGCGAAAATGCCGCGCCGGGCGCCGCAAATACCGACGGTTCCCGCCACGCTTCTTTCCGGGCGGCTGTTACGAGCCTGACGCCCGAGAAAGGGGCGCCGCACACGCCGAACGGCGCCGCGGCACGGCTGCCGTCCCGGCTGCCCCCGGAGCCGGGCCTGCCGGGCTCCTCCAGCTCGCTGGTTTTCGAAGACGCGCCGGATTCCCAGCCGGCGGAAGCACGCCACGAGGCGCCGGGCCTGGGCGGCCCGCGGCCGCCAGGGGCGCTGCAAATACCGCCGCAAAGATTGCTGCAAAGATCGCTGCAAATACCGCCGCAAAGATCGCCGCAAACGGCGCCGCCAATGCCACAAACAGGGGCGCAAATGTCACAAACATCGCGGCAAACATCGCCGCAAACATCACTAGCATTGCCGCACACATCGCCGCAAACATCACACACAGCGCCCCCCGCGCCGCAGCCCGTGCTCCAGCGGGCATCCACGCCCGCGCTCCGGACCGAGCCCCCCTCCCAGCCCAGCTTCCTGCAGCAGCAGGTGTCCATCCTGTCGCCGTCCAAGCGGCGCCAGCGCGAGTCGTTGCTCTCGCCAGACGCGCGGCGCGCGGAGCCGCGGCTCGTGATCGGCAAGTTGGTGCTCACGGACTTCAAGTCGTACGCGGGCGTGCAGGAAATCGGCCCCTTCCACGCGTCGTTCTCGGCCGTGGTGGGCCCCAACGGCAGCGGCAAGTCCAACGTGATCGACGCCATGTTGTTTGTGTTTGGCTTCCGCGCGCTGAAGATGCGCCAGGGCCGGTTGCTGGAGCTCATCCACAACTCCGCCGCGGGGCTGGCCATCCAGCACTGCCAGGTGGACATCCACTTCGTGCACGTGCTCGACGACCCGCACGTGCCCGGGCGCCTGGCGCCGGTGGGCCGCGAGCTCGTCATCAGCCGCCGCGCGTTCCGCTCCAACGGCTCGCAGTACTACGTGGACGGGCGCGCCAGCACGTACACGGACGTCACGGCGTACCTCCGCGGCCAGGGCATCGACCTCGACCACAAGCGCTTCTTGATTTTGCAGGGCGAGGTCGAGCTGATTGCGCAGATGAAGCCCAAGGCCGAGCGCGACCACGACGACGGGCTCCTCGAGTACTTGGAGGACATCGTGGGCACCAGCCGCTACAAGCCGTTGATCGAGGCCAGCGCCGCGCGCATCGACGCCTTGAACGAGACGTGCTTGGAGAAGGAGCACCGCTTCCAGTTGGTCGAGTCCGACACCGGCGCCATGGAGGACCGCACGGCCGAGGCGCTCCGCTTCTTGGCCGCGGAGGCCGCGCTCGCCGCCAAGCGCGGCGTGCGCTTCCACGCCGCCATCCTCGCCCACCGCCGCACGCTTGCCGCCAGCACCGCCTCGGCGCGGGAGCTCGCGGCGCAGTTGGACACGGAGCGGCTCAAGAACAGGGGCGTGCGCGACGCCCTCGACGCGGCGCAGCGCCTGAAGACCGCGCTCGCGGCGGGCCTCGCCGCGCTCCGCTCGGACGTGGCGCGGCGGCTCAAGCAGCTGAAGGCCGCCAGCAGCCGCGGCGTGTCGCTCGAGGAGAAGCGCCGCGCCGTCGCGGGCAAGGGCAAGAAGATCCGCAAGACCCAGGCGGCCTCCGAGGCCGCGCTCGCGGCGTCGGCGCTGCGTGTTGCCACGGTGTCTGCCGAGAGCGCGCGGCTCACGGCGGAGGCGCGTGCGCTCGAGCTGTCTCTCCTGGCCGAGAAGGCCACCCTCCGCCTGCTCCGGCTGAGCCTCACCGACAAGACGTCCCACTTCTCCGCGGAGATCCTGCGGCTCCAGACGGAGCTCGAGCCGTTCAACGACCGCTTGAAGGCGCAGGACCGAGCGCTGGAGCTCGTGCAGTCCGAAATCAGCATGTTGCAGGCCCAGGCGAGGGAGCTCGACGTGCGCTTGAAGGACGAGTCCCGCCGGTTGGTCGGCATCAAGGCCGACGGCAAGGCCAAGGAGGCGCACTTGGACTCGCTCGCCCGGAAGCTCGCGCACATCAACGAGCAGATCGCTCTCGGGGAGGAGCAGAGCGGCGGCCTCAAGAAAGCCTTGGAGGGCAAGCGCGTGCGCTTGGCGTCCGCCCGGCTGAAGACCCTGGACGCGGGCGCTCGCTTGGCCAGCGTGCAGAACAAGAACGCCGTGCTCGTCAGCTTGACCAAGC
This sequence comes from Metschnikowia bicuspidata var. bicuspidata NRRL YB-4993, assembly GCF_001664035.1. Lineage (NCBI taxonomy): Eukaryota > Fungi > Ascomycota > Pichiomycetes > Serinales > Metschnikowiaceae > Metschnikowia > Metschnikowia bicuspidata. The sequence continues at coordinate 607,302 of NW_017387733.1, read as the reverse complement.
TCTCCCGGTCGGGCAGAATCAGCGGCTTCCACGGCCGCCTCGGCGATCTAGGCATCATCGACGACAAGTACGACGTGGCGGTGTCCACCGCCTGCCCGGCTTTGGACTCGATGGTCGTGGACACCGTCGAAACGGCCCAGGCATGCATCGACTACCTCCGCAAAAACAGGTTGGGCTACGCCAACTTCATCTGTTTGAACAAGCTCCAGAACTTCAACATGGCCCCGATTCGGACCCCGGGCAGCGCCATGTCCGTCAAGAGGATCTTCGACTTGATCACCCCGCAGGACCCGAAGTTCCTCCCGGCATTCTACAGCAAGTTGCGCGATACCCTCGTCGCCACCAATCTCCAGGAGGCCAAGAGCGTTGCCTACGGCCCAACAAGATACAAGGTGGTGACCGTAGACGGCAAGGTGGTCGACACCTCCGGCACCATGTCTGGCGGTGGAAACAGCAGTGCGCGAGGCGGCATGAAATTGAGGTCCAATGCCGCCACGCAGGATACGGAGTTCTCCGAGGACGACGTCGCTGCCATGCGGAGCGAGCTCCAGGCCATGGAGAGCGAGGTCCAGGCGTTGGACGTGCAATTGCACGAGATGGAGGTGAACTTGAGAAAGTTGAGGGACTTAAAGCCCGATACCGAGTTCGCGATCCAGACGGCTCAATTGGATATCACCTCGCTCGTGAACGAGGGCAAGGAAGTCTCCAAGACCATCAAGCTGTTGCTTGCAGAGAAGGAGAGCACCTCAGCCTCTTCGGAAGTGGACACTGCGATCGAGGCCAAACAAATCGAGCTCGACAAAATCATCGAGTCAAAGGAGCACCTCAAGCAGCAAATGTTGGATTCAGAAAGCCGCATAGCCCTCCTCGAGGAGAAGATCATGGAAGCGGGAGGAATCGAATTGAAGGCCCAAAATTCGAAGATCGACTCGATCAAACAACAGATCGAGATCGTCCAGGAGAAGTCCTCGGCGGACCTCATTGCATTGAAGAAGCTCGAGAATGAGATCAAGCGCCATACCAAAATCGTGTCTGAAAGCGAGGCCGAGTTGGCTCGGGTAGATGAAGATTGTGCGACCATTGAGCTGGAGCTAGCCGAGAACAAGCGGGAGCGCGAGGAGCTCGACGAGCAAGCCAAGAAAATTCAAGAGCTGATCAACGAAAAAGAGTCGCTGGTCGAAAAGCTCGAGCTCCATCTCGAAGAGCTCACCGCCGAAATGAACGAGTATAAATCCGAAGAGATTGAGTTGAGAAATCAGCTTGAAAAGGTTCAAACTGCGCAGCGCCGATGCCAGAAACTAATTGAAGAAGCAGAAGCTTCCCTTGCAGATACCGTGGTGAGAGACACGAACCCTTACTTGGAGTGGATGAATGACGAAGAACGGGCCGAGTTTGACAAGTCTGACGTTCGCGAGCTTACAGAGGAGGAAATTATGACAGTCAATTTGAACGAAGTGGAGGACGAAATCAAGGATCTCGAGACTTATATGAGTGAGGTAAAGGTGGATGTTGAGATTCTAAAGGAGTACGGCTTGAAGAGGAAGGAGCTCGACACACGCAGAGAGGAGCTCAACGAATCCGTCGAGCAGAGAGATGGAATCAAGAACCACTGCGAAGAGCTCAAGAGAAAACGGCTAGACGAGTTCATGGAAGGCTTTAACACGATCTCCCTATCGTTGAAAGAGATGTACCAGATGATCACCATGGGGGGCAATGCCGAGCTCGAGTTAGTGGACAGCTTGGATCCGTTTTCGGAGGGCATCTTGTTCAGTGTCATGCCACCCAAAAAATCGTGGAAGAACATCTCCAACTTGTCAGGAGGAGAGAAGACGTTGAGTTCGCTCGCATTGGTGTTTGCGTTGCACAAGTACAAACCCACGCCGCTCTACGTGATGGATGAGATCGACGCCGCATTGGATTTCAGGAACGTGTCGATCGTCGCGAACTACATCAAGGAGCGGACGAGAAACGCCCAGTTCATTGTGATCTCGTTGCGGAATAACATGTTCGAGCTAGCGCAGCAACTCGTGGGGATCTACAAAGTGAGCAACATGACTCGGAGTATTTCGCTCAAGAACGAGGCTTTATTTGCCGACGAGCAGCAGGACCACAGCAAGTGATTAGTGTTATTGAAGATATCTAATGGTGCTGATACAGTCAGATATGGGCAGCATCGCCGCGGTGTTCCCGCCACGTGACGTCGACCAGCGTGGCAAAACCCGGTTGTCCCTCCCGTTTTAGCATGAAGTGGAAGTCGAACCAGTCGATGAGATCGACCAAGTTGGTGAGCTCGTTCATCTCCTTCAAGTACTTGCGTGGGATGAGCTTGTCCATCATCTCCGATAAGTGGTGCTGAGTGATGCGGAAGGGCAATCCGTAGCTTGTGGCCAAGTGCCAGAAACGCTCGACGGCCGCCCATGGCGTTTTGTCGAAGCCCGCGAAAAGTGCCGGGTTGGACAAGATGCCCCGCACGGCCATGACGCCGTCCACGCCAGTAAAGTCCGCGATCTTCGTGGCATCATCGAACAGGAAACAGTCGCCGTTGGCCACCACAGGCACACCCACGGACTCCTTGACCAACTTGATCGCGTCAAAATTTGCTGGCACAGACAGCCGTGTTGTTTTCGTCCGTCCGTGCACTGTGATGAAGTCCACGCCCGCAGCCTCGACCATCTTGACAAACCGCACCGTCTCGTCGAGATTGCTGTGGATGCGGATCTTGGTTTCGAGACACACACGGTCTCCGTACTTGTCTTTGACAGCCTTGACCATGCTGGCCACGAGCTCGGGCTCCGACATCAAAGCAGCGCCGATACCTTCGCGCACCTGTTCGCGGATCGGACACCCGCAGTTGAGCCCGATTCCATCGACGTACGGATGGATCATCTCGACAAACTTCAAAAGATCTTCGACATTGTTGCAGCCGACCTGCACGATGACGCTGCGGTCCCGCTCGTTGGTGGTGAAGTCGCTGATACGAGCGGTCTCGTTTCGGACAAACTCCCGGGCCAAGATCATCGGCGTATACACGATGTCGGTGTTGTAGTGCCTGACCAACTCGCGAAACGGGAGCTTCAGGTAACGCACCATGGGACCGGCAATATAAGCCGGACGCCCATTTAGCGCCTTGCACGTTTTGAGGATGAAGAGCGGGTTGTGCTTGGGGTTTCTGGCGGGGAGAGACATGCTGATTTTGATGGGTGCTGTGGCGAGCAGAACTAAGTGCGTGGCAACAGTGGGGGCTATCGTGAGGTTGTGTTTCTTGGGATCCGGGACAGTGGGTACTCTTTGAGTAAATAGAATGTGTGCGCTGCTTCAACTTAATAGAAGAAGGCTCACATTTAATGTAGGCTCACGGCGTCCGATGAGATTCTCCCATCGCATATCGCGGACGCGCCTGCCAAATACGTGTTTGTATTTCTGCTTGAGTACAGGATATTCCAACTCAATGTCCTGTCCACAAGTGGTTCCCAACTGGTACAGTTGAGATATCGGATTCGACATGATGTACTAGCGTGTGGAAATAAACCTTTATTTAGGAAAAACTAAAACCACTTTTGTGTCAACTGACCTTCTAAAAAGATCTCTAGAGGGAATTCTCTTCCCTTCATATACTCGTCGTGCTATTTGGTTCCGGGTAAGTGGTGCGAACTTTAATGTCTCATTTGTCACATGATTAATTAGGGCTAAGCGTCTAGTTCTCACATTCCCCCTAATCATGGACGTTCATTCCACTGAGTTTAATGAGCTTCAAAAGTGTATCGGGCGCGAGAGATTTCGTAAACATGTCAGCGA
>NW_017387733.1:590273-602547 GCF_001664035.1 Metschnikowia bicuspidata var. bicuspidata NRRL YB-4993 | reverse complement strand
GCCCCGCACGGCCATGACGCCGTCCACGCCAGTAAAGTCCGCGATCTTCGTGGCATCATCGAACAGGAAACAGTCGCCGTTGGCCACCACAGGCACACCCACGGACTCCTTGACCAACTTGATCGCGTCAAAATTTGCTGGCACAGACAGCCGTGTTGTTTTCGTCCGTCCGTGCACTGTGATGAAGTCCACGCCCGCAGCCTCGACCATCTTGACAAACCGCACCGTCTCGTCGAGATTGCTGTGGATGCGGATCTTGGTTTCGAGACACACACGGTCTCCGTACTTGTCTTTGACAGCCTTGACCATGCTGGCCACGAGCTCGGGCTCCGACATCAAAGCAGCGCCGATACCTTCGCGCACCTGTTCGCGGATCGGACACCCGCAGTTGAGCCCGATTCCATCGACGTACGGATGGATCATCTCGACAAACTTCAAAAGATCTTCGACATTGTTGCAGCCGACCTGCACGATGACGCTGCGGTCCCGCTCGTTGGTGGTGAAGTCGCTGATACGAGCGGTCTCGTTTCGGACAAACTCCCGGGCCAAGATCATCGGCGTATACACGATGTCGGTGTTGTAGTGCCTGACCAACTCGCGAAACGGGAGCTTCAGGTAACGCACCATGGGACCGGCAATATAAGCCGGACGCCCATTTAGCGCCTTGCACGTTTTGAGGATGAAGAGCGGGTTGTGCTTGGGGTTTCTGGCGGGGAGAGACATGCTGATTTTGATGGGTGCTGTGGCGAGCAGAACTAAGTGCGTGGCAACAGTGGGGGCTATCGTGAGGTTGTGTTTCTTGGGATCCGGGACAGTGGGTACTCTTTGAGTAAATAGAATGTGTGCGCTGCTTCAACTTAATAGAAGAAGGCTCACATTTAATGTAGGCTCACGGCGTCCGATGAGATTCTCCCATCGCATATCGCGGACGCGCCTGCCAAATACGGGCAAGATGTCCGCGAGACTTGGATAGTGGTTTCGCGTGGCGCAATACATGCATCCATACATATTACTTTTAATCGGAACTCTCTTCTCTTCTGGTATAATTTTGCCTCTTTTTTATTATAATATGTTTTTGATTTTCCTCCTCAACTGAGTAACCATTATAGTACAAGATATTATGTTACAAATGGCTGCGGCTTCATTGCTCGGTAGAGCAAGAAGATCCACTGCCGGCACCTTCACGTCAACCTCTCCAAATTCAAGTTGACCAGCATTCCCTCTTCCAACTCCGTATTCACACCCGTTGGAAGTTCCCCCTGTTTCTCAAATCCCATGACGCAAATATTACTCCTCCTCGGAAGACTCAGACGACAAGTCGTCCTCAGACGATTCTTGCGCAGGGATACTGTTGAGATCAAACGCAGCGGACGCCGCGCCGTTGCCGCCTCTCTCGGCATCATCAAACAATTGGAGCTGGGACCGCAACTGCTCCAACTGGTCAATGTTGCCAGCGGAGTAGGTTGATTTCTTCTGCTTCTTCATGGCCATGCTGGCGGCCTTCTTTCCAAACAAAAAGTTATAGAGCTTCAACACCGTGCGGTCTTCCAATTGGTCCATATCCAACTCAACTTCTTCTTCGTCACTGATGACAATGTCATCCTTGATGATCTTAATCAATGCCTGCAATTTCTTGTCGTTCAAGGTGGGCACAGTCTCACTCACTTGTTTTTTCATTTCGTAGGTCACCACTGGCTGGTGCTCTGCTGCGTGATCTGCGAAAGAATTCGATCTTGCCCTCTTCTTGTTCTTCTTGGCGTTCTTCTTCTTTCTCTTGGAATCCCTCTGCTGCTTCAACTTGTCCAAGTGCTGCTTTTTCAACTCATCAAGTTCTTTCTTCATCCGCACCAATTGATTTTCGAGGAACTGGATCGCTGGAACATTGGACAACATCTCTTCACTGATCTCGAGGTCGTCTTCATCATCCTCATCACTCGAGTCGTCCATATCCGAATGCGGTGGCGTCGCAACAGGAACGGGCTTGCTCGCCCATTTCTTGTTGAACATCTGTTCGAGCTTCAGGCCCATGGCGTGCACGTCGTTGCCCTTGGGGTTGAAAAGATAACAGTTGGTAAACACTAGTCTGACATCCTTCTCGAAATCGTCTCCGTTCTCGTACTGGTTGTTTGCGAGCTTGGTTTGAATGGTACCCAAGTCCATAGGGTTCTTCACAATTCCCGTGTAGTTAGGAATGTTAAGGCCTATAGGATCCACGGGTTGCAAGAACGGGAAGTTGATGTTGAAGTGCTTCTTTGAGGTCATCTCCCGAATGACCTGGTTGCAGAAACGCAACTCGGCCGCGTACTTCTTCTTTCTTGGACGGACATCATATGGCAACTCCTTGGATCTTGGCGGGTGGATCGTTCTCTTTGGTCTGTGCGCAGCCACCGATTCTTTCTTGGACTCCTCTAGGACGTTTCTGCGCCTAGAGTTTGCAGACACAGGCACAGTTGCGGAGCCGTTCACAGCCAATACTTTGGGAGGAATGTTGAGCATGTGTTTCTCGAACTGCGCCTGGATGTTTCTGGCCATGCGCGAGATGCCCGACGTCTCACCGTTGAACTTGACACAGTTGTTGACCATAAGATTGAAGTCGTCCACAACTTGCAGGGGGTCTTCGTACGCGTTGACCACGGCCTTTCTTTCGATGGTGCCGAGGTCCATTGGCCGCTTGATGTAGTTATAGTACAACGGCACGTTGAGCCTCACCACGTCCACAGGGTGGAGAAACGGCCCCGCATCTTTCAACCGCTTGATAGCTTTGATCGTGTTGAGAACAAACTTGTTCTGATGCTTTGGCATAGGGTTTTCCGGGAGATTGTTCATGTCGGGCTCGGTCGGTGGCTTGGGCGCCGGCGTCATTTTCGACTGGTCCAGGAGTGAATCTCCTGCCGCACCGAAGTCGCCGTTTTGATCGCCATTGGGTTCCAGGGGAGTGCCGTTCTCGGGCTTGGGCGCTTCGGATCCGGGTTCTTCGGCCACTACTTCCTGGGTCTTAGACGCGTCTGCGTTCTTTTCGTCCGAGGTTGTCTCGGTAGTTTCGGTCTTGGGCTCTACGACAGTTGCCTCTTCGGGATCGCCGGTTTTTAGCTTCTTCGCAGAGCCTTCGTCCTCCATATCATCATCTTCTAACTTGTGTTTCTCTGGGGAGGGCGACGGGTTGGGCGGCGAGAGAGGCTTTTCAGGCACCTCGGTTTCGACACGTGACGAGTTCTTGGCCTCCACTTGATCAAAGACTTCAGCCAGGGGCGTCTGCACTGGTGTGTTGGCCTCTGGGGCAGAAGTGGCCACCGGGTTCTCAGACATGGCGTGTGGGCGAGGTCACGTGCAGACAGGAAGTGGGGCGAGGTTGAGAGAGCACCCGTACACCAAGGGAAAAAGAAAGAAACAAAGTGAAACCACAAGTCGGGGCGTGCGAAGGATTTCGGGGGAATAGCCAATTAAAAGCGCGGACGAAAGGCCGGGGTCGTGCTGTACACAATGAGGGTAGTTGGCGGAAGGAATAAGGACCCAAAAAAGTGCGAATTTTCGTGCTCACACTTCTCAGGAAATCCCAGTTTATTTATATATCTGCCGCCAATTGCTGGCGCGACCGCTCCCAATTGTGTCCGTTCGGCATTCTTTCGCCTTCGCACGCCCCGACTGCAGGCTGGCTGCAAACTCGGTGCTGGAAGCGAGTGTCTACGGGTAATGACAGCTATAGAAAAATGCAAAAACAAGCGGGTCTCCAGACCTTCTTGTGCCTGAGTCTTCGGGCCACACAAAACACGTGCTTCGTCTGCCGCGGCTCAAACTCCTCGCGCCCGGGCCGGTCATGCGCGGGAGTCGCCGCGTTTCTTTTTTTCTTTAATAGGCATGGCTGTGACGACTACAGCCGGAGGCAAAGCCGGTTGCGACACGTACACCACAACGTCTGCTAAAAAAAAAAAAGTGGCATCCCAAAGATAGCGGGATGTGCCGCCCACAAAACAGGTTTTGTTTTCTTGTTTGCGTGTTGCCGCTGAACTGGAATCCCGCCCTGTTTGATTAACGGCAGGCAAACATAGGCATTTTGGCCTGATGAGGTTGGTGGTACAAAAACAAGTGGTGGCGCTTAATCTCCAGGGAGTACGCTTTGCCCCCTACCTGTTTCCTCCCGGATTCCGTCTTGCCATGGCGCGGCCGGGTAACCCGCGGGAGTGCACATAGGAACCAGCACTTTCGCGCCCGAATTGCACCTTGACCGTTCATGGCGATATGTGAGCAGATATAAGCCCAGCAGTTTCGGTTGTTCTTGATTCACTGGGAAAAGGGGAAATCTCGAATCTCATGGTACGTTGAGTGGAAGCACCGCTGAGACCCGGAGACTTTTTGGACTTCTCTCTATTCTTTCGTGCCGGACTGCTCTGCCTTCTGTCCATTGTATTTGATGTGGAACGAATGTTTACTCTGCGGAGACGTCTGCTGGTACCCCCACAAATTCCCCTGCTCCCATGTCTCAGATGCCGCCAATTTCAAACAAAGTAGAAACACAAGGAAAGGCGCGTAGTATAATACATTTGGGCAGTCAGTGGTCTATAAATGGATAGAAAGGAGGTCATTGGAAGAGAAGCCCTTGTTGCAAGTGGGGCACCTTCTGAGCCTGGCGGCAAGCCGCTCTTGAACACACCCGTCGCAGAAAACATGGCCGCATGCGGTGATGGCGGTGTTCTTCCAGTTCTTGGAGCACACCGAACACTTGGTGATGGACCTCAAGGCCTCCAACTGCTTCTCGTCCTCTTGGAGAATGGAGGATGTGTTGTTCTGCTTGTACTTTGCCAACAAGTTCTCGGTGGCCCGAAGCTTGGCCTCGAGCTTACTCTCTTTTGTTTTTTGTACGCCGAGCTCGGCAGCGGCTTCAGCGCCTTCTTTCTTTGCCTTGCCTAGCTCCTCCTTGAGCAGATGAATTTCCTTCCCGGCGTGCTCGCGCACCTTGGTGAATTTCTTGATCGTCTCTTGCAACTTGGCGTTTTCTTGCATGGAGCTCTCCTTGATGGCGCGGTACTCGTCCACGCTTTTGGTCAACAAGTCCACTTTGCTCACGTAGGTCTTCTCTAAATCACTGAGCTTAGTGACCAACTCCTGCGACTTGGCCACCTGGCTTTTTAACACCTTGTTTTCCGCCGTCAACAGGTCCTTCAATCTCATGCTGGCAAAGTACTTTTGGTCGGCCTTGTTTTTTTCGATGTTCAACTTCTTCATCAATCCTTCTCTATCGGCCACCTCTCGAAGTCTGGCCAAGTTGACTTCTCTTGTGCTTTGGAACGCCTTCTCAATGTCCTTGAGCTCCTCGTTCAAGACATGCAATCTTTTGATGAGTTCCGGCTTTTCGAGCAGTTCGAGGCTGCCCGCGCTGTTGCTGTCGTAGGCTTTCTCCTTCTGCGCTTCCAAGCTCTTGAGCCTCTCGTTCAATAATTCGTTAACTTTGACGAGCTCCTCGTTGGTGGCTTTGTTTTCGGCTTCCAGCTTCAACACAATTTGCTTTCCTAGAAGTTCGTCGCGGACTGTGCGTACTCTGACCAAATCGCTCTCAGCCTTCGTGAGTAGTTCCTTCAAGCGGTGGTTTTCCTCCTCCAACTCGCGGCTGACGCTGCGCACGAAATTTCCTTCTTTCTCGTCCGAACACCTTAGTTTGTTGGTCAATTCCTCATTGATGGACGTGACTTGGGCTGCGTATTCTGCCAAAGAGTTTTTCTGGTCGAGAAGTGCCAAATAGCGCCGCGACTTGAGCAAATCGGTGTCGTCCAAATCATTGAGCTTATGGGTGAGATCCAGCACGGAAGCCTCTGCTTTGGCTTGGTCACTCAAGGCCAGACTTAGGCGTTCCTCTAGCGACTGATTGCCTGCCTTTATCTGAGCAAGTTCAATCTTCAAATCCTCTAGTTCGTGCTTCTGCGCGAGGTCCGGCTGCAGATTGGCCTCCAGTTCTGGGTCCTTTGATGTGTTAGCTTGTCCGTTGCTGGCAGGCTGCGGTTCCTCTGTTTTGATGTGATTATTAGTGGAGACGCGAAGCAACGTCTTGGACTCCTTTCGGTCGTTTTCTTTCAATGCTTCGTCTAACAGTAGCTGCAAATGGGCGATTTTTTCTTTCAACTCACTTTGAAGCTGTTCGGCTTTGTCTTTGTCAGTCTTCAATGTCAAGATGTCGGAGAACTTGACCAAGTTTTCTTCTAGGGTAGCAGAGGCAGGCAACAGCAACAACGCCACCAAAGTGGAGCGTCGTTTTTCTAGAATCAGCTCGATCTCGTCCTGTGGGAGCGAAAGATCAAGGGCTGCCACGGTTTCGTCGTCCTGCTTATAGGCAGAAACAACCAGTTTGTACCAGTTTTCTAGAAGCAGGTGAACAGCCAAAAATGCCAGGTAGCGTTTCTCGTGCTTGGAGATTTCGCGCTGGAACTCGTGAGCTTGTAGTTTGTAAAGATTCATCTGCCGCCAAATGGCTTCTTTCTTGAAATACACCACATCCTGCTGCGTTAATGGCCCGTCTTCACTGAGCTGTTGAAGCGGTCTTTTCGCCGGCAGTTGCGGCAAGCTATCGACGGCACTAAAGTGTCTTTTCTTGTCGTTATCCGCCATATGTGATGTAAGATATCTAGCTGTGAGGCCTTTGTTATTTGTATTCTATCTAGCAGAGAGTATGTGTTGAAGCACACAGAAGAGGCTTGAAAACAATAGATGGGAGCAGAGAATGTCACTTTTGCTGGTAGAGACTCACCGGTCAAAGCTGGCCAGAGATGCCAGAAAGCACAAGAGGTGAAATGGGTGGTGAATGTGTGTTTCGACCGAGCCCCGAATCTGCAATGGAGAGAGGATAATTTTTGATGCTCGAGTGTGTTTTCGCTCACGCAGAAGCCGTTTAGAGCAGCGCACGACCGCCAAAAGGCGTTTTGGGGCAGGGGACGCGCGAATCGTCTGGGCCGTCCCAAAAGAGAAATGTGCCAGCCGCGACAAGATGAGGTTTGGGGTGGTGACGAGTTTTGGGTCATATAAGATGGATATCATGACTTTGGATTGGTTTACTTGGGAGCTGTTCAAGTGAAGGGCCATGTTGGGTTTTTTTACTGCAACATTGGGCCTGCAGGTAGGCTTTAAGTCATCAGGCTTCAAGGTATAAGGCTTTATCCGATGAGGCTTTAAGTTATAAGGCTTTATCTTATGAGACTTTATCTTATGAGACTTTATCTCTTAGGGTTTTGACTTTTAAGATTTTCAAGATTTTCAGAAAGAGGCCATGTAAGCGTTGGAATTATCATTGTGGATGCTTTTTGGACTTCGGCATTAGTTCTAGCTGAAGGCGGTTTAGGGGTCTTGGGGCATGGTTTGGAAGTCCTCTTTCAATCAGGCTCCATTTTTTAGGCCCATTTTTAGTCAGACTCTATTATCCGATAAGATCAATTTATAACGAGACCCGCAGTTTAGATGAGGCCTCATTTCTGCTAAATTTTTGCCTCACAGGAGACTATTTTTAATGAGGTCCTAGTTTCAGTGAGGCTCAATTTCTGGACAAGACTAATGATGAGTCCATTTTCCGCTCGGCTCTATTGCGAAAAGTTTCTGATTTCAGATAAGGCAATACCTACCGCAGTTTTATTTCAAATTAGGCTTTAGTTTCAATAAGGCAAATTTCACTAAAGGTGTAGTCTCAGTAAGCCTCCGTCATGAGGAAGACCCTAGTTCGAAACAGCCCTTCCAGTTAGACCTATTTCAGTTTGGTCTCTTTCCAATCCGGCACATTCTCAGTGATGTTTTCAGCAAGGCCAGATTCCAGTGAGCTCTATTTTCGGAAGGCCCTATTTCCGAGAATGTTTTTTTTATTGAGGCTCTTTTAAGATCCAATTTTTGCAGGACTCTCATCTCAGTAATCTTCAGTGGAGCGAGTTAAGCTCTATGTTGATTACAGGTCAATTTGAGATTTATTTCGAATAGAGCTGGTATAGCTGAAGTGAACCGTTATATTATTTAAAGAAAGTTTGCGAGGAAAAACAGCTTGGGACAATAATAAGTAGGTTTCGCGTTCGACAGAAATCAAATGTATCTACATTGTCTCAATTTCTTTGAATTCCACTGGTCTCTCCATCAATTTCCTCATCTATTCTTTAGTGGGCTATTTGAGGAAGTGAAAGCAAATCCTTACCTTGCCAAGTATGGTAACAACAACCAAGCTGAAGGTTTCGGATTACTATCCTTGAAAGGATATTGGACATGACCTGAGCTAGATATCCAATGTTGGAATTCTGGATTCTTGGTATTGGTTGTGTCAGATTTCACAAGTATTGTTCTGGACTTCAAGTAGCGGGGAACCTATCTCTAACCCATTCTATTTGAAATATTCCAAGAGCCCAATTAAGCATTTTCCTTATAGCAGCCTTCTGAGGCCACTAAATCTATTACATAACTAAATCTACCGGTTGAAGTCCCAGAATGAAAACCAACAGATCAAGCTTGTTGGGAAAAGTGAAATGGGCCCCCTATATTCCACATTTTCTGTTATGGAGACACTGGAATAACTCACATGTGGTGTCTCTCTTGATGATACTGATACCACTGCTGATGTTTCTATATCATAAACAGTCATGAAATGACCACAAGACTAATGATAAAAGTGTCAAAGGATGCTTCTTTTGTATTCAATTTTTTTTACTTGGAATGTTGCATGGCAGCCATGTTTGTAAATGAGGGAGATGAAAAAAAAAAGAGGATTGTCCAATAAAAATTCAAGCTTTTATGATGGCCGGTGTCCTTCTTGTCACATTGTGCTTTAGGATTTCAAATTCTACCACGAATAAACGGTGAGATATGCGGAGAAGCGAAATGGGTCTTGGTGTGAATATTCACGGGGTTCCTTGTCATGTTTACTTCTACACTAGAACTATGAGAAGCCAAGCCTTTGAAGTCCTGAGTATTTTCACTACAAGCAAATGAAAGCCGTAATATTCAAACCTGGTCTTGCTGGGGGCTCTACAGAGAAGAAATTTCAAAAGAGTCAGGATAATAGGGGTTTCCAACACGGTAACTCTCTTTTTGATTCATCAAAGGAGAATTGAGTTTGTTCCAATTTCTCTGGTTTTCTCCGTGTTAAGATGTTCACTATTAAGATTCTGAGACCAACACTCAGTTGTCTTGATAAGTATGTTATCATTATTTTGGTCATAATCTTTCATTTTTTATATTCAGCCCATTTTGGTTGTCTATGAAAATTCATTGAACGTTAGGTATTTGCCCCTATCCGGGCCATGTTGTGAAGCGTCACCTAGGTTGCGCAAGACTCTATGAGTTTCAAGCTTTTCTCTGTTTTGAGTCGAGCCCTATTTTTAGTCAGCCCTATTTTCAGTGAGACTCTTTGGCAAGGCATTTGGTAAGCTCTAGTTTTTTTTTTCAGGTTTGGCGTTATTTAGATTGTCAGATGAGCGTTCTGCTTGAAGCGGAGTGTGTTGTTTGAGTATTGCAATGGTTTAATTACTCTGACGGTTAAATCTCCTATCTCCATCGAACTTGGTAGTACCTTGAAATAAACTGAGGGTTTAAAAAACGAACGGCGATGTATATTTATTCTGCATTTGAAATCCTATTTAGTTGCCTCAAAATGATTCATTTTAAATATTCAACCTTCTTACGCATTTTCCCTGTTTACAAGATGCACATGAATCACGGAACCCTGACTCATAGATTGGCCTTTCGAAACTCCACGCTGTCCTCATAATTGTGAAGAATAGCCTCCAATTCAGTTGCATTCTCACGGAAGAAAGTCTCGTAGTCGTTACCAAACTTGCCTAGTATCTCAGCTATTTCAAATAAGTCCATGCCCATTTTCTCAGCCTCAGAAGTTGCTCATGCAACCAGAATTTTCATGAAAAATAAACACGATAATCGTAAAACTAAAATTCCGAGCTACTACAGAGGACCAAGAAGCTATTTGGAGCCCAATCTGTTTGAAATTGCCATCAATCCAGCCTCCTGTGACCCCGTCGTAACCTGCGACAATTTTGGAGGCAAAATACCGGTCAATGCGTCAGCAATGATACCTCCGAACCCATGAACAACTCCCGAAACACTGTGATTATCAATTCCAACCCAGTGATTAAACCCAATAAGAAGTCTGCACAAGAAACCATTATAATAGACGTGAGTGCTGGTTCGACTGATTCAACTTAGTTGAGATATTCTGACTGAGTAGAACTACCGAGTCTTGGTTTATCTATTTCAACTTGGTTGGGTTCTTTTCCTTTATTTGGATGTGTTTAGCGTAGTTGGACTAAATGTGTCATGGTCGTACCAAGATTTTCGTTCTGACGTAGCTGGACTGTTTTTGATTAGACTGTTAGGTTTGGTCCCGAGAATAACATAGGTTTGTTCTGTCTCGGTTCAACTACACTATCATGGTCTAATTACTCTGTCAAGGCTGAAATAATTTGTCTTGGGCTAACTTGTCTCTCTTCATGTTAACTTCCATCCCTCTGTTTTCGTTCGAGGTTAATCTCATTCGGCATTATAAAACCTTTTACTTTCACTTAGGTTTACTTTGTCCGTTGACATTCATTAAGGCTTATTTTATCTGTTTACTTTCATTCAGAGTTGATCATACTCGGAATAATTCAAACAGTGTACTTCCATCAGTTTAATTCCTCCGTTTACTTTTATTCAGGGTTAACTAATTTGGCATATTCCACACATTTTACTTCATCCGTTGACTTCATCCGTTTACTTTCATTCAGGCTTACTCCATCCGTTTCTTATCACATGCTACTCTAATTCGGAATATTTAAAAGAATTCATTTCATTCGTCAGGTTCAGTCCATCCGTTTACTTTCATTCGGGGTTACTCTCACTTGGCATGCTTCATACAGTTTACGTTTATCCATTTACATCATCTGTCTACTTCTTCTGTTCACTTCCTCCGTTCATCCATCCGTTGGCTTTCATTCAAAACACTTCTATTCAGCCTTCATTCAGACTCACTCCGTCAGTATTACTCAATTCGGCATTTCGCATGCGTCGTTTTCTCCCAGATTCGTTTCCAGGGCCTAGGACCAGGACCAGTGAGGCCAGTCGTCGGCCCCGACATACAGCTACAGCCCCAAGCCACGCTCCCTCAGATCCACTACCACCAAGAATTTTAATAATACGCAAATACCAACACAGCCAGGGCGCCCAGAACCGTCCCGACTCAATGTGATTCACGTCTATGTCAGGAATTCACACCATGTGCGGAAATACATCTATGTCGCGAATGCACGTCCATGTTCGGAATTCACATATATGTCAGGAATTCACATATATGCTTGGAATTCACATTCATGTCTGGATTTACATCCATGTCTGGTTTCACATAATGTCAGGAATTACATAATGTCAGGAATTCACAACAACTCTGGATTCACACCATATCTGGAACTCACATCTATGTCTGAAATGTCCATGTCAGGAACTCACGTCCATGTCAGGAATGACATCCATATCTGGAATTCACATCCATGTCAGAAATCCACATTCACGCCCATATCTGGAAATCACTTCCATGACTGGAATTCACGTCATTTCTGGAATTAAAATTATGTCTGGAATTCACATCCATATCTGGAATTCACATCCATGTGTGGAATTCACACATATGTCAGGAATTACATCCATATCTGGAATTACATCCATATCTGGAATTACATTCATGTCAGGAACTCACACCATGTCATTAATTCATCCTTCATGTCAGGAATTCACGTCCATATCTGGAACCACACCATATTTATCTGAATCCACACCATATCTGGCTCCACATCTGGCTCCACATCTGGATCCACATGTCGTGGTGTAATTTCCCAGGCACAACACGGGTACCTTGACCGTCTTTCATTGGTTCCCCTAGAGAACGGCCAGCAAAGACTGCTGCAATTGCGGGCTCTACAAACAAATTGAGTCGTACGATGACAAGGTGAGTGGTGACTCCAACGGAATTCCCTGGGACATGTACGCAATATATATTGGCCAATGCTACGTACTACTCGTTCCGCGGTGGATCCCCAGGAAAAGAGCACAGACCCTTCATGTCCACAATTCCCTTGGCCCACATCGGCTTACCAAGGCTGCCGATCTATAAACTACCTGCTTCAGTCAAGAACAGGCCGCCTGGCCCATATTGTTTTTCTTTCCAGGCCCATTCTCCTTCCCTAAAGAATAAAGCTATAACTAATATATCAAAATTATTAATAATATAATATGTATTAGATGGTATAGATGATATTTCATTATGAGTTATAATATT
>NW_017387733.1:588061-590253 GCF_001664035.1 Metschnikowia bicuspidata var. bicuspidata NRRL YB-4993 | reverse complement strand
ATTCACACCATATCTGGAACTCACATCTATGTCTGGATTCACACCATATCTGGAACTCACATCTATGTCTGAAATGTCCATGTCAGGAACTCACGTCCATGTCAGGAATGACATCCATATCTGGAATTCACATCCATGTCAGAAATCCACATTCACGCCCATATCTGGAAATCACTTCCATGACTGGAATTCACGTCATTTCTGGAATTAAAATTATGTCTGGAATTCACATCCATATCTGGAATTCACATCCATGTGTGGAATTCACACATATGTCAGGAATTACATCCATATCTGGAATTACATCCATATCTGGAATTACATTCATGTCAGGAACTCACACCATGTCATTAATTCATCCTTCATGTCAGGAATTCACGTCCATATCTGGAACCACACCATATTTATCTGAATCCACACCATATCTGGCTCCACATCTGGCTCCACATCTGGATCCACATGTCGTGGTGTAATTTCCCAGGCACAACACGGGTACCTTGACCGTCTTTCATTGGTTCCCCTAGAGAACGGCCAGCAAAGACTGCTGCAATTGCGGGCTCTACAAACAAATTGAGTCGTACGATGACAAGGTGAGTGGTGACTCCAACGGAATTCCCTGGGACATGTACGCAATATATATTGGCCAATGCTACGTACTACTCGTTCCGCGGTGGATCCCCAGGAAAAGAGCACAGACCCTTCATGTCCACAATTCCCTTGGCCCACATCGGCTTACCAAGGCTGCCGATCTATAAACTACCTGCTTCAGTCAAGAACAGGCCGCCTGGCCCATATTGTTTTTCTTTCCAGGCCCATTCTCCTTCCCTAAAGAATAAAGCTATAACTAATATATCAAAATTATTAATAATATAATATGTATTAGATGGTATAGATGATATTTCATTATGAGTTATAATATTTGTCATAACTTATTTGTGAGATTACATAATAAACCTGGTATTATTAAATCTTCCTTCATATTAGATCTTAATTAATATAGTCAATAAATATTTAGAAATCTTTTATATTTTGTTCGTGTTTTTGGTGGTTAACAGATACTTATAAATTATCTATTCCCCATAGATAGTAACTGTATATTTTTTATTATATCTATTAATGCTTTGGTAAATTTAACTTATAGATCATATAGAGATAAACGCTTATAAATCTAATCGAATTGTTCGATCTATTATTATTTATGTAAAAGAGTTTACTTATTCTATTTGATTTTTTAATGGATAATTTATGAAGAGATAGTCCAATATATATATAAATGGCTTTCTATACTTAAGCCTATTAATATATAAATACTGGTCTAGGAAAGTTATATATATAAATGTCGATCATATAATTTAGTCTCCCCGAAGGGGGGATATAATTTAATAATAAGTTCGATTATATATTAGCATTCTGATAATTGGGTTATATATAGAGGTATTAGATAGCTAGCTAGCTAGCTATTAAGTTAATGAATCCTTTTATTGAAACATAACCTTAATTTTATATATCATAATATATATAATATAACTCAATTCTTATATGATTTTATTCTGTGGTCATGACCATAGTCATATGACATATAAATCTTATATATTGAATATATAAGAAAATGGGAATTGGCCAGGCTGAGGATATGAAACTTGATGAGTTTGATCAACTGCAGAAGGAGTCTGAAGATGAAAATCTGATGTTCGGTAATTTAGTTAGTTCTGGTGGGCAGGACAGAACTCCTTCGATCTGCCGGGTCGCTGGGGCCGCGCCCTACAGTCGGCCCTCGATATCACGAAGTAATAATAATAATACTTCTATTTATGTAGTACGTAATTATACTTTTCCTATTTAGCTCGCTCGAAAATGCGATGGTACAATAATTATATGTTTAACTATCGTATTGTTTATATAGCAGATACTTCTAATACTTCTTAAAATTTAATAATCCTCTTGCATAATATTAGATTCTTGAATGATTATATTCAATCATTCTGTAAGACATGTAAATTATACAACTATGCGGTTAATTAAGTTGATTAAATTTAAGAATAGTTAAGATATATGTGAAATGAGATTATAACAAAAAACAAAACTAAATTACCAACAACTTTTGATAATAAGCCCCCCTATATCTTCCATCGGATTATATAGTATTTAGGGTTATAGGTTTATAACTATTCATATAAGATTATGTTTGTCTA
>NW_017387733.1:587933-588051 GCF_001664035.1 Metschnikowia bicuspidata var. bicuspidata NRRL YB-4993 | reverse complement strand
GAACAAAACTAAATTACCAACAACTTTTGATAATAAGCCCCCCTATATCTTCCATCTGATTATATAGTATTTAGGGTTATAGGTTTATAACTATTCATATAAGATTATGTTTGTCTAA
>NW_017387733.1:580515-587913 GCF_001664035.1 Metschnikowia bicuspidata var. bicuspidata NRRL YB-4993 | reverse complement strand
GGGGCCGCGCCCTACAGTCGGCCCTCGATATCACGAAGTAATAATAATAATACTTCTATTTATGTAGTACGTAATTATACTTTTCCTATTTAGCTCGCTCGAAAATGCGATGGTACAATAATTATATGTTTAACTATCGTATTGTTTATATAGCAGATACTTCTAATACTTCTTAAAATTTAATAATCCTCTTGCATAATATTAGATTCTTGAATGATTATATTCAATCATTCTGTAAGACATGTAAATTATACAACTATGCGGTTAATTAAGTTGATTAAATTTAAGAATAGTTAAGATATATGTGAAATGAGATTATAACAAAAAACAAAACTAAATTACCAACAACTTTTGATAATAAGCCCCCCTATATCTTCCATCGGATTATATAGTATTTAGGGTTATAGGTTTATAACTATTCATATAAGATTATGTTTGTCTAATCATTATGATACTAAAAAAAAGTATTAAATAAAGTTTTTCGTTCTTTTTCTTCCCCAGGGTTAGAAAATAGCACTATTCCAAGGATCCCAAGCATCGTATATGAACTGAGAAATCTGATACTGACAGGTCGGCCCTCGCCATCTACGTCGTGTCACGTGGTCTTCCCCAAGTAGTCACCTCGTGGCATTCGAAAACTTCCTACAAAGATGGTTATATTGAAAGAACCTCTGACGGCTTTTTCATTCGTTTTCTCCTCCAACGCTTTTCCAAAAATAGTACTATTCCAAAGATCCCAAGCACCGTATGAACCGAGAAATCTGATACCGACCACTCGCCCCGCGCTATCTACAGTCGCGCGCGCGCCATAGTTTCTCTGCGAAACAAGCACCTTAACAGCACCTTAACAGCACCTTAACAGCACCTTAACAAACCCCAACCCCCACCAACCCCCGCAACATGCAGCGCCTTGCCCCCATATGGGCCGTCTTGCTCATGCTCGCCACGGCCGGCGCCGTCAAGGAGTATCTCTTCAAAGACTGCCGCCAGTCCGGCTTCTGCCACCGAAACAGGCACTACGCCAGCCAGATGGCCCGCCTAGGCGCGTCCGCCCTGCCGTACACAATCGCCCCCGGCTCCGTTTCCGTGTCCGACACGCACATCCACGGCCTCCTCACCAAGAGCCTCCCGCACGGGGGCCACGTGCAGTTGCCGTGGCTGGTGTCGGTGTTAAACGGCGACTCCGTGCGGTTCAAGGTCGACGAAAACCGCAGCCACGTGGACGTCGAGGGGCTTGATTGCCGGCGCTACGACCAGGCGCTCGACGCGGTCTTCGGCGCGCCGGCCGCCGCCAAGACCACGCCACTTGAAGGTGCCGCTTTGCGCCGGGAAGCCGGGCGCGTGACCTACGCTTTCGGCCCCGCCGGCTCGTACTCCGTGGCGGTGCAGTACTCCCCGGTCAAGGTCACCATTTGCAAGGCCGGCGAGCCCCAGGTAGTGATCAACGACCGGGCGCTCCTCAACATGGAGCACTTCCGCGCGGAGGCGGACAACGCGGCGCACGTCCACGCGCAATTGGAGCTGGACTTCGACATGTTCCGCGATTCGTTCGGCGACGCCAAGAACGACCGCTTGCCGCTCGGCCCCGAGGCCGTGGCCGTGGACGTGCGGCTCCCGGGCTATCGCCACGTGTACGGCGTGCCCGAGCACGCGGACGCGCTCAGCTTGAAAGACACCACGCACTCCGACTGGCCGTACCGCTTGTTCAACGTGGACATCTTCGAGTACGAGACCGACTCGCGCATGCCCATGTACGGCGCCATCCCGCTTCTTGTGGGCGCCAAGCCCGGCGCGGCCGTGGGCGTGTTGTGGGCCAGCGCCGCCGACACGTTTGTCGACGTCCACAAGGCCGAGTCCGTGGCCGCGCACTGGATCTCGGAGAACGGCGTGTTGGACATGGTGGTGATTCTTGGCGACCGCCCGGCGGACGTCAACCGCAAGTACGGGCTCCTCGCCGGCTTCGCCGCGCTCCCGCAGGAGTTTGCCTTGGGCTACCACCAGTGCCGGTGGAACTACAACGACGTGGCCGACGTGTTGGCCATCGCCGATCAAATGGACCAGCACTTGGTGCCGTTCGACACGGTGTGGCTCGACATCGAGTACGCGGACCGCAAGCAGTACTTCACGTGGAACCCCAGCACGTTTGGCGGGCACGCGGCCATGATGGAGCTGCTCGACGTGACTGGCCGCAACCTCGTGGTGATTGTCGACCCGCACCTCAAGACCGGCTACGGCGTCAGCGACCGCGTGGAGCTGCTCGGCATCGGCATCAAGACCCCGGCGAACGCCACCTACAAGGGCCACTGCTGGCCCGGCGAGTCGGTGTGGGTCGACGCCTTGAACCCGCTGGCGCAGGCCTACTGGGACCTGCTCTTCGCGTTCCACCACGGCCTGTTCTTGGGGCGCCACACCAACGTGCACCTCTGGAACGACATGAACGAGCCGTCCTTCTTCAACGGGCCGGAAACATCCTCGCCAAGGGACAACTTGCACTACGGCGCCGTCGAGCACCGCTCCGTGCACAACCTCTGGGGCAAGGCGTTCCACGAGCTCACCCACAACGCGCTCTCCAAGCGGCTCGCGCCCACCAGCCGCCAGAGACCGTTCATCTTGACCCGCTCCTACTACGCCGGCTCCCAGCGCACGGCCGCCATGTGGACCGGCGACAACATGGCCTCGTGGGAGCACCTCCGCGCGTCCGTGCCCATGGTGTTGACCTCCAACGTCGTCAACATGCCCTTTGCCGGCGCCGACGTCGGCGGCTTCTTCGGCGACCCCTCCAAGGAGCTTTTGGCCCGCTGGTACCAGACCGGGATCTGGTACCCGTTTTTCCGCGCCCACGCGCACATCGACTCGCGCCGACGCGAGCCCTGGGTGCCCGGCGAGCCCTACTTGTCCATCATACGCGACGCCGTGCGGCTCCGCTACGCCTTGCTCCCCACGCTTTACACCCTATTCCACGAGGCCAGCGTGGACGGCACGCCGGTGTGGCGCCCGATGTTCTATGAGAGCCCCGAGGACACGCTGACATACGAGCTCGATGACCAGTTCTTCTTGGGCAACTCGGGTCTTTTGGTCAAGCCGGCCACGGAAGAAGCGTGCGACAACGTGTCGGTGTACATTCCGCACGGCCAGGTCTACTACGACTACACTAACGGGCGCCCCAGGCCCCACTCCAGGCTCGAGGGGTCCGGCCGCGTCTCCAAGAAAGTCTCGCTCGCCGACATTCCTGTTTTCGTCAAGGGAGGCTCGATCTTGGCCCGCAGAGACCGGTACCGCCGCTCCGCGAAGTTGATGCGAAACGACCCGTACAGCTTGGTGGTGGCTCTCAGCAAGGACAGCACGGCCCAGGGCAGGCTCTACATCGACGACGGCGAGTCGTATGGCTACAAGGAAGGGAAGTCGTTGCTTGTTTCGTTCGAGGCTACGGCCGGGAGGCTCACCGGCACCTCTCGAAGTGGTGACGAGACCTATGCCGCTTCACTAAGGCATGTGATGGTGGAGCGGATCACGATTGTCGGCTGGGGAGGCTCCCATGTCGAGGGCGTTGAGATCACCCAGCAAGACACCACGTGGAGCGCGAAGTTCGAGAGGAACGGCGACATGATTGAGGTGCTTGGACCCAAGCTCAATATTGTCGACGACTGGGTCGTCCGGTTCAGGGAGGTCGAGCAGGATGTGCACGATGAGTTGTGAGCTCGCAGGGTCATGGGTGCGCCTCGGAGAGAGGACGAGTGCTATAGCTGGAACAAGCAGGCGATGGGGGATGCGGAACATGATTGGGACGAAGAATGGCGTGCATGGAGGACCCGGGCTCGGGTCGAGGGTCGCTCGGCTGTGAGACCAGGTGTCATATCAATGGAGACAACTAGGGGCTTTTTGGAAATGCAAGAGGCAGAGGCTGGAAACACGAGAGGCTGGAAATGCAAGAGACTGGAAACGCAAGAGACTGGAAATGCAAGAGACTGGAAACGCAAGAGACTGGAAATGCAAGAGGCTGGAATTCAAGAGACTGGAATTCAAGAGACTGGAATTCAAGAGACTGGAGATGCAAGAGGCTGGTATCACAAGAGACTGGCATTACAAGAGGCTGGAAACACAAGAGACTGGAAAAACAAAAGGCTGGAAACACAAGAGGCTGGCAACACAAAAGTCTGTTCACACAAGAGGCGGGACAACAGAGTCCAGAACATCAGCAAGGTCCGGAAAGGCAGCAGGGTCCGGGAAATATCAAAGCTGCACCATGAAAATGCGTGCGTTCGATTGCAAGTGCTTTCATCCCGCCACTCCTACATAGCCAGATTCACTACAGCGTTGGGCTGAAGACTTCAGAATCTATTCCATCGAAGAGGGCGACTAGGCGTTCCAATTATTGGCACTACAAAATCCTTCTCGCAAACAAGACAATAAGCAGGTTTTTTCTATTGTCTCTGCCGCGAAAAATTAAGAGAACGTACTCGTTGACTGGGAGCTAAAACAAATGACGTTTGATTACCACGCAAGCATAGCCCAGCGAGCGTGGGTCAGGCCGCTGCGCGCGCGAGATCCACGAGCACTCGGACTGCATACAGCAGCCCGGCCACGACTTCCCTCCCGGCACCAAAACGCCCAATACCACAGCCTGTGACGCTGGCAAGCACGCGGCCCCACCCCGTCCTGCCAGCGCCCGAGCAGCCCGCCCGTGCGGCACAACTTCCGCCGTCTGCACAAGGGAAACCGGGCGTCCTGCACACAGTGCGCGGCACGGTGCTCACTGCCAGGTGACAGGCAAGTGCACCAAAACACCCGGCAGTTCTAGACATTCTTAACCCAACAGGCGTTATCTTCTGCAGCGCCCCCCTCTGGTTGTCAGCGCCGCGTGTGATTTGAACCCCGCATCGCCCTACTCAAAGCTGCTCGTCTCGCTGCCGCGCTGTTTTTTCATCCGGTGAATATTGCGCAAACAGTACTTTGATCTTCAAGCGGCGCCCTCACCTTCTATATTGGGCCTCCACCAGTTCTCCATCCGGGCTTCTAGACCAAGGCCCTGCTTGTGTTGCGCTGAGACTCCAGCAGCTGGACAGCAAAACAAAACAAAGCGCACCCAAAAAAAAAAGAACAGACGTTTGCGCCGTCTTCGCCTTGCCGGTGCCTCCCCTTTCTCCGTCACTTGTTAGCGGATCTGCCTGGAAACTCTGCCGCCGACCCGATCGCCCGGCCTTGCTGTTTTTTGCTGCTTTGCCTGTGCTCGCTCTAGCTATTTTGCCTGTGCTCCTTTTGCTGCCGTGCCCTGTTTTCCCCGAGCCCGAACCCAAGGAACATTGCCGCACGCTAGCGACCACTAGCTCGCTTTTACCCGCCGACAGCCCCTGAATCCGGACCGACAACACAGCGTCCCGGCCGCCGCACGCCGCTGTCCACACAACCCCCAAAGACGCTCGCCATGGCCGCGCCCAAAGACGACAACCCCGGGCTGAACGGGCTGAACGACTTCGTCAAGAAGTTGTACCAGATGCTACTGCAGGACAGGTACCTGGACGTGGTGCGGTGGACGCCGCACGGCACCAGCTTCGTGGTGTTGAACACCAACGAGTTCACCAAGTGCATCCTCCCGACGCACTTCAAGCACAGCAACTTTGCCAGCTTCGTGCGCCAGCTCAACAAGTACGATTTCCACAAGGTCAAGATCTCCAGCGAGCAGCGGCAGGCCTACCAGTACGGCGACGACGCGTGGGAGTTCCAGCACCCGGACTTCAAGAAGGACGACACGGACGCGCTCGAAAACATCCGCCGCAAGGCTCCCACCAAGAAGGAGCCGCCGCAGGACGCCGGCCAGCTCCAGGCTCAGGTGCTGCAGCTCCGCACGGACGTGGCCAAGCTCCAGAACGACCTCCGCGTGCTGAACGAAAAGTACCGCGCCATGTCCGATTCCGTGGTGGCGCACCACACGTTCAACGAGCGCCAGTACCGGTCCATGGGCATGCTCGTGCATTGCCTCACGCAGGCCGGGATCAAAGTGCCGCCGCTCGACTTGCCGAACCCGAGCCTCCTCAGCATGGTGCAGCCGCCGCTGGCCCGCGACAAGCCGCCGGCTCACCACCAGCACCAGACCATCCAGACGCACCAGCAGAGACAGCAAAGGGAGCAGCAGAAGCTCCAGGCGCCGGCCGCGCCGGGCCCGGCCAGCCGGCTGGAACCGGCGCATCTGCGCCAGCACAGCACGGACGGCGCCGCGGTGCCGCTCGCCAAGTACGAGCCCGTGTCGACGACGCTGATGCCCAACGCCAAGTTCCACGTGTTGCTTGTGGAGGACGACAACGTGTGCATCCAGCTCTGCCGCAAGTTCTTGATGAAGTACGGCTGCCAAGTGACGGTGGTCACGGACGGCTTGAACGCCATTTCCACGGTGGAGCACACCAAGTACGACCTCGTGTTGATGGACATCGTCATGCCCAACCTCGACGGCGCCACGGCGACCAACATCATCCGCTCGTTCGACACGCAGACGCCCATCGGGCCGAAGCTGGAGTTCCTTGACCTGCCGCCGGTGCCCGACTTTGCCGGCCTTACCCCGAAGGGGCCTCTGCAAGTGGCCATGCCGCAGGCCATCCCCAACATCACGCCCACGCCGCCGTTGGGCCAGGGCATCATTGACCCCATGGACACCTTGGAGCCCTCGGCGAAAAAGCCGCGCATGCACTGAGCGGTCTACACGCTGGACTTCCTACTACACGAAAATTGTACTATTATTTCTTTTCCTTGGGCACCACCACGTTGAGCGCCAAGTCGCTGAACGAGTCCCTCCACGGCGCCCCCGCGTCCGCCTTGATGCGGCTGATGTGCACATCGCGGAAGTACTTCCCCGGGACGTCGTACTCCAACTCGGGCTCTACGTAGACGTTTTTGCGTGGCCGGCTTCGTCTTTTTCTCGACACCACGCGCACGAAGCCGTCTTCTTGCGCAGGTTCGGCAAGCTTTTGCGCAGTGTTCTGGTCAAACAAATGCACGAGGGTCGCGAGGGTTGGGCATTCTTGGAGGAACCTGGCCTTGGTGAGCGTGCCCATCGTCACGGAAAAGTCGTTGGCCAAGAGCCAGCGAGGCCTGTGCTGCGCCAAAACGGACTCTGTGAGCGTGCGAGGCGCATGAGGCATATAATATAGCGTGCTGCCGGTGGTCTCAGGGCCCGGACAGTACTCTTCTGGCGCCTCCACAACATACCCTAGTGCATTGGCCAAGAACTGTGTGTCCTCGGCCAGGAAAGCAGGATCATAGCATGAGATGTTTTTTGCTTCTATGTTGCAACTGGACGCGAGCAGCTTCAAGTAAGCCAATTGATAAAGGGCCTGGAACTCTTGTGTGGGCGAGCCCAAGGCCAAACACCGGATCATGGTGAACTTTAGTGGCCGGAGGAGCGTAACT
>NW_017387733.1:574644-580275 GCF_001664035.1 Metschnikowia bicuspidata var. bicuspidata NRRL YB-4993 | reverse complement strand
ATCGCCATGACGGGCAACATCCAGGACAACGACTTGGTCAACTACCTCCGCAACGGCATGTCCGACATCCTCGCGAAGCCGTTCACCAAGGACGACTTGTACCTGATTTTGAGCAAGCACCTCCTCGGGCCGAAGCTGGAGTTCCTTGACCTGCCGCCGGTGCCCGACTTTGCCGGCCTTACCCCGAAGGGGCCTCTGCAAGTGGCCATGCCGCAGGCCATCCCCAACATCACGCCCACGCCGCCGTTGGGCCAGGGCATCATTGACCCCATGGACACCTTGGAGCCCTCGGCGAAAAAGCCGCGCATGCACTGAGCGGTCTACACGCTGGACTTCCTACTACACGAAAATTGTACTATTATTTCTTTTCCTTGGGCACCACCACGTTGAGCGCCAAGTCGCTGAACGAGTCCCTCCACGGCGCCCCCGCGTCCGCCTTGATGCGGCTGATGTGCACATCGCGGAAGTACTTCCCCGGGACGTCGTACTCCAACTCGGGCTCTACGTAGACGTTTTTGCGTGGCCGGCTTCGTCTTTTTCTCGACACCACGCGCACGAAGCCGTCTTCTTGCGCAGGTTCGGCAAGCTTTTGCGCAGTGTTCTGGTCAAACAAATGCACGAGGGTCGCGAGGGTTGGGCATTCTTGGAGGAACCTGGCCTTGGTGAGCGTGCCCATCGTCACGGAAAAGTCGTTGGCCAAGAGCCAGCGAGGCCTGTGCTGCGCCAAAACGGACTCTGTGAGCGTGCGAGGCGCATGAGGCATATAATATAGCGTGCTGCCGGTGGTCTCAGGGCCCGGACAGTACTCTTCTGGCGCCTCCACAACATACCCTAGTGCATTGGCCAAGAACTGTGTGTCCTCGGCCAGGAAAGCAGGATCATAGCATGAGATGTTTTTTGCTTCTATGTTGCAACTGGACGCGAGCAGCTTCAAGTAAGCCAATTGATAAAGGGCCTGGAACTCTTGTGTGGGCGAGCCCAAGGCCAAACACCGGATCATGGTGAACTTTAGTGGCCGGAGGAGCGTAACTGTGTGGGTATATAGATCGGACTGCGCCACGCATTGCTCGTGCTTCTGCAACTTGGCAGCGAGGCTTTCAAAGCGAGTGGATTCCATGTCAAAGCCGGACGATGGAATGTGTTTTGTTGTCCACTATATTCGGGTTCGTTTCCGGAACGAGACTGATGCCTTGGTCACGTGCGCCGACGGCCGCGATGACGAGATGCCCGCCGCTCCTTCTGCCTGGACGACGAGATGCCCGCCGCTCCTTCTGCCTGGACTTGGGGTCCTTTACGGTTATGGGTTTATTCGAAAATACACTACTGCGTCAAAGCGTGACTATACCTGATTTTATGACTCTGCCCTCCTGCGCTATCAAATCGCTTATTTCAATATCACTTATTTCAGTGTATGCGTTGGCTCGCTTAGCTGAGCAGAGTAGATACCCGTTAGCTCCATGAAGACACATGGATATTAGACATCTTATGAACAGTTGTTGTGTGAGCAGCCGGTTTTTCTGTTGTGTTCTGTTCTTGTTGCTGTCTTGAATTTTGGCATGACAGTGATCAATATTCTCAAGCCTTATAAGTAATTAGCGATATTGACTTTCCCACATCCAACTACAATCAAGTCTAGTGATTAAAATTGAATACTGTTTCCAGGTAGTTTAAAGTGAAACTTGAGAGACAGAAAATACCCAATGCCAGTTCAAACAGCGCAAGATGGACTTTCCCTTTTTTGTGCATGTCGCTTTTTTTGCAATATTGTGAAGAATACGCGGGAAAGTAAAGTATACGTGTTCTTAACATGTTTTATCAGGACCTCTTTTTTTGATTGCCAGTTCATTGCACAAGAAACTCGAAATTACGAGGATATTGCAATGCATCACAAAATCCATATTTCTGGCGTTGCAGAGAATATCACAGATTTCATAGCCGGAACATCAATATAATTAATCGAGAATCAGATTGGTACTCAGAGTACGGTACATGAGGATGTTCTGATATTTCTTGTCTGTTATCAGTGGCGTTTGCCTCTTTTTGTTTATTGCCCAATTTTGCTCGTCATTATGGAAAGTAGTGATTATTTGTGGCACAATACTGCATCAGTTGCAATGAAAAGGAACAATGAGGTCCTAAGAATATTTGAGCCCTTATCAATGAATTTTCGCATACAACGAGCACTACACATTGAAGTGGACAGTTCATAAAGAAACGACTGATTAAGATTTACCATGGATTTGACGGGCGATTTTTGAGTAATTTCTTATCATAATGTAAATTTACTTGCTTCTTACTCGGGTATTTTGGCGTAGTCTTCATAGACA
This sequence comes from Metschnikowia bicuspidata var. bicuspidata NRRL YB-4993, assembly GCF_001664035.1. Taxonomy (NCBI): domain Eukaryota; kingdom Fungi; phylum Ascomycota; class Pichiomycetes; order Serinales; family Metschnikowiaceae; genus Metschnikowia; species Metschnikowia bicuspidata. The sequence continues at coordinate 577,948 of NW_017387733.1, read as the reverse complement.
CAATCCGCCACGAGCCAGTGCCAAGAACTGATTTGGAGAATAAACATTCCAGAGAAAAACAGCAGTATCTCTTGAAGACTTTCCTCTGAGTTGAAAATATAAAATATCTATCTCATATTATGAGTGAAATATCAGGTCTCTCTTATAACTATAGCGTAGCGGTATTAATCAGACTCAACAGGGAATATATACCAACTGTAGGTGAATATAATAATCTAAGGATAATTATATCGTATAAATTATAAACTAAAAAATATATAATTTTGTTTATTTGTTTTCTTAAATTCTATCTTTATTTTCAATACCATCATAAGTATTATAAATAAGATTTGGTAAAGCATAAGTAGGATTATGAGAATTAATATCTCAATATCTTATATTTTAATAGAATTTATTAAATTAATTAACCCTTTTATTTATGGATGAGGTAATTATTTCATTCCTTCTCCTAATCAATAAGCATTAAGAAAGAATATGGATAATTACGTTTATTGTAGAGTCATGAAATGAATATACAGGAAATTTAAATCTAATTATGCTATTATATGTAGAAATTTATTACTCAAACAAATTAATGGTATCAATAAGTGAAGTACTATGACAGTTACGTCCTCCAATAAAACATTATCTATTAAAAGAATTACCGATATTATGATAAATGTTACACATTTTATGTTGAAATCATCTGATTCATTGAAAAATAATAGTATGTCCACTTTCACAGAACCTTTTCTTAAAAGAGCTATGTTAATTAATACATATAAAGGTGATACTAGATCTCTATTAATTTCTAAGCAAATTAATACTTGTCCTATTTGTAATGATCAACTTATAGATTTTGATACCCTTAATCTTTCTATTAAAGGTGACGATTCTATTTATATTATTTTCGGAGATTTTTTTTTCAATAATTTTCAAATTTCCCACAGACTTAATGTAGAAATTTATTCACTTTGAGAATTATCCCTCATACAAAGTTCACTTTCTCAGCAGGGAAGCTGTGTATATATTGCGGTGACTGCCTCGATCGGCTCCATTATGTGCCTATTTGCAGAAACGGACCAGAGTAAGCCTGCGGTATTGATGGGCTAAGATTGATGCAATAAATTGAAGACAAATCAGGCCAGTCTAGAGCCATGAAGATTAAAAATCAGATAATTTTATATAAGCTCTTTGGCTCACAGGATTGCTATCATAGCTTGACAAGCCAGTATGATTTTCAGTTGTCATCATACCAGCAACCCATCTCTTTGACAGAATGCCATCTAGTTACAATGTATCTGGTGTTGGACTATCCTAGAGAACTTAACAAAGTACTTGATTTTCAACGGATCGAACGCGTTGGGTCCATCATGCTCAAAAACTATACCAGACTAGGAAGAAAGTTATGTTGCGGTGTATCAGGTGGTATTTATGGAAATAATCACTTTTCATTCTAATTTTTTAGTGGTCTAATGAAAACGAGAGTTGGGCAGACAATCTCAAATATTCGTATCAAAGGCAATGTTATCATGTTCCAATCAGATCTACATCTTATAGAGTGGAACTGACTGTGAACATAAATTCAAAATGCAAGCTTTCCAGAACGATGCGTTTTCCAGTCACGTATGTATACTAGCTTTGATTATCTAACACAATGTGTTCTTTTTTGACTTCTCTATCATCTACAAATTTTTGCAGCTAACCCGGTGCTCTATATTGACGGAAGTATGAGAATACTCTTGTCTTCCGAGGCAACGCTTCAGGTTGGCTTTACCAGACTTTCATCTGCCACGAGCGATACTGCTAACTTTAAATCTTTTGTATTACTTTTGGAAACATCAAATAGCATGATAAGACATTGAACGCGGAAGGTTCTGAGCATTAAAGTGGGTTTCTTGTCGTGGTCTTTTGTGTTGGGAGTAGTTCTGAAGTGTATTGATATCTTAATCCGGCTTTTTTGAATTTGCCTTGAGTACTGTTCTATACATCCTCCACGAAACAATATTGGAGTAATTGTCTGATATCGATATTACTCTGGACAAGTTAAGGAAAACTTTTCCCACTGAAATTATTTGATTTCATGGCATGTGTTGAGAAGTCCCAAGATTATGAATCATATCTTTGAAACATTATAATTATTTATTGGTGATGGCCTTTCGTACAATTCATAGCCTAAGCGCTGCCAGTGAATGCAACGAGACAGGGTAATGAACAGTAATTTGATTTACTGTATCTACCCTGAAGTTTGCAATTTGTTGAAATTTGTGTTTTTTGTCTCGTGCTTCAAAATCCATGGCAAAACATGTAAGATATACTCTCTTCATTAACTCCGTCGAATACCTCACCTGCCGATTCACGTTCAATGTTTCTGAACTTAACGATTGAATCATATGGCTGATACAATTAATTCTTTTAGGGAGGTAAACTGCTCAGATATGGAAATTTTGACCTTTTCAGATTTTGAACAAGTCGCAGGCCGGTCATAGTAGTATGCCCGTGCAGTAATTAATACGCATCAACGGTAGCGCAGAGAGGTGGAGCAGATCACAACCAGAACAACAGGTTCCGCCAGTCGCTTTTTTTATATTGTCCTGGAAATTGGGGATTTGACTCTAAGAGAAAATGGCGAAGGCATGATCTGAAATGGCTCCGGTTTGCTGACAAAGTGACACTACGGCACCGCAGCAAGCAGAACACGGGCAGTAAAATGAACTACAGAATACAGACCGTAAAAGCGAAACGCCGGCCAATAAAACAACAACTAGCTTAGGAAGTCGACGTCCAACCAAATGAAAGAACAAAAAACAAAAAACAAAAAACAAAAACAAAAACAAAAACACGAACATAAAAGCCCCGCAGGTTTTGGTCCAGATATCGACAAGTATCAGCGACACAGTTCCCCGGGCCTTGCCGGCATGGTGACTCCAGCTGACTGCCACAGTGGCACGGCTACGTATAGTGCGCTTTATTAGCACGCCCCAATAGGCACAGCAAAAGGCGCCGTTTTCGACATCCAGCACGTGCAGCCGGATCTGACCGCTCATGCCACGCCAGAGACAAAACACAGCGAAAGCTCAAATCAATAAATCCTTGCATTTCCCGAACCACGCCACTTCGTGTGCCGAGGGCCCCGGCGGCACACCCGTACCTCCGGGCGCTACCGCCCGCTGCCCGCGAGGCGACCCAGACATTTTGTACGTACTACTTTTCTTTCTGGTAGACTGGGCAACGCGCGACCGCGGGCGCACCGAAAAAACAAAAAGCCAAAAAGTCCAGTAAAGTAAAAAAAGTAAAAAAAATAAAAAAAAAATAATAAAAAAAA
>NW_017387733.1:570253-574624 GCF_001664035.1 Metschnikowia bicuspidata var. bicuspidata NRRL YB-4993 | reverse complement strand
TCCACGCACGCACTTCGCACCCCATCCCGGCCCGCCTCTGGCCCCATCTTTTCCTTTCGTTGCACCCGCCATCACACCCGCCCGCCCCCTTGTGTGTTTTTTTTTCCGGCGCATCCCGCTTATTGCACAAAACAGCCCCCCTGCCTAGCCCGCCCAGCTAGTGCCCCTTCCACCGTGTCGCTCCAAAAACACCACCAAGATGCGCAAGTGTAAAGTCTTTGTCGGGCTGTCCCACCCTGAGCTTGGCCAGCTCGTCTGCGAGCGGCTCGGCGTCGAGCCCGCGCCCTGCACGTTGAAGAAGTTCTCCAACGGCGAGACGCTGGTGCAGATCGGCGTGTCCGTGAGAGACGAGGACGTGTACATCATTCAGTCCGGGCTGCCGCAAATCAACGACCACATCATGGAGTTGTTGATCTTGATCCTGGCGTGCCGCGGCGGCTCCGCGCTGAAGATCACCGCGGTGATCCCGCAGTTCCCCTACTCGAAGCAGAGTAAGATGAAGAAGCACCGTGGCGCCATCACCGCGCGCATGTTGGCCAACCTCTTGATCATGGCGGGCGCCGACCACGTGGTGCTGATGGACTTGCACGCGTCGCAGATGCAGGGTTTCTTCACCAAGCCCGTGGACAACTTGTACGGCGCGCCCACCTTGGCACGCTGGATCCGCCACAACATCGCGGACTGGAACAACGCCGTGGTGGTGTCCAAGAACCCGGGCGGCACCAAGCGCGTGACCGCGTTGGCCGACTCCTTGAAGATCAACTTCGCCATGATCCACACCGACCGCCGCCGCACGCAGGACAACTTCTCCAAGACCCGCCGCATGAAGGCCACCTCGCGCACCGACAGCGTGGCGGCCGACAACATCGTCAGCGAGATGCAGACTGCGCGCGTGGTCAAGGGCCACGTGGTTGACGACGACTACCCGGAGAACCACGTGCCCGCGGCCCCGGCGCCCGGCTCGCGTGGCGCGGACGGCGACGTGTTGGGCGGCTCGTACGACGCGGCCAACTCCGACGACGAGGACGAGCCCACAGAGCTCGCGCAGGAGAAGTTGATCACGTTGGTCGGCGACGTGCACGGCAAGGTGGCCATCATCTTGGACGACATGATCGACAAGCCCAACTCGTTCATCTCCGCGGCCGAGCACTTGCGCTTGAACTGCGGCGCCAAGGCTGTGTACGTTGTGGGCACGCACGGCGTGTTCAGCGACGGCTGCTTGGAGGAGTTGAACGGCTCGCCCTGCATCGACAAGATCGTGGTCACCAACACATACCCCATGAGCGAGCAGTGCCTTGCGGCCAACGAGAAGTTGGCCGTGATCGACGTGTCGCCCATCTTCGCCGAGTGCATTCGCAGAGACCACTTTGGCGAGTCCATCTCGGTGTTGTTCGACTCGCTAGCTGCCATTGAGTAGTGCCGCGCCGCCGGAGCGTTTTCCCCGTAGATTATATATTCCTAAACCTTGTACATTTGACTGCACTGTGCACCAACCGCAAGCACGGTCTCCGTGGTGGTTTCCATGGGAGGCTGGGGACCAGTGTGCCGTGCTTCGGCGTACACTTGACATTCATGGCGTGGACTACTTCCGCATGTACCGGAGCCAGTAGAAACTTCGGCATAGAATGGGAATACGAAGCTGCTGGAGCTTCTGGAGCAATCCTCATTCTGCCCTTCTTCTGCTGCTTTTCATGGGCACACCAGATGCTTGCTTTTCGACCATGACTCGTCCAAATTGGCACTTGTAATTCACAGAGCAAGAGATGACCGATTTGAAGATCACCTCCTAAATCATTAGGCCACACAATGGCTAGTGGGGAGAGCCTTAAACTCATGAACGAAATGGCCCTTGGGAGGCCTGGAAGGGCGAAAGTGTGCTCATTTATTTGCAGTGATAGTATGTGCTGATAGCCATGAAGAATCCCATTGTGATGAAATGGAGTCTGCGGGCTCATCGTTTGGTGGGAACGCTTTCTGGGGTACAGAATTGAGCGAAACAAGAAATGATCAATTTCAAGCCTGAAAAATGACTGAGGCTGTATTGACGTTGACAGTGTATAGGTCATGAGGCTTCCGTCAGTCCTCATGTAAGAATTTTCATGACCTTAAAAAAAATCTTATATGGATGCAAGAATTGGCTATCCTGTTTGCCATGGAAGCTTGGCCTCATCTGTATACGCAATATATAAGGGTCTGCTGTCATTCATGTTTCACGTACGATTTTAGAAATATTCTGAAACATTGTTCAGCCAAACCCTTGAAGAGATGCACGGAATTAATTACGCTGATTTTCGATGGTCTTTCTATGATTCACTGGTAGGCCTTTACAAGACGCCGCTACTGAGGCAACAAAACTTACTTTTCGGAAACATTCTTTTTGATTGCATATATGATCTCAAGTTTTTGAAGGATTGAGAATGGAATATTAATAATCCGGTCGAGTTCATGGCTCATGATGGCCTGATCCAGTTGAAATATGGGATATTTCTGAGGTATATTTTCTAACCCGAGAGCGAACGATTGGTCTTCTCGAAAGATGAATATATCAACGCTGATCACTCCACCCTTACTCCAAAGCAAGATGAGCGAGATTTGACCAAGAAAGATACCCAATTTCTTACTATCGTAAAGGTGTTAAAAAACCACATGCCCCCAATCAACCAAAATTTCCACTCAACCAACGTACCTCCATTAGGCTCATAGCGGCGTCAGTCAGTAACTGACTTTCTGCTTCATCACGAATTCATTTTCAAACTAGTAGTGAGATTTGAAAAAGGCAAGCTTGAGATGCAAATTGGGCCGCATTGGGCCTTCAACATATCGTCAGGTGTTTTTTGGTAGAGGTGAACGCGGTAGAAACTTTGTTTGGGAATCTTTTGCTGAAGGGCTCTACATGAGATTACTACAGACCTTTACCGTGACTGTGGTCACGGCGCTCATTTTGTTTGATATATGAAACAATGTCGATGTTGTATCCTATAGCTTACATGTTCCCATCAAAAAATGCACATCCATTAAATTCGGGTCTATCAAAGAGATTGTTTCGACTTGGGTACTCAGCAAAAATAAATGCTCTGTAAGACTTACAATTTTCGAAGAAACAATCTTATAGCCTGGCGCCGTTTAGTCAGTAGTGTATGGTATTTCATCCTGAGATTGTCTGCTTGAATCAAAATAAAAGTACATTAATGCTTTTGTCTAGAAGACAAATGAACAAAAACCTGGTAATATGTAGCAAATGAGTAAGTATCTCAGATTTCGCGCCCTTCCATAGTCTATTCAATCACATCAATATATTCAGATTATATACTGTCTTCTCTCTTCATGTAAGTTTTAGGTAGCCCGGTTGGCTTGACTGTAACCAAACTAGCCAGCTTTGAGCAATATTTAGACTGTGTTTTTGAATCCCAGAATGGCAATTCTGGGAAGTCAGCAAATTGATTTGCGAAAAGAAGCCATTTCACAAGTTCATTGAAAGTATTAACTTGCCCTCAATGGCTTGGCGGTTGGATGTTTTCGTAAAGTACTAATTCTAGTCAGATGTTTTAGTTTCACTCAATAGTAGCTCTTACCTAAAGCCAGCTTTTCATGCTTTTGTCTTTATAATCAGAAGATGTAAGAACTAAAGTCTATTTCTCTCAAAAGATATGACATTCACTAGTTTGACGGATCCGGGGCTGTGCAAGGGGATGATAAAAATTTGTCGGAGTGGCATGCAAAGTTAGGCATTGACATGTAGGTCAAGTCTGTAGTGCATATTCGCGTGTAGCCTTGAACCTGAATGACACAGAATATCAGCATTCGTCAAATGGTTTCCAATTTCTGTTATGTATATCTAATTTTTTTCTTTTTGCGATAAATAAAGTTTTAAAATGCCTGCAGTCCACTTCCTCACATTTTATTTATCTTGGATGACCCTCTTGGCACTGACTAGTTATGTTTCTTCGTTTTCCAAAGGAATCTTTTAAAATAAAAAGTTGAAAATCAGTTTGCGTCTGAAGGAACAAAACTACAAAGCCTAACCCCCTTCCAGAACTACAGCTATGTTAGAGACTTGACTTACTACCCGAATATCAAAATAGAATCAATATCAATTCTTCAAAATGCAAGGATAAAAGCTGAAGATTGATTTGCTTGTGAAAACCGTTTTCTATTGTGTATAGCCTTTATCTGTTTACGAACTTCCGGTTGCGGCCATACCATGCAGGAAGCACTGTTTCCCGTCCGATCAACGTTAGTTAAGCTGCATAGGGCCACACACTGAGTAGTGTAGTGGGAGACCATATGCGAAATTGTGGTGCTGCAATCTTTTTTGCATGTTGTGAGTTTACATGAACCTCTGTTTGGAAGAGTAAAAGGAGGCTGTTTTTT
>NW_017387733.1:565542-570233 GCF_001664035.1 Metschnikowia bicuspidata var. bicuspidata NRRL YB-4993 | reverse complement strand
TTTTTTTTTTTTTTTTTTTTTTTTTTTTTTTTTTTTTTTTTTTTTTTTATATATCATCACTAGTAGCTCTGGAAACACACGAATGATGATGCGAATTCTCATTTTAATAAGTGTTGAAATACAACAACTCTTAGCTACACTGCTGCACCCTATATGAAGTTATTATTTATAAACTGAGTATGGAAAACAACGATACTGTAGAAACAAACTTCAAAATAAGAACTATATTAGACTTCGACAATCGAAGAATATCGAATGGATCAAACAGCATCGATGCTTTATTTGCGCATATACGAGAATATGCTACTTAGATATTGACGCATGGCCAAATGAGTGGTCCTGGTCAAAGTAAAGGCACTAGTTGCCTCAAATTTGATGCTAAATAACAAATTCGCTCTGTTTTTTGAATGATCTGGGTAACTGAAGACAGGCGTCTAATACAGATTATGAATTTTTTATCTGAAGGTTCACTTAGAAGTGTTGGTGAAAAAGCGTATCTTACCACAGCAAAGTATCTGTCTGGAATGTTTCTCTTATCTTGGGTTAATAAACCCTATATAATCATCCAACTGTGTTATTCCAAGCGGAAGGAACATTTCATACTATTATTTCTTCCGGTATATTGCAATGCTCCGAATTTTGTTAAGCCTATATAATTTTAGCTGTGGAATCGTGTGCGGGCTTGGAACGAGATGGTTCATTTCTGCTTTTAAAAAACGGATGTAGAGAACATGTATACCATAAGGGTACTATGTGGAAATAAAAGTACTATGTAGAGAGGAATGTATTCTGTGGACTTCAAAGTACTATACCGGTGTGAATGCTAATCGAAACTGTCTGCCAAATTTACAAGCTATATGCAAATGTATTTAACCCTCATATTTTTCCGAAACATCAAAATTTTTAAGCTGTCTTTTTTCCACCTCGAGTTATGCGTTGAAAAATAATTTTACCCGCAAGGGCTGCAGTGTTCACATGCTCACAATCACCCTAACACGATGCAAGCAGATTGCTCAAACATCGAAAAAGACTTTGAAAAAAGAAGTCGGGAGATGAAATGAGAATTTGAGAGCTTAAAAGGAGAGAAGTGAGGTAAGAGAAGTCAGAACAGAAGAAGTGAGGAAGGTTGAAATCTCTTTATTCAAATATGTGTTTGTTCAGTTTTGGCATAGACTGGTCATGTATTCAAATCATGCGATTGTTAATCTATTAGCTTAACAGATTATATCCACTGACAACAAGGGTGAAGTAAACTCACTGAGAGTATCATTCTGGGCTGTTGGTACTTTTCAGAAATTCTCCTACTTTAGATTTTTTGTTTGACTTATGGTCCTTGCTCAAAGCAATAAAAACCGTGAAGGACAGGAAAACTTTTCACATTGTGTGAATGTTTTACCAGTATTTTTACATGTTATGCAACACTCTTTGGTATAGGTAGATTGAAATTAGATTAGAACACAAGACATAAACGGGAGTGTAAATTTAAACTCTTCATCAGAAATGCAACACATGTTGTTTGTTGTCCCCTCATTGTGAGACCTGAGCATCGTTTACAGACCAAGAGAAACCGAGAAAAATTTGACCATTGTGAAATATCAGCTTCGATAGCTGCGCACGCGAATTCTTTGTACATCTAAGTCATCTCCCGCTAAATCTTTTGTTCAACTAAAAAGCTCATGGCTTCTAAAAGTGGTTCTTGTAAATTGGGGAAACCTTGGATCAGACACATAGCTAAGGCGTTTTCTTAATTGAATATGCAGAGATTATATCTAATCCTGACAAGTGACTTTTGAACGTTCAACTAATTGTCCAAAAGTGTGTCAAATTTAAATTTTCTGAAAAGAGACGTCTTATTTTTAAAACAATATTCGATTCTGCATAAGTTTTAGTCACGGTTGTGGCTGGGATCATTTTTCTACAGTCTGGATCTGTAATCTTCATGCCATTTCGGCATTAAATAACACAATAGAGACAGGGTTGGATGTAAAAGTTATTGCGAGAAAGGTAGGAGAGCTTATAAAGATCTGAACAGAATGTGTCTAAGGAAAAAAAAATAAAGACGAGAAGAAAATCAAGAAGACAGAATAGGAGAAACAACCTGGACAGGATTCACGAAATTTGAATCACGACAAGCAAGAACAAGTGAGTTTGGGCCATGGCCCCGGGACTTGAATTGGCACAATGATAGGCGTAACAAAGCATAAAATGTGTAGATTTTGAGAATATAGGCAGGAGATAATGGAATATCATCATTGTATTATATACTGTAGAGTCATTTATAGAGCTTCAGAATTATGTTGTCCGAGAAAAGTCAGACAGAAGTATTCGATACCTTTACCAGACTGATTGCTCCATCGAAAATATTCGATACCATAATATTTGTGTTTAAAGAAGTATCAAAAGTCTTTGTGTTTGAATTTCTAATATAAATATAGAAAACAAATCATACAATGGACATAAAATCCGGCGGATTTATCTTGATGTCGGCTCTTGAGTTTAGTCGCGTCTCAGTATCAATGTCGTATTGTATATTTTTTATCTAATGAATAACTTTTTGAAAATGTTGCGAGTTGGTACTTTCAAATTTGCAATTGAATACCTGTTCCAGCTCAAAGCCGGTGTAATGAAGGCCCGGCCTTCTTCCTGGTGTAGCCATGCATCAAAGTAATGAAATAAATTAAATAGAGGACAACATTCTTATTAGCTCAGTGATGGGTACATTCTCCCGCTGGGTAATTACGGGTGTCGTAGTATCTGACATCAGGTATGTATAACCTTTGAGTGAGGCATGAAGTATATACAGATTGAATTTCATGAGTATTGATAGAATAGAATCGTTAAAAGGAATGGGTCTTATATTTATTATCTTTCAATGAACATTCGAATGTTGTTAATCAGGTTATTAAATAAATAGTATGGTCAAAAAAAGCTGAACTACAATGTCCCAACTCTCGAACATTCTTTAATTCTGAGAGAGCTTGATGCATCAAGAGGCCTCGAAAAGAACTATATTCTTTTATTTTCCGGGAAGGGTTCAAAATCTAGGGTAAAACATCTAGGCCGGTATATGTACATATAAACCCGCAAAGAGCAGAAAAATAGACCAATAGCCCCATGGATGTGGAATGAATCAGTTATTTTTACCATCGAATCAACAGCATATTTTTTAATATATTACAAGAATACTGAAAATAAATCATGTAGTGGCTCTGGGCTTTGCACTGCCGGTCTCTACGAATTCCTTTCTTACTCAAAGGGAAACAGTCTGTTTTGGCACTGAATATATAGTAGGCCATGAGGACATCACACGTCCTAACCAAAAAGAAGAACAAACGACAAAAGAACAAAAAGAGAGAAAAGAAGCAGTCTGAATAACTGAAGAAGTGTGATGAGGAAGTCTGAATACTAAAGGAACACAGCAAAAGAGAGACAAGAACAGGGATTCGGCGAGAGAAATCTGGATGAGAAAATTGAATAAAAGCATAATCTGAACAAGTCAGCCTACTAAAAATACTTTGACAAATAACCCGATTATCCTGAATAAGAGGAATCAAAACGTGAGCGGCACCTGGCCCTGAATTGGCACCGCGACTATTGGAGGTGCAATACACAGTTTTCTTTCTGCATCTTCTTTGGCAGTTTTTAATCTTGATTCCATACTTCTCTTCTATATACTTTGTTTCTGTTTAAACTTGATCTATTTTATTTCGCTGGCAGAATCATAAATCATTATACGTGTTAAATTTTAAACTAAAAGTTTATGAATCATATTATGCTGAACATACTTCTTTTAACATTAACCCCGATACATGGGGGATATACTCCCTTGAGGGATGTATAACTTCCAGTCATTTATGGTGAATATATCGCGGATCAAACTTATTTCTAATTCTTTCGGTCTTCAGCGGTACATCCCAAATTCTTGTAACTATCTTTTTGTTGAATGAACGTAAACCTCGTACAAAGTACATGATTCTTTCTCTAGGAATTAAAATGCCTTTATCAATTTCGGGATCTATTAAATATTTACTAATTGAATGCCCTCCTTTTGGGCGGGTATTGTTATTGGTATTATTATTGTTCTCTCCCAAAGAAAGTTATATATATATGAATAGATACATCAACTAAGAATATATGATGCTCGGCTACGCCGGGGATGTCTTTTCTAGTTTTACTGATTACCCATATACTTGTAAGCATCAATCTTAACATCAATATCAACATCAACATCAACATCAACATCAACATCAACACCAGACTCGTTTTAATATCTTTTTGATATCATTTCTAATATTAGGCTACATGCGTTAATGAGATCAGCAAAATAATCTTTATAATATTTATTATCTCTATTGTATGTAGGAGATGTGATAATGATACCATAATCCTCTTGGGCATACAAGTACTATACATCATAAATCTAAGCCTAAAACCGCTTTGTGGTTAACCTCCAAAAAACTTATCATAAAATGAGAGGGAAGAACATACATATTACTTTCCTCCGTATGTAAGTACAAGATGAATCCCCAAGAAGGCCATTTGATCCCCAGCGAGCATAAAACTATTCATTACAAGATCTCGAGCTAGTTTTATGAAAAATTTAGAATCAACCAACTGTTTGTCGTGACTTATGAATACTCCAATAAATTTTTCTATTCCACAATGTAAAGCTAAAAAATTAATTTAATAAA
>NW_017387733.1:547646-564734 GCF_001664035.1 Metschnikowia bicuspidata var. bicuspidata NRRL YB-4993 | reverse complement strand
CCAAACCAAACCAAACCAAACCAAACCAAACCAAACCAAACCAAACCAAACCAAACCAAAACAATCAAGACTTCTCCCACCGCCCTGTCGCCCCACACCCCCGAAAACCCCCTCAAACACCGGCTCAGCAGCGCCGGGGCCTGGCCACGTCCTGCACAGTGGCGCCACGTGCCCCGCGCCACGTGCCCCGTCGCACTACTCCCCAGATCGCACCATTCTCCCCAGATAACAGCGGCAAGCCAGTATCCAGTGGCAGCAAAACACCGCAAAACCACCCCAAAACCACCCAGAAAACGGCCGCCATGGACAAACCTGCGCCGGCAACGCCGATTCCGGCGCCGCACGGGCCGCAGCGCGCCGCGTCCGGCGACACTGCGGAGACACAGAAAGCCATGGCCTCGTTGGCCCCCATGCTCGAGGCGTTTGCGCCCAAAACAAGCGCCGAGGAGGCCAAGGGCGGCGTGGCCAGCCACCTTGCCGGCAGCAGCCCGCGGCGCAGCTCGCTCTCCGCGATCTCCGAGCTGCTGCTGCTCACGGTGGACAACGTGCAGAAAATCAACCAGCTCGCGCCGGGAGACGCCAAGCCGGGCGCCCGCGCCGACCTGGTGGGCCTGTGGGACGCGGGCTTGGCGCGGCTCCAGCGGCTGGTGCTGGGGCTGTCGAACACGCTGAAAAAATCCGCGTCCGGCACGGGCTGCGGCGGCGCCGGCGACAAGCAGCGCATCGGCAAAATCGGCGTGTGCGCCATGGACGCCAAGGCCATGTCCAAGCCGTGCCGGCGCATCTTGAGCCGCTTGATCGAAAACGGCGAGTTCGAGACGGTCATTTTCGGCGACAAGGTGATCCTCGACGAGGCCATCGAGAACTGGCCCACGTGCGACTTCCTCATCAGCTTCTTCTCCACGGGCTTCCCCTTGGACAAGGCCATTGCCTACGCCAACTACCGCCAGCCGTTCTTGCTCAACGACTTGGTGTTGCAGAAGGCCTTGTGGGACCGGCGGCTCGTGCTCAGCATCCTCAACCACGCGCAGGTGCCCACGCCCCAGCGCTTGGAGATCTCGCGGGACGGCGGGCCACGCGTCGACAAGGCGCTCCGCGCCACGTTGGTGGCCGTGGGCGTGCCGGCGCTGCACATCGACCGGCTCACCAGCCAGCACGAGCCGGACTGGCGCATGCTCGACGACGACACGCTCTACGTGGACGGCCAGGTGATGGCCAAGCCCTACGTGGAGAAGCCCGTGGACGGCGAGGACCACAACGTGTACATCTACTACCCGCGGGCCACGGGCGGCGGCGGGCGGCGGCTCTTCCGCAAGATCGGCAACAAGTCGTCCGAGTTCGACGCGGACTTGAACGGGCCGCGCACCGAGGGCCTGTTCGTGTACGAGAAGTTCATGGACACGGACAACCTCGAGGACGTCAAGGCGTACACGGTGGGGGCGGGCTTCTGCCACGCGGAGACGCGCAAGTCGCCGGTGGTGGACGGCATTGTGCGCCGCAACACGCACGGCAAGGAGATGCGCTTCGTCACGGAGTTGTCTGCGGACGAGAAGCGCATGGCCAAGAACGTCAGCCGCGTGTTCCGCCAGACCATCTGCGGCTTCGACCTCTTGCGCGTCAACGGCCAGAGCTACGTGATCGACGTCAACGGCTTCTCGTTCGTCAAGGACAACAACGAGTACTACGACGCGTGCGCGTCCATCTTGCGCACCATGTTCGTGGAGGCCAAGAAGCGCCGCGACGTCATCAAGAACAAAATCCCGCGTACCGCGCAGATCCACCAGTCGCAGTTCGAGGTCAAGGAGCAGAAGTGGGTCTTCAAGGGCGCGGTCTCGGTGATCCGCCACGCGGACAGGACCCCGAAGCAGAAGTTCAAATACTCCTTCCGCTCGCCCTTGTTCATCTCGCTCTTGAAGGGCCACAAGGAGGAGGTCATCATCCGCGCAGAGCCCGACTTGCAGGTGGTCTTGGAGACCGTCAAGATCGCCGAGGCCAAGCAGCTCGAGGACTTGAACAAGCTCCGCCAGTTGCGCGGCGCTTTGGAGAAGAAAATGAGCTTTCCGGGCACCAAGATCCAGATCAAGCCTTCCTTGAACCCAGACAACCCGGACGTCGTGGACAAGGTCCAGTTCATCTTGAAGTGGGGCGGCGAGCCCACGCACTCGGCCAAGCACCAGGCCTCCGACGTGGGCGAGCAGATGGGGCAGAACATCAAGCTCTTGAACCGCAAGGCCTTGAACGACGTCAAGGTCTACACCTCCTCCGAACGAAGAGTCATCGCCAGTGCGCACTTGGCCACCTGCTCCATGTTGGGCTTGGAATCCTTGCCTGACGACTTCTTGATCATCCGCAAAGACTTGTTGGACGACTCCAACGCCGCGAAAGATCTCATGGACAAGGTCAAGAAGAAGTTGAAGCCCTTGTTGAGACAAGGCGCCGAGGCCCCGCCGCAGTTCACATGGCCACCTAAGATGCCCCAGCCGTTCGTTGTCATCAAGCGGGTCTGCGAGTTGATGGTGTTCCACAAAGAGATCATGGCGTTCAATTTCGAAAAGTATGACGTCAATGAGTTCCAAAGCACCTGGTGCTGTGGGGAAGACCCGTACTTGTTCAAGGAACGCTGGGATAAGCTCTTCCAGGAGTTCACCACCGTGGAGAAAACTCATCCTTCCAAAATCTCCGAGTTGTACGACACTATGAAGTACGACGCCTTGCACAACAAGGACTTTTTGCGCAAGATCTTCTCCTATGACCCGTCCGATAAGAAACTTCTCAAGCGCTTGGCTGATAACTGTGATGGAACCGTCAATTCGTCCGGGTTGGTCAGCGAGTACCCAATCAATATATTGGCCATGAACGGTTTCAAAATCCCTAGTGAAACGGTCCCGACTACTTCCTCCTCCTCCAATTCGTCAAGTGCCACAAACTTTACGAACATAAATGCCTTGGCCGGCTCATTGGGTTGGGTTTTGACAGGCTCTACCTCTTCGTCAAAGGATGAGTCGTCATCGAAAGAAAGCTCTTCATCAAAAAAGGCTCCCGAGAACGAATTTGATGACCCTACCTATGCCCGGCTCAGAGAGTTATATAGGCTCTCAAAAGTGCTTTTCGACTTTATCTGTCCTCAAGAATACGGTATTAAGGACGAGGAAAAGCTCGATATTGGCTTGTTGACTTCTTTGCCTTTGGCGAAACAAATTCTTTCGGATATCCAAGACATGAAAAAGCACGACAAGGCCGCCGTGGTGAACTACTTCACAAAGGAATCTCACATCTACACGCTCTTGAATATCATCTACGGAGCCCAACTCCCAATGAAAATCGCTAGAAATGCCTTGCCTGAGTTGGATTACTTGTCTCAGATCACCTTTGAGATCTACGAATCCGGCGACTCCTCGAGCCCAGGCGGCCAGAAGCACTCCATAAGACTATCTCTCTCGCCTGGTTGTCACACACAGGATCCTTTAGATGTCCATCTTGATGATGATCACTACATCGGTTGCATTCCTCGTCTCAGTTTGACGAGACATTTAGACATGGATTTGGTCACCCAGAGATTGAAGTCAAGGTTCCCACGAGTGTCAATGCCCAAGAAGTTCACCCCGGTGAACATCTCCAGCCCTCTTACTTCGGAGATATAGATTAGAATACACACCTCGCTCTTATCAATAATTATTATTCCGTTTCGTTCTATAACCTAAATACAAATATGGAGGCGTCGCCAATTCAGCCACGAAAAGCAGTACCACGTGCTTTCCGAACTTCTAGGCAACGAATGTCAAATTCTCCTCCGCAATAATATTCTGTCTTCGCATCATGCCTTCTGTTCTTATCGATCTTTCCAGTAGATCAACTAAATCGTTTTGTAGCATAGCATAGCAGCAGCGCTTAAGCTTTCTCATACGACTCCCAGTTGTCAATGATCGACTTGATCTTGTCAGACTTGGTCAACTCGTAGACTTCCTCGAAATACTCCTTGGTGATCTGGAATGGCTTCGCAGTCAAGTTAGGAATGTACTTGTCGATCAAGTCCTTTGGCTTGACAGAAGACTTTGGAATCTTCTTGCACAAGAATCTCTTGAATGGCTTGACACCAGACATCAAGTAGGAAGAGTGGAAAGGAACCGAGATACCCTTCAATGGAATGACCGCAAACCCTCTTTGCAAGTCGATAGGCTGTTCCTTGGCCAAGGATTGAGCAGAAACCTCGTCAATGATATCCTTCAAGTGCTCCTTGACTTTGTCAAGAGACATTTGCTCCTGAAGCTTGACAATGTCGATCTTGTTCAATTTGATCACATTCAACACGTTGGTCAAAGTGTCCAAAGCTCTCAAGTCACCAGCAGTGACATATTGAGTGTTCTCAACGTTATAATTGACAATCTCCAACAACCATCCAGTCTTCTCCGAAACTTCATCGACAACGAATCTCATAGCAGCATCGTTGAAAGTGGGGCTGACTCTAGTAGGGTTAACGGCACACATACCGTAGTTAGATCTTCCCAACTCGTCTCTTGGAACAGCAACTTGCATAGTCATACCTCTGTAGAAAACAACATCCACCAAGGACTCGATTGGCATAACATTGGCCAACGAAGACAACGCAGAGTACTCACCCAACGAGTGACCAGCGAACATGACATCCGATGGTACCAATCCCTTAGATTTGATGTCCTCATAAGATGCCTTCTCCATCAAAGTCAAAGCTGGTTGGGTGAATTGAGTGGCTGACAACAAACCAGTTGGAGACACAAAAGTGTGAGAGGTTGTCGTGTGATCAATCTCCTTGAAAATCTTCTCAGACTTGATCTCGCCGTCGTCACCAATGGTCTCGAACATCATAGAGATATAATTGTCTCTAATCATTCTTCCCTTGGCACCTCCAAAGTGCACTGTCAACTCGTTAGGGTTGTTCTTCACAATGTCAAGAATGGAGAAACCATAGTTGTTGACAAAGTGACGGTCAGCTCTGTCCCAGACTTCCTTAGCAACTTCAGAGTTGTTGTACAAGTCCATACCCATACCTTGTTCTTGAGAACCTTGTCCAGTGAAAACGTAGGTGGTAACTGGTTGCTCAATCTCAGCTTCACCAACTAAAACAGTGGTGTCGGTTTCCACGTTCTTGGTCTCAACCTTAATGATCTTGCGACCATTCACCATGCCAATGTGCACCAAAGAGGTTTGCAAGATGTCGTTAGGCAAAACCATACCAACAAAAGTGGCATTGAAAGCTCTAACTCTGGAAGCAATGCTGTTAGCAGCCCACTCCTCAACCAAAGCTCTGATGGAACCAGAAGAGTACATACCGTGGGTAATAGTACCTGGCAACTTGGCATAAGCGGCAAAGACTCTGGAAACGTGAATAGGATTGTAGTCACCAGAAACCTTCGCATAAGGCTCGTTGGTCGATGGAGCCTTGGATCTCAATTCCTCGCCAGAAGCGAGCGGAATGGCATTCTCAAACTTAACGTCTTGCTCGATAGTCTGACCGTTTCTAGCAAAATAATCAGTCACTGGGTTTCCGTGAGAAACACCCGCCTCATAGTCAACAGAGCCAATCTCAACCATCTCCTTAGTTGGCAACTCCAACAAAACCTTACCAGTCGTCTTGATGAAAGAGTACACTTCCTCGGACTTGAACTTGTAGACAGACTCACATCTAAATGTCAATGTCTGGCCCATCAAATCGACATCCTTGTCCAAATGGAACCATTCCTTAGATCTCAAGATGGCCAAGTCTTTGCTGGACTTGAATGCAATCTGCACTGGGTCCTCAGTGACCTTCTGGAAGGTGTTCTCGTAATCGAGGTATTGGCCCCTGTAGAAGAACGAGGACGTGACCTCCATTACTGCCTGACCCTCTCTGTAGATAGTGCCGACAACTTCCACCTTCTTACCAGATGGCTGGTTCAAGACGGCGTTGATCACAGCCTTGGTAGAAAGAACATCATCCTTTTGCAATGGAGCAGCGCCAGGAATCATCCTGTAGCCGTTGGACAAGTGTACCAACTTCAACAAGTCGCCATCAATGGTCTTTGGGAAAATTGCCTTCATAATGGCCTTCCATCCGACAACAATGGCGAAATCCATTGGAGCCAAAGTCTTTCTGCCTGGTCTGTCAATGAAAGCCTCACAAGTGTTACCAATGGCGTGCGTGAACTCGGAGATATCCTTACCGGAGACAGTGACTTCCTCACCTGGAATAACCTGTTCAACATCAATGTCGAAGTCAACTGGGACATTACTTCCAAACCACAACTTCCAGTAGAACTCCTTGATTCTATCGTTTCTGCCCTCCATAACCTCAGCAATTGGGGCAAACCCATCCTCTGGCTTGAAGTCGTACAAGAATGGCAAGGAGACAGGCTTGCCGTCAGCAGTTCTGTGCTCGATCAAATTCATCTCAATCTGAGACTTGCTATTGATCTTGATCTCAACGACTGGCTTAAGATCACCTTGAACCTTCTCGGAAAGAACAAGCGAGATCTTCGAGGCATCGGTGCTGTTCACAATCTCAACAACACTGTTTGGAGCAGGGCCCAAGATGTCGTGCACTGGGTTAGGCACATGCTTCTTACCTTGCACGATTCTGTTAGTGGAGATCAAAGCGTACAACCAGTTCAACTTGTCACCGCACAAGGTCTGAATCCATTCCTTCTTGGATGGGAGCTTGGAGCCGACTTTGTAGACAGATTTGGTGGAAGACTGCTCCGCGACAACGCCAGCAAGAGCCTTCTTCTCAATTGGAGCCACATCGCTGAAGAACTCGACGACAGGGATCTTTGACTCATCGCCGCTGTACTCGTCCTTGATCAACTTTTTGATGTGTCCATCGTGAATGTTATCCAAAATCTCCTTGATGGGCTCATCGATCTTGTTAGTGAACTGAGCAGCAACTGGACCATGAAGAATACAGGTTCTCTGAACATCTCCATCAAAGACAGTCTCCAAGTTCTCGGACTGCCACAAAGAGTCCTTCTTAAAGAAGAATTCAAACCTCTCGTCCAAGACAGGAACGAAAGGAGCAGGCTTCTGCCCTGGAGCAGCACAGCACATCAAGAAAAAGTCACAATCCTCCTCAGAAATCAATTGCTCCTTGGCGGTTGGGAAAGCATCGAACAATTTGTCGGAAAATTGTTGTGGGTCCTTGGTTAACTGGGAATTGTTTTGGATCAAGGAAACTTGGTCAGCCTTGGCGGTGAATCTTTCTTCAACTCTTCTCAAGAAGTTGGCAAAAAAGTTTCTGAGAGAAAGATCGGTCCACTTGCCAGACTTCTTCACGTACATCAATTCAATCAATCTGTTGGCAACTTCCTGGTAGGTCATGTCTTCCAAGTCACAGACACCTGCAGCGTTGCGAGCAAACCATGGCTTTTGGAAGTCCTTGTCTAATCTGTTAATGATGTAGTCCTTCTTCTTGGTCAAGGCATCCACAAGCTTGTTCTTTGGCAAGTTGAAGATAGTCTCATCCAACTCCTTCCATAACATGACACCTCTCGTGGCGATCTTGTGGATAGGCTCGCCCATCTCAGATCTCACAGTCACGATACCACCAGCTGGCTTCTTGTAGGTGGTCTCCCATTGGCTGTCGGGGACACCTGGGCACGAAGCAATGAGCTTCTTTGCCTCCAATGAGGTGTGCGCCTCCTTTGCAGTCATCACACGCGAGCCAAACAACACACCGTCAAAAGGCATTGGTGGGTAGTTGGCTTCAGTGGACCATGAACCAGTCAAGTATGGGTAGGTGTCCTCGTCAGACCCGAATCCAGAGCCGGCAACCAAGACGATGTTGGAGCACTTTCTGATCTTGGAGTACATCTGGAAGATAGGTTGGTGGAAGTCCTCGAAAGAGTGGTGACCACCACCTCTGCCACCAGTCCACTGCAACACAATAGGGAAAGTGGGGTGGGCCTTGGCAATTGCAATAACAGCACTGATAGCCTCGACAGAACCTGGCTTCAAGCCCAAGTGGGTCATACCCAAGGTCTCGATGTACTCGGTAGCAACCTCCATAGAAGGCACGCCAGCACCAATGGTCAAGGACTGCACAGGATAGCCCTTCTCTCTCAACTCCTTGATCAAAGGAATACCCCATTGCAACATTCTTGGGTTGACATAAATCAAATTGATACCAATGCTGCTTCCGGGCACGATGTTCTGAGTGATCTCGTCAATGGCGTCCTGCATGCCCTTGGCATTGAAGTAGCCTCCTCCAGCCAACTCGATATGGTAGCCGGCGTTGGTGGCGGCGGTGACGATCTCAGTGTTGACCGTGGTAGGAGTCATACCTGGGACCATGAGTGGGGCTCTGCCTAACAATCTGGAGAACTTGGTGTCAACAAAGACCTTGCCGGCCTTGGTCTTGACTAACTTGGGCTTGAACTCTTCCAACCAGTTAGGTGCCCACTTGATGGAGTCGGCATTGGTGTTGAAAATCTCCTGCTTGAAGCCGTACTCGTCGTCAATAGCCACGTCGAGCGCGCCAGCAATAATGACACGCGAGCCGGTACCCTCCTTGTTTCTGTGGGTCAAGACACCCAAGCCGGAAACGCCTCCGGGACCAAAGTCCAACAAGTGGGTGGACTCGAATTGAGTGACGTCCTCCCAGTGGACAGGCAACTGGGTGATGCACTCAGTGACTCTGGCAGCGATTTCCGCAGTGGAGTTCTGGAAGTTCTCGCCCGAGTAGGTGTCGTAGACAGGAATCTTGATGTCGGCGGCGCGGAACTGCAAGTTCTCTCTGTCGATGTCGTCCAAGATCATTGCGGTTGCAGGTTCCAACAAGTGGGAGTGGAAGGGCGCGAGGATAGGCAAGAATCTGTTGGCAAACTTCAACTTTCTCTGGGAGTGTGGCACTCTAGCCTGGTCCAAGCCGGACGGAGCCTTGTTGTTTCTGAGGGTCAAGTTCAAACCGTAAAGAGACTCTGGAGGGCCAGAGACAACCAAGTTTCTTGCGCCGTTGACCAAGGAGATGGCCACGCGCTTCTCGGCAGGCAAGTGCTTGTTGGTGATGGCAATGAACTTGTCAACATCCTCGCGGGGCAAGTCCCTCACAGACAACATGGGGGAGGGTCTGCCCTCGCCGTTTTCCAAAGAGTCTTGCAACATGGTGGGGGGCAAGGAGGTGCGCGGGTAGGTGGTCAAACAGCGGGAGCCGATGAAGAACAACAAGGAGACGGCCTTCAAGGCGTTCTCGTGGAACGAGTCCCACGAGTCAGCCAGGGCAATGGCAACAGCGGTGACCAAGCCCTGGGAGTGGCCGGTGGCGCCGACAAGCGCGTCCCTGAACTCGCCGGGCGACACGCCCAAGGTCTTGCACGTGACGGCGTAGTGGCACAACTGGATAACACAGATCAAGGGACACGACACGGGCACGGACAACAAGTAGTCCTGGTCAGGGGTCTGGTCGGGGCTCTTCAACCAGGCCATGATGTCGAAGCCCTGGGTGTAGATCTTGTCCACGTTCTCCGTGGTCTTGACCAAGTCGGACAAGCGGTGGGCAACGCGTGCAAGCAAGTCCGTCACCAAGCCGCGATACGTGTGGTTCAACTCGCGCAACTCCTCGAAGTAGTCGTCGGAGTTGCCCTGGCCACCGAAAATGGCCAAGGTCTTGGCCGTGCGCGCGGCCAGCTGCTGCACCAACGCGGCGTCCGCGCGGGGGATGGTGGCCTTGGACGCAATCACCGCGTCGAAGTAGCACTTGATGACCTCCTTGGCTTTCAAGGGCGTGGTGGGGTAAGTGTCGTCTGCGAGCAAAGCAGCGGCGAACGTGTGGATGTCCAGGCCGGCCACGTAGCGCAGCTCGAACTCCTGCAACAAGCGGGGCAAGATCTCGTCGAACTGGCCGGCCGCGGCGGGGTCGACCAAGCTGGCGGTAAAGCCGACAAACTTGGCAAACAACTCTGCAGGACTGGCCGGCTCGTCGTCGGCGGCAAAGCCCTCGGTGGGCACCGGCAAGGCCTTGTCGAACAGCTCTTTCAACTGCGAGTACTTGAAAAACACGGCCGTGGGCACCAAGACCGTGAGCTCTATGGAGCCGTGGGCAAGCGTGAAGGGGCGGTGGGCGGTGGTCATTGTGGGCGGCTAAAGGGGGGGTATGCGCGGTGTGTTTGTGGCGACTTCGGCAAGGAAATCGGCGTGGTTTTGCAGCGGCTGTGCAAGGGGGTGCTTGTTCTCAAAAGGGGCGTGTTCTGGGCTCGGCGGGAACGAAGCGTGGTGTTCTATATTGGAACCAGAGAAACAGGGGTGGTACGCGGCGGCTAATCTGGGAATATAGTCACAAAGGGCTGGTTTCTTTCGGTGGGTCCGTGCAGGCGGGCTTTGGAAAAGGACGGATGTAGAAGCAAAGAAAAGAAAAGAACCGGGCGGATGGGGCTCTCTGTTTTCGTGCTTCTTTTTTCTCGCTGGAATGAGATTGGTATTTAATCTGGGACGCGAGGCGTTTTTTGGGTTTTCCGCGCGCTGCTACTCTCAACAATGTCTATGCAGGCGCCTGCGTTTGTTGGGATATGTTCTTGCAGTGGTTTTTTTCTGTGTGTTTTGCGTGGCTTTTTCGCGTGGTGGGATTTTCGCGTGGAGGATTTTGAGCAGAGCGCTTTAAGCTGGGATGGCGTGAGACGAGGATGTCTGTGTGCAGGTTCGCTGTGTGGGTGGGTTCCGGGGACGGCCGGGGCATGTGGGTGTCGAGTCTCGGGGATTCGATTTGGCTATGTTTTCTATCTTTCTGTGGTTTTCATTTTGCTATGATTTCTACTTTGCTGTGTTCTCCGTGTTTCCCTATCTTTTTTGTGCTGCTCTATGCTTCTGTATGCCTGGAGCGGACAGGGCATGTATTAGCGCGGGCCAATGAAGACACCTGTATTGCTCAGTGGGCCACGTGACCACCGCCTGCCGTGGGCTGTTTTGCCGACGCCTCTTATTCCTGGTATATTCTATGTTTGGCTTTGCAGGCTCGGCGCTTTGTTTCTTGTTTCACGGCGTTAATAATGTGTTGGAGACTCGGACTACATGTTGTGTTCCTGGAGCCGGGTGAGAGGCGCAGGTGCAGTCTTAATACATCTCAGGACGCTAGTGATCCTAGCCGGCTGAAATGGAAACCCGAGGGATGAAGCTGGTGGTTGGGTTTTTGGTGTGCTTTTTCATTTCTTTGTTTTTAAATGTTTTGAATGTCTTGGATGTTTTGGATGGTTTGGATGTTTTGGGTGCTTTGGATGTTGTAGGTGTTATGGGGAGCTTTATTTTTTTAATTTGAAAAAGTCTGGCAAACGTTCGATGCCCGGTTGTGGCATCCCGATTTTTCGTAGGTTCGCCGACTTTGGTGCTCGTAAGTTCTGCCGATGCTTGGTTTTCGTTGGTTCGAATTACTCATGTTTCGTATCACACGAGACACACTTCCTGTCGTGAAGTAAAGTCGCTTCCATTCCTGAAATCAAACCTTACAAAATCTCTGCAAGTGTATGCCCGCCAGGTTCAGCCCTACAAAATTGAACTCCCTACATATACTCTATAAGAATATAGCACATCAATGGGCTCCACGAGCCATACGAGAACATAATTCATCTAGCGGCAGAGTACAGTAATACAGTCCTTTGAGCCAGCGACAATGTCATAAAAAAGCCCATGAGATCCATCAAGACAAATCTTCGTAGAATTACATGGATCAATAAAGTCGGGCACGGTGGAACTAAAGAGGATTCGGAAATCCCTCTGCATCACCATTGACATTCGTTTCCGGGTTCTCGGTCACAGATGCACACCTCCAGATTTGCAACCGTGGTCCCCATCTTATCACACCACAAACCATAATTTCTAGTGGGCAAATACGAGCTACAGTGAGGGTTCCGTACCGATCCATGTAGGACCCATGTTCCCAAAATACATATGTGCAGGAGAGGTCTTAGAAACAGATATAGAGTTTAATTTCGTGCGGCTTCACTCATGCCTCTCTTGGGATTCGAGATGTGCAATCGTCCTTTCTGGGATTGGCGGGGCGTGACCCCTGATACTCTGCTAAATTTCTAAGCATTGACTCCGATATATTTTACATAACTACACGCCGTGAAAGTGGCCATAATATTGGTGCTGGTGACGGGCCATTTAGGGTCCAGGGTTCCAGACACTACACACTCCCAAAATAAGCAATTTCCCAAAATCCTAACCCCTTGTGGCCGAGATTTGGGCCCCTTGTTTCGGCTATTTCCCACGTAAGAAACAAAGGAAAAAGTCCTGGTTTGGGAATTTGGGGTCGAACCCAAGACTGTATGTCGTCTTTTGGTCCACCTTTTTGAACAGAGATCGCTAGATTTTTTCAAGAGAACAGCGCAGAATATTGAGGGACACCTGCATGGCGGATCACAAATACTTTAGTGGATGTACAAAATACGGGATTTTTGGGCTGTCCTCTCAACGAGGATTTGGGTACCCATAATGTCTTCTTTTATACCAAAACTCTAGTGGTCCAAAAAATCTCAAAGCTTGGGACAGCGCTTGCTTAGACCTGAATATCTAGCAAGGTATCACAAGCACGAAAGTCTCTTCTCGCTGACTTTATACATCAGATGCAGTTTCATAATGTAGTGCTAAACCAGTACCTTGGCCCTTGTTCTAAAAACGCGGTTCCTCTGCTGATTTCTGAAAGTAGACACTGGTCCACTTCGAGCGATAATGAGATGTTCATTTGACTTTTTGAAATTGTGGCATCTCTGTTTCAAAGCCTTGGGATATAAATCACACAACGTTTTTGCCTGTTCCTGCGAGCCACTTTCAAAGGGTAAGACGTTTGTCAGTTCCCGCCCCCGCAAAAATTATGAAATAAGTTGGTGGAGCTTGCCGAAATGAACCAACTTTTTTGGATCTTGTCAGGAATCATCTGAGGTTTTTTTTACCGGATATGCTCTAGTCATGGATGCTCACTTTGCAGCGGGCTTGTCTAGGTCTAACTTCCGAAAAAAATACGTTAATCAATCCCTTTCCGTGTTTGTCCTGCCTCTAAACACAAGATGGTTGAATGTATCACTGCATGTAACTTATTATTTGTCAACCTTTCCTGAGCTACCTACAGACATCTAGGAATCGCCATGTATCTTACCCATTCCCATAGAACGCGCGGTAATGAAAACGTGAAATTTGGCTCTTTTTTCGATTCGCGAGCGAGGTCGTCCTCTTTGTCTAATTATTTAGCTTTTAGCATGGCCTTATCAAGTCTAAGGGTTCAAAAAAACTCCATACCTAAGAAGTTGGACATGTCTGTATACAAATTGGGCTCTTGTTTGAGCCTTTTCTCCAATAATCATGGTAGTATAAAACGCCTCTAGTAAAATATAGCAACGAGAAGGTGAACACACAAGCAAGAGCTAAATTCTACAAAGAAACAACATTGCAATTATAAATGCTTCCCAGAGTATAGGCCGCGCTCGTTTCTCCTAATGACACTATCATCGACTTGTCGGAGGGTGTACAAAATATTATTATCAAAGCAACAAAACTATACAATAGTATATAAAAGGCCTTCAACCATCTCCCAGATGTATCTTGAGTCGAAACTCGGCCTGCCCCCTCCCGTGCTTTTTCCTTTTCTTTTGAAGAAAACATCATATTTTAGGGCGTCACTGGAGGGATGTCAAAGCCAGCCACTAACGAATAACTATAGAGGACAACCTATAATAGATGGCAGCAATGGCTCAGATGAGGGCGTGAGCACTAATCCACCAAATTACCCAAAGAGGATGTGACTCTCCTCTAAGCGACGTCTGCCCAGAACCAATAGAAACCACTTGAACAAATCAACCAAGGGTCATCGTCCCATATGATACGTTCTCCTAAGGGCCTGTGATCATAGTTCATTTGACCTGGCGGCGAGACGTACATTAGTCTTTGCGTCCTGGTCCCTAAGCAAATAAACCCTGTGAGCAACTTAAACAAACCAATTAAGATTTCCTAGTTTCTTTTTTTTTTCCTTTTCATCTAACTGAAGGAGCCACTCTAACAAATCAATCAAGATTTCTTAGATTCTGTTTTTTTTTTGGTAAATTAAAGTGATTCAAGGAACAAAACTATATAAATAATATATAGATATATATAAAAACCTTTTAAGCAGCTCCCAGCTACGTACCAAGTGTCTTAGCTCGGCCCGTCCCCTTCCGTTAGTCACGGCCTGGACAGTCCTCATGGCACGTATCTGTTTACGTATTGGATATTACGTCATCGAATCCTAGGACATTGAGTTCAAGCTCTTCCTTCCAAAATAATCTGCGGCGTTTTATTGTCTTCAATTTGGGGAATTAAGGTCAACAAATAATGTCGAGTATAAGATTTTCAATTTTTTGAATTTACAGAAAACAACTTGCTGTTAATGATGTGTGTTACCTTCAAAGCAATATTTCGGTTGCGGCCATACCATGCAGGAAGCACTGTTTCCCGTCCGATCAACGTTAGTTAAGCTGCATAGGGCCACACTGAGTAGTGTAGTGGGAGACCATATGCGAAATTGTGGTGCTGCAATTTTTTGCGGCGAAAGTTACTTTTTTGTGAAGTTGTTCATGAAGACTCACAGTGATTAGCAGGAGTTGACGAGCCGAGTTTCTACGATAGGTACGTGTTTGTGAGCTTTCGGAAAGCTTTCATTTTACGTTAGGTTTCGTCTAGCCAGATCAATCTGCAAGACGAAAAATATGACATGGCCAGCAAACATGGACTAGATATGTGAATAGCATTTGAAATCCAAGCTTGAACGACATTAATTATACAATGACTTGCGATCAACGTTCATGCCTGTTTGATTCATGTGAATAATGCATCGGGACTCGAAGATCACGCATAGCAGTGGTCTCTGGCTCATGGTACAAGTGATATAAAAAGGCGACTTTCTACTGTGGTGATATACGTGAGCATTCAATTGGAAGCACGCAATTTGTTGTTGTTTCACAATTAGTGAGGGGCCGCTGTGCTTTTGGTGACAAAAAAAAGACGCACTTGTGGACTCAGTATTAGCAGAATTGATTCGTAGGATTATCTTTGGTCGGCTACGACCCATGCATCTTCTCATTTCCTGTAGAAATACGTGTTTTAGGAAGATGAGTAATCATATGAGATATTTTCTTTTTTATGAATATACTGGAATTTTTGGCGGCCGCAAGGTATATGAACAGCTGGTTATTGGAGAATGCGTGATGCTGAGACGAGCTTAGTATGTGACATCAAAGAGCATGGCAGACATTTGGACCCCTTTCGATGTACAATTTCATCTGAGATCTGCTCATTTTCGCCAAGGATGTCTTGAAACATCTCCGAGTACTGTAAGGGCATCATTTCAGAAATCTGCCTAGCATCGCTCGAGACATCTTCAACATCGCTTCAAACATCTCGACCATCACTCCGACATCTCTTGACTCTCATCCATCACTCCAACATCTCTTTACTCTCACTCCATCACTCCATCATCTCTTGACTCTCACTCCATCACTCCATCATCTCTTGACTCGCATCCATCACTATCCGGCCACGTGGATCGCCGTCCCTCTAGGCCCCGCTCTACTTCCCGCTGGGCAAGAGCCCGCTCACCTGTTTCGGAAACTCACGCACTATGATCTCACACCGCGTCTCCTGGCACAAGTCCTTCTTGTTGTAGTACGGCACCTTGTGCAACAACTCGAGCCCCGTGCTGCGCTCCAACGCCTCCACCGGCACCTGGAACAGCGTCAACGGCTGGGCATTGTCGATCGGCTCGTTGGGCAACACAAACGCTCCCACGGCCACGGCCGCAGAGCCGGCGTTTTCGCCCACCAAGAGCTTGAAGAAATGCGTGGGCACCGCCACGTTTGGCGGCAGGCCAATGACCTCGTACGTGACGCGGTACTTGCCGTCGTCGCCCAACTTGGGCAAGTAGAGCGGGCCCGTCATGATGCGCACGTCGTCGTATTTCTGCGTGAGCCGGCGGGCAAAGTCCTCGAAATGCGCCCAGTAGTCGCGGTTGAAGCCGTCGCCCACCTGCGGCGACATGTTGGACAAGAGAAACGTCTCGTCCATGGCATGCTGGTCAAACTTGGCGTTGGCCGCCGGCGCCTGGTGGCCCCGGTCGTAGCCGGAACGGAAGAAGTCCCGGAGCCGGGCCCGGAACTTCAACGGCACCGCCTCGTCCTCGCGAAAAACGGACTTTTTGCGGTCCACGCCGTCGGTCCGCTTGATGGAGTCCCTGGTTATGTGCTCGAGCACCCAGTAGGGGTTCCGCTTGGCCCGGTCGTAGCACGTGACAAACTCGGCGTGCTTGTTGAGGTCATGCACGGGGCCCGGAAACCCGTACTTGTAGAAGGCGTCGGGCTGCACGGGCGACGGCCCGGAAATGCCCGGGCCGCCGGGGCTTGCAACTGCGCCGCCGGTGGCGTGACTACTGGCCGCAACGATTTCTACGGGTTCTGGCGTGGACGGCTTGCCCCAGAAATACGAGGCGATGCCCACGGCACCAAGGCCTAGCGAGCCGGAGAGAAGCTTGCCCATATTCGAGTGGGGCAGAAAAAGCGGGCAGTCTGTGGAGCCGCTGGATACGAACAAAAGCGGGGGTTGTGGCCGCGGAATACGTACTGTCGGGGTGAAGACTAGGGCAAGAAGAGACGAGGGTTTTTGAGATCTTTTTTATTGGAGGCTCGGGCCATGCAGTAGGCGGCTGCGCGATTGCAAAAAAAAGACCTGCCCCAAGACCCATGGCACACTGCTTTTTTGGATGGCCATGATGTTTCTTGTTTTTGTTGGAGTTTTGTGACGGTTGGTAGGTGTTTGGTGTGTTGGCTCGTTGTGTATGTACATGCCTCTGCCTGTGGCTTGTGGCGTGCTGTATTGCTGTAGTACTGTATTAATGTATTCTGTAGTACTGACTTACTAAATTGCTGCATTACTGTAATACTGTATTACTGTATTACTCTATTACTCTAATACTGTATTACTGTATTACTCTATTACTCTAATACTGTATTCTGTAGTACTGTAGTACTGTAGTACTGTAGTACTGTAGTACTTTAGTACTAACTTACTGTAGTACTGTAGTACTGTAGTACTTTAGTACTAACTTACTGTAGTACTGTAGTACTGTAGTACTTT
>NW_017387733.1:500311-547626 GCF_001664035.1 Metschnikowia bicuspidata var. bicuspidata NRRL YB-4993 | reverse complement strand
GCCCCAAGACCCATGGCACACNGTCTTTTTTGGATGGCCATGATGTTCTTGTTTTTGTTGGAGTTTTGTGACGGTTGGTAGGTGTTTGGTGTGTTGGCTCGTTGTGTATGTACATGCCTCTGCCTGTGGCTTGTGGCGTGCTGTATTGCTGTAGTACTGTATTAATGTATTCTGTAGTACTGACTTACTAAATTGCTGCATTACTGTAATACTGTATTACTGTATTACTCTATTACTCTAATACTGTATTACTGTATTACTCTATTACTCTAATACTGTATTCTGTAGTACTGTAGTACTGTAGTACTGTAGTACTGTAGTACTTTAGTACTAACTTACTGTAGTACTGTAGTACTGTAGTACTTTAGTACTAACTTACTGTAGTACTGTAGTACTGTAGTACTGACTTACTATTATCGTAAAGTACTGAACTACTGGCGTACTGTATTACTGTATTACTTTAAGAGTGTATTACTGTATTACTGAATTACTGAATTACTGAATTACTGACTTACTGAATTACTGTAGAACTAATATATTGACTTACTGTAGAACTGATATATCGACTTACTGTAGAACTGAATTACTGCAGTACTGACTTACTTACTTACTGACTTACTGACTTACTGAACTACTGAACTACTGACTTACTGAACTACTGACTTACTAAATTAGTAAATCACTGAATTACTGACTACTGTATTACTGTACTACTGAATTACTGACTTGCTGACTTACTAAATACTGTAAGATCTACTCATGAACTCGTGGCTTGGGTTTAGTTTTCTCGAGTCCTGATCGGAATGAAGACGCACTTCTTTTGTTACAAGTTGAGAGATATCAAAACGCATGAAAACTCTAGCACCTAAAACACTGCGGACTTCGCCCCAAAATGTCTCTACATCAGCCATCAGTAATCGAACACAGAAAGATGAATCTCTCCAGCTTTTGAGACGCTTTTTTTGTCACTCAAATTGCAGGGATGTTGACAGTCGGCCAAAGAAAATCAAATCACTTTTTGCTGTAACATATATATCCTACAGTACATAAACCCTCCCACTCACTTAGTAGAGCTCTTTTGAAAATCAAAACTTTCCGTGTGACTAATCTCAAGCCCTTGCTCAAGGAAAGTTCCAATCACATCAGTTGCTTCACACTGTCTGGAAGCGATGACTCACGCTCAAGGCTTGGAATGTTTTATTGTTGACAGCCCCTTCAGGCCCCAAATGTTTATTAGCAAACCAAGTTTCAGAGGTATGGCTTGTATTGGTATTTCCAGGATGGTCCCACCTGATTGAGTCTCTCACCTAAATCTTCTGACTTGCACCAGAAGTTTGAGACCGGAGTCTTCAAGCGGCCAAGACTAGATCTGCTGCATGAAGTTCTCATAGATATTAAAATGAGTCTTCGGCGTTCAAGCGTCTGATATCACACGTAGTCTCTGGTAGTAAAAGATTGGATCCCAAAGAAAACAAAGACAATCTCGACAATTCGTCAGTAGCTTTCTCTTTCTCTGTGGAAAATTAGGTGGAGCAAAGCTGCAGCTTGTCTAGCCTCCGTCTACCTGATAACGGGCTACAACGGTGACATATATTCATTGGAACACGCTTTTTTACTCAACGCTTTATCAAAGAGACGGAAAGCCAGAAACGCATCTGTGAAGACTTTTCAGCCTTCTTCATGACATGGGCCCGGAGTAGAGTCATGACATGTCCTTTCATTAATCACCTGTTCGTGTCGACATTCGCTATCATACCAATGTGCTTCCTTTTTGTCCGTCCCTTGGTCAGCTTTTCATTCCCAAAATCTCCCGCCCAATAAAACAAAAATGCAGCGTTTTGCCGAACTGGAAGACAGCACAAGCACTAGTCACAGGCAATAGGAACTGCCCCACACCCATTCCTGCAGTGGGTGGTTGATGATCTGTTCAATTAATTTTGTCATATTATTTCTATTTTTTCTATTTTTTTTTTCTTTTTCATCTTTTTTCATCTTCTTTATTTTTCCTTTAATCTTATCTTTTCAACCCATTTTTACTCAACGTTGATCTATCTGTTGGTGCAATATACCATGGCCCATGCGCGATCTGCCCTGGGCCTGTCTTCGTTCTTTGCTGAAGGCCCGAGGCTCGGCGATTGCAAAAGGTAAGAACTTTCCCAGGAACAGGTACTGATTCCAGAAAAAAACTTATCAATATCCAGTCCCAGATTGGCTGGTTCAAACAAACTATAGGCAAATCTGATTTATTTTCCCAATTTGTTCCTGTCGTGAAATTTCACCGATCAC
Source organism: Metschnikowia bicuspidata var. bicuspidata NRRL YB-4993 (assembly GCF_001664035.1). NCBI lineage: Eukaryota > Fungi > Ascomycota > Pichiomycetes > Serinales > Metschnikowiaceae > Metschnikowia > Metschnikowia bicuspidata. The sequence continues at coordinate 545,340 of NW_017387733.1, read as the reverse complement.
TCCCATTACCCCAGGTTTGTAGAGCGCGGCCCCGAAAAAGAAGCCGTCTGAGTGCCCCAGCTCGCCATAATTAGTACCTCAAACGCAGTCTTCTTCCTCACTAAATGACACCTGCAAATGAGTACATCGAACTTGATGACCTTGGTACAGCCAGGGGTATCTCGAAAATTTCGGGCGACAGTTTCATTGCAGGACTTGACCCTGTAAACGAGAAAAAATGGCACTCGTATACTCAGCACCAGTTGGCTGTGCTCTTACCCAAATTGGGGGTCCTGGAGTTCCAGATCCCGCTCGACTTCGATATGTTTCTGCCTCTGGTGAAATACATGATGGCAAAAGTAGACATGCTCGATTTGCTGGAAGCCATAAATATACTACGTGACGCTTTGGTGGAACACAGTGGTGACGTCAACTTTCCAACGGAGGATTTCAAGCTTATAGAGGAATTGCTCGCCACCATGCCCGCAGAAACAGAAGGCTTAAAAGCATTGAACGAAGGTGTCGGTGCCTTTTCAAAGGGCTACTCTGATGACCCAAAAATGGCAGAAACGCCGCCGGAAAACTCCACATTCTGGGCCGCCCGTGTAAAATTGGAGGCGGCGCTAATAGCATTCCACTCGCCATATCCAGAAGTGCGTGCAGTGGTGGACCCATACGATGATCCTCTGCTACCCGTAGAAACGCTCCGCGTGTATGTGATCAGTCTTTTCTGGACCTTGGTGGGCAGCATCATCAATAATTTTTTTGTGCATCGGATGCCTGGCATCACGCTCTCCACAAGCACGGTCCAGCTCTTGTTGCTTCCAAGTGGCCGGCTCTGGGAACGCGTTTTTCCTCTCGACATGACAGTTTCCGTTTTTGGCCGGAGATTCAACATGAATCCTGGACGATGGAACAGCAAGGAAATGATGCTTGCATCGATCATTTATTCGTGCTCTGCAGGCACGCCGTACGCGGTGTACAACATTTTTGTCATGAAGCTTGATCGCTTCTATGGCCTCAAATGGGTCAACTGGGTCTATCAGGTCTGTTTCACGCTTTCGACGCAATTTCTTGGTTTTGCGTTTGCCTTCATGATGCTCCGTGTTTGTGTGTACCCAAAAAAGGCCGTGTGGCCCACCATCCTCCCTGTAATTGCACTCAATAGAGCGCTTATGGAATCCGAAAGACCAGAGGTCATCAATGGATGGCGGATCTCCCGGTACGCTTTCTTTTTTGTGGTCTTCGTGGCGTCTTTCTGCTACAACTGGCTTCCATCTTTGTTTTTCACCACCCTTTCGACATTCAACTGGCCCACTTGGTTCAGACCCAACCTGGTCCATTTGAACAATATCTCGGGCACAAACTCAGGCTTGGGCTTGAATCCCTGGCCTACTTTCGATTGGAATATCTTGGACATGGCAGGCTGTTTGACCATTCCTTTTTTCACGTACGCCAACCATTTCTGCGGCATGATTCTTGCGTTTTGCACCATTTTGGCTGTTTACTACTCTAACAACAAGTGGACTGCTTACTTTCCCATCAATTCCAACCGCTTGTTTAACAACAGGGGCGACATATACGACGTGCACAAGATCTTGAACGACAATAGCGGATTTGACCAGGATAAATACTTGAAGTATGGGCCGCCATACTTTAGTGCGGCAAATTTGGTGCTTTATGGCGCCTACTTTTTCTTATACCCCTTTGCCATATTGTATCACACGGTCACAGAATGGAGCTCCATGTCTCAGAGCTTCATAAGCATATGGCACACTGTGAAAGGTGCTTTTCTGAGCGGCCACGATGAGCAGCTTCAGAGATTCTCGCACGATCCACATTGCAAAATGATGAGCAAGTACGAGGAGGTCCCCACTCTATGGTTCCTTGTGATTCTAGCACTGAGTGTCATCCTTGCAGTTTCCTGTGTGTGGTTTTATCCCGTCGAAACACCAGTATGGGGCATTTTCTTTGCAATTGCGCTCAACTTTGTCTTCTTAATCCCTATCACTTCTATCTCCTCGGTGACTGGATTCACTTTTGGCTTGAATGTGTTGGTGGAATTAATCGTGGGATATGCGATCCCAAATTCGGGCCTTGCTCTCATAACATTGAAAGCGTATGGCTACAACATTGATAGTCAAGCAAGCAACTATATAACAGACCAGAAGCTTGCTCACTATACTAAAATTCCTCCCAGATCCATTTTCCGGGGCCAGATCATCTCCACTTTTTTGACTGTGTTTGTATCATTGTTCATCGCTAACTGGCAAATCGGTAACATACCAGATATCTGTGCTGCGGACCAGAAAAACAAGCTCAAGTGCCCCGGGGCAAACACTTTTTTCTTTGCAAGTATTCAGTACGGTGAAATTGGGCCTGCCAAGGTATTTGGTGGCATTTATCCGATACTTAAATGGTGTTTTCTCTTTGGTGCTCTTCTGGTATTTCCCTTGGCATACTTGAAAAAGAAAGGTCCTTCTGACTTCATGAAGTACTTCCAGCCCACCGTGATTGTGGGTGGCTTTCTAGCATATGGGCCCTACAATCTTCTGTATTATACCGGAGGTCTTTACATGTCATTCACCTTCATGTACTATATCAAAAAAAACTACACTCTATGGTGGGAAAAGTATAACTACATTCTCACCAGCGCTCTTTCTTCCGGGGTGGCTTTCAGTGCGTTGGTAATATTCTTCGTACAGTTTCGTGGCGTTGAGTTCAAGTGGTGGGGCAATAATTTAAGTTCCATCGGAATAGAGGGACATAAAATTAAACCCTCGTGGCTTCACGCTAAAGATGCACCAGAGGGATATGTTGGACTCAGGGAAGGCTCATTTCCGTGAAATGATTTATTCTTTTCACGCAAGTGATTGTTTGATTTTCGATGCTCGAGAATTATGAATTACAACGTCCATCAATCAGATATAGTGCGTGCAAATTCACGCGATCGACATTTTCATGTTGCGGATTCTGATGCATTTTCAACTTGAGATTGGGATTTGTTTTTTCGACTTGACTGGTTTGGATCTGAGACATTTCTGTTCGGTGTGAGCACGAGTTTCCTTTGAGCTCGAGAGTGATTCGAGTTGCCATTTTGAGCTTGTTTTGAAAATTATGGTACAATTGTTTGCACGTGCACTCTTTGACCATCGTCATTACTTGGGTTAATTTGAGTGATTTTCCTAGCATGATCATTCAATTTCGTGATGTCTCTTTCACCTTCCTAAATCGCAGGCATCAAGGCTCTGTTTAGATTCATGATTCTTTCGATTGAATGAAAAGATGACCGACCCGATGACTGCCTATGCCTATGGACTAGCTTATTCTTTTCCAGGTTTTTATCCCAGTCCCCATGGTTAAGGCTACAAATAGTAACAAAAGGGATTGCACACTGCCAGCTTAATTGGTGTGCCAGAGTAGGCTTTTTCTACGGCCAATCTCAATAGAGGGACTCACAAAAACCAAACACTCATATTCTCAAAACCCAGATGCTTGAAATTCAACGGCCTTGCCGCAGCGTGCACTTCAAAACCTCACCAAAGTCTGAACTGCGAGGCAAGGGGTACATGCAAGAATAAACACTAAGCAGAATGGGTACCCAGAACCCTGCTAAAACATCAGCAGTGCATCCCTTTCAGACAAAGCTCAAACCCGATGAAAGACATCTGCTTTCTTTTTCTGTCTAGCCGTTCATGCTTCGTTTCAAAAAAAATCAATGACCCCCGCACGTGACCCGTACCTCGGTCTGCCGCAAGTAATAGACCTATCGCACAAATTCGGCAATGGATGCTGTTTGTTTCTCCATCTTCCCTTCTCCATAAAAACAGATATCCCGAAAAATGTACGTGCCTTTTCTTGGCCGGCTCTCGGTGATTGAGTGGTTCCTTCTTCTGGTCTCATTCTGGCTCTCATGGATGGAGTACGTGTCGAACATCATCACTAAGCTCCTTCCTACCCCAGTTTTGACATTGATTAGCTCCACACTCAGACTCATGTACAAGCTCATGGGTCAGAAAATCAACTTCACCACTAAAAAACTGGCGATTCTGAATGATCAGGATGTGCCGTACAAGTACGTGCTGGCCGCAGACGGCGTTGACGACAATCGGTATAAGTTGATGACGGGATTGTTGAACAGTAGAAATATTCAGGACATGTGTCTTCTCTTCGGGTACGCAGTGGAAAATAGAATCGTGAAGACTAATGACGGATATTTGTTGACCATTCAGCGGCTCACGGGCCGCAAGGATGAGGCGGGCAATTTCCGGCAACTGCCTCGGAACGGCAAGGTTGTGTATATGCATCATGGCCTCCTCATGTGCTCAGAAATCTGGGTCACGATGCTAGATCGTGAAAACAACTTGCCCTTTGTTTTGTACGACTTGGGCTACGACGTGTGGTTCGGCAACAACCGCGGTAATAAGTACTCGCAAAAACACATGACGCGGCCGCTCAATTCCGAGGCATTCTGGAACTTCTCCATCGACGAATTTGCGCTTTTCGACATCCCGGACTCCATCAACTTCATTCTCGAGGAGACGGGGAAACAGCATCTAACATACATTGGTTTCTCCCAGGGCACGGCGCAGGCGTTTGCATCTGTATCCGTGAACCCGGAACTAACAAAAAAGATCGACAAAATCATCGCCATTTCACCAGCGACCACGCCACATGGGCTATACTCAAAGTTCTTGGACATTTTGCTCAAATCGAGCCCCAAGATGCTTTTCTTGCTTTTTTCTCGGAAGGCGTTGCTCCCCTCTGTGGTCTTCTGGGGGCGCATCATGTACCCGCCTTTTTTTAACACCTCCATTGACTTGTCCAACTACTTGCTTTTCTACTGGAAGGCAGAGAATATCGACAAGATCCAGAAATTGTGCTCTTATGCACACTTGTACTCCACGACGTCGGTGAAAACGGTGGTGCACTGGTTCCAGATCATGCAGCTGAAGAACTTCCAGATGTACCACGACGCCACCTCGGGGATGAACAGCTTGAACCCCATCAGCTACCCGCTCAGCAACATCAGTATTCCCATACATCTTATTTATGGTGATTCTGATTCCTTGGTTGATATCGACGTGATGAAAAGCCAGTTGCCGGCAGAGACAACGCACACTCATAAGATTGCCAATCATGAACATCTTGATAATCTCTGGGGCCGGGACGTCTCGGAAACCGTTTTCCCACTGGTTTTGGCTGCGTTGGGCGAGACGCCAAACGGTACGATTGCAAAATTAGCAGGTTTAAAAAAAACAGTGAATGCTTAGGCTGTCTGACACAAAATTTTGATACGGCCGAGCTCATGGAAATTGAGTTCGGCATACGGCAAGCTGCTCGAGAAGAATCATCTGGGTTTTTCCAAAGGGATCACGCCTCAACTAATGAGCAAACCTTCGCGACTTTTAAAAGGGAAAAGACTATGTATCAGTGCTAGGATAGCGCAAGATTGAGCTTGCATGGAAATACTAATGTGATTCGGGGTTTCAACCCACGTAATCGTAGAGTAAATCATTGTGCAAGATAGTGTAGGCAGTCTATTTTTCTTTTTTAAAAGCTGTTTGACTCTTGCTGCCGGCGTTTCTGGGTATGGGATCGGTGAGTGTTAAATGTCAACAGTTTTCATTGATCTACATGTGTTGAGATATTTGTCAAAATCAAAGGAAAATATGTAAACCCCAAAATTCAGATACTGACATAAACACGTCGACACGGCTTGGGATGAATTTTCAAATAGTCTAGTTGCTTTTCCCCCCCTCAAAAAACGACTCACGGGGCCATGTATGGTGATCTACAATAGTTTATCATTTTGACGAATCATCACCTCGTGGCTGCAAAATAGTCGTGCGCGAATCAGATTGTGATGCACATCGACACAGCAGACGTTCCTCCATACTTTCATCCGTTCTACAAAAAACACAGAAAGCCAAAGAAACCAGCAAAAGGATGGACACTTGGCGGTATTCAATATTTCGTATTCTTTTCCATGTTGTCCAGAACGTGGGGGCAGTGTTCCGACCTAGCGTACCTGCAGACAGCCGCGGACACACAAGTTGGTTTGGGTTTCTCACCAAACCTGTTGGTCTGCTCCAGCCTACAATATATACGCCGCAGATTTCGCCCAAGAAGCGAGGACTGGAGTAGCTGGCTGACTCAAACGGTCTTATTTTGCGTCCAGGCCCCTAGCTGAGATATCTTTAATATTTCTCTGTTTCTGTCATGACTCAGATGATACCCAGCTCTCTAGCACAGGGCGATATTATGCGAGAGCTCGAAGGCTTTGGCCCGTCAGGTATGTTCCACAAAACTCACCCACTGATCCTCAAGAATCCCATAGTTGCTAACCTTCAGAATTGCGGAAAAAACTCGAGCTTGAGGTCTCGGCAATAAAATCTGCTTCGGAAACCGATCCTCTGCACGACCCAATAATGACAGAGCTCATGAAAATACAGGGCCGGTCTTTGCCGATAATACCCGGTGGCAGCCCCCCTGAAACACCCGATTTCCTGATAGAGCAGCTCTCGCTACGACTCAGAGAGTTGCTTGAGCTTGTGCTCGATCCGGCAATACCCGACGATGCCCGCATGCTCCACGAACAAGCACTCAAAGAGTTGATTTCCAAAGAGCCCACGATAGAGAAGGGAGAGAAGTCGTATCCGAATGACTACCTCTCGCGGATCTTGATTGACAACTACTCCCTCTTTCTCAAGATCTCCACACAATACTTCAATCTTTCGCTTGCGTCGCTTGTCACACGATATCTCGTCAGCCTCGTATACAGCCTAGAATGCTGGGAAATATACCATCTTTTGCACGTGGTCCCCAACCTCGAATATATTCTCAAGCTCTTAGAATTTGACATCAGCTGCACGTCTTTCGGACACATCGTGAGGCCGCCAGAAAACTTCCTCAATTTCAACTTGAGACAGGGCCTCCAATACCCGTTTCCTTTCCCGTTCTACAACTTCTCGTACCACTCGATCGACCCCAAGGCCTCCACGAAAAAGATGGACAGAATCACCATCAAGCCGTACATAGATCTTCGCTTGGATAAGCTGGAGCTCAAGGCGCCGAGCAAGACAAAGGCGAGAAAGCTCTCGGCGACACCAGCCAAGCCAACGGAGGCCGAGCTTGCTTATTTGTCGGACTCCGACTCCAGCGCCAACAGCGAGGATTTCCGCAAGTGGAAAATCTTGTACTTGTTTGTCGAAATGACACCTGAGAAAATCCAGCACGATTTTGATCTTTGCTTCGTCACGCCTACGCAGAGAGCGTACGAAGAAGAAGACTACGATTCTGACCGGGCCAAGCTCATCGAAGCCAAGGAGCAGGAGACCATCGATGCCAGCATGCCGGAACTTCCGGTCACGCCTTCCGTGTTCCAGAAAGCTTTCACCAAGGCTCATGATACCGGGCTTGTCAAACACACATTTCTCCACCAGTGCAAGCTCATGGACCCGGAATCACACAAGACGTGTTTGAAAGTCTTTTATGGAAAAAACGAGCTCCACCGGCATCAGGAGTTTGTACACGCAACGAAAAAGCGGATGTACCGCTGTGCCTACTGCCCGAAAGAAGATGCCGACGAGAAGAACAAGGTTTATCCCCGATACGACTCGCTTGCGCGGCACATCCGCCGTAAGCACGGTATTGTGGGCAGTGAGAATAAACTGGCCGTGCTCCTTGCCAGGCGTGTGGCGGAATCGGAGGACATCTTCGGCAAACTGCCAGCTTTGCCTTATGAATATGCGGAGACGGTACCGGAACTGGTGCCGGGACCCCTGGCCTCAATCACCGACACCACGGGCATCCTTATTAAGGAGAACCGATTCAAGTCGGAAGGCAATATCGTCGACTCACACCCTAAAGAATACCGCGAGATGCTTGCAAAGTCCGAACTGCACAAGAAAGCAAGAACGGCACTGGCTTCGAACGAGCCACAGAAACGCACGAGGAAGTCTGTTGGGGGAGGCTCACTGGAACACCAGGAAGTCCCTTACAACGAGTTCAAATGTCCCACGCTTCTTAGCTCGGTCAACGCAGCGGGCCCTCTCAACGCGAGGGGCCCAGCAGATGCATCGGATCTAGTCTCCGCAGCAGCTCATCAATCTGCAGCCTCGGAAAGGCCAGCTCCAGGCAGACCAGCTTTAGGAAGTCCAGCAGTTGACAGACCAGATCTAAGACATCCAGCTCCAGTAAGAACGGCTTTGGGAGGCCCAGAAGCTGAAAGACCAGCAGCTGAAAGACCAGCAGCTGAAAGACCAGCAGCTGAAAGACCAGCAGCTGAAAGACCAAGGGAAAAACTAGCAGCGGAAAGACTCGCGCCCTTAGAGAGAAAGACAGTGGACCCTGCACCGGGAATGCAGCAGGCAAGCGCCCCCTGGCTCAGAGACTCGGCCAGTGTTTTCGAGTACCGAGGGCCGCAGAAGCAAAGGGCCGGCCTGGAAATCAGCCCTAGCACCCGAGTCCCAGACGTGGCACAGTATCCCCAGCAGCTCCATTCGTATGGCGCGTATGCGTCCAACTTCACGCAGCCAATGTACACTGCGCCCGACGGAAACCTAGTCTACGGCCATGGCCCGGGCGTGCGCTTGCCGTCTCAAACGACTGCGGCCCAGTACCCATATATGCACCAGATGTACGCAGCTCAATACGCGGGCGAATACCAGGCAGCGGCCTTGGCGCAGCAAGCGCCCAACGAGGGCTCCCGGAATCCGGCAGCCAGCCCTCAAGAAAGCATGCAGTCGATGCATCAGGGAGCTGCGCAGCAGTATGCAAAAAAAGAGGATCCCCGCCACGACAATCTGCGCTGAGAATGCCGTGCCTGGCGCCTGTCGTAAAATGGGGATGCCAAAGGGCGTGGTTCATGTTTTTTTAAAACAGTCTCGTTGAGGTTACATGCTAAACCAGGCGTGCGGATGCAGCCAACACACAACTGGATTGTAGAGTCGTTGTCACCAGAGAACAAGAACCCAAAGGTTTTTGATATTCACGGGAATATCAGTTAGACAGCGTGTCTTTTGCAAGTCGTGCAATTGGTGACCGAACAGGACGAAGAAACCAACTTAGAACAAGCCTGTTCCAAAAAACAAGCAGAAAACAAATCGGAAGATATAGAAGAAGAAAACACACCCTCGAACCTGACTAAGTATTTTTTGAGTGCGTCTCATGACCAGATTTTATTCAAGGCTGGATTTTCTAAGTGGATGAGTTTTTCATTCAGTGAAGTTTATGATTTGGAATTGTGGCAGACAATCACTGCATGAGTTTTCATGATGGTTTTTGTGAGGTGTGGTTTTGGATTGTTTGGGATGATATTGGAAGAAGATATTCTTCAGGCGCAGATTTGTTTCTTGGGCCTGGTTTTTACATTTAGGAATTGAGGTTTCAGAAGTTTGTTGTTGTGCTGAATGATGCTGGGCGGGCATTAGTGATATGGGTAGGATCAGTGAGGAGATTTCTGAAGCTGATGTTTTTGGGGGGCCGGCGAGAGTTTCGAATCAAATGAGTCAGTTGGTATTTATTTCGACAAAGTTTCAGGCGAAACAAGATTGTATCAACCAAACTTTATCATCGGTCTCTTTACGTAGAGATGGAATGGGGCGTTCCCTTTCACTTTCAGCCATCTGTTTATTGACCTTGCCCTGTCAAATCTACCTGCTTCAACCTTTGTCTTTTTCTCTCCTTATCTCAATCCCTCTTAGTCTACTTCATCTTTTGTATCGTATCTCTCTGGCCTGTGAGCCTGCGCTGGTTCTGGTTTCTACCAGCCGACGTGGACTCAAAAAAACCCTTCAGACATGTGCCGAGGAACGTCGGGGCACGCAAAGAAGGGTTTAGTGGATTTGGGCAAATAATCTTCAGATCAACGGGGAATCTCACACCCATCCACCTGATCTGACAAAGTATCACACTACGTGATACCCATCAGAACAGGACGAGAATCCGTGAACTCTTTCAGTTTCAATCAAGAAACTTCAGTTTCTGTCCTGCCACTAGTTATATGCTTGTCTCGGAGATTAAACATGTTTGTCTCAAGAGCCTGTTTATTTCGGAGATTAAGCCTGGTTGTACCTGAGATTAAGCCTGGTTGTCTTTAATATTAAGCCTGGTTGTCTTTAATATTAAGCCTGTTTATTTCCGAGATTAAGCCTGCTTTTCCCTCAAATTAAACCCGTTTATCTCTAAGATTAAGTTTATTTCAAAGATGATAAGAGAAAAAACTTTGGTTTGGAGATCAATGATAAAAGATTGTTGTTATTCCTGAGGATCTCGATGGAATTGACATGAACGACGGACTTGAGAACGACGCCATGATTCCTTGGAGGCCAAAGGAGCTAAGGGGATGAATGAATTGATTAAATACTACGACTCTGGCTCTGACTTGGAAATTCCTCACTCTGACGAATACGACTCTGACATCGACGAAGAAACCCTTTTGGCCAGCTCTTCAGACCCGGACTCCGAATCCGACTCTGAGTCTGAAAATGCTTGTGAGAAATGCGTTGGTTGCGTTGAGGAATCCGAATCTGAGTCCAGCTCTTCCGAGTCCGAGTCTGGAGACGCTTATGGCGCCTGCCTGTCTCAAATTAAGCCCGCTTGTCTCAAAATTAAGCCTCTCAAAGATAAGGTCTGCTTGTCCCTCAGAAATAGTGAAGCACTACCCGGAGCTTGTTCCGTTGAGTCTAAAACGCAGGCTCCCTCACTACGTGACGTGGGCTATGGCAACATAGAAGAGTCACTCATGAAAAGTACGGAAGAGTGATGGTGTTTGCGTCTTGGAAGATATTTTGTAGCTGGAGCAAAAACAACTTCGGTGTATAATTTCTTGTATTGATAAATAACAATGGTATGACCATTTTAAGTTAGCATTTATGATTTGACCCTCACCAATAAATATATACCTACCCCAATATATCATGCTCTTTCCAAGAAATCCTCTGCCACAATGTTTGACTTGCTGCACATCTACTAAAAGATGCTGTCCTTCAGAGTGAACAAATTCCACGGCGTATCAAACTCCTTGATCTCACCCCAATCCAACACAAGAATCCGACGATAGTGCAAGATGGTCTTCAAACGGTGGGCAATACACAAAATAGTGCAGTCCTCAAATTCACGCACGAACTTTGAATCTTGCTGCCGGTCTGGTAATCCACAGAGGACGTGGCTTTGTCCAAGATCAAGGGTTTGAAACCTCTCACTAGAGCTCTGGCGAGAGAGATAGGCCGTCTCTCCTAAAACAAGTTTTCAAGGTATACCTGCCCGACCCTCAGATTACACCCGTTTATCTCTAAGATGAAGCCTGCTTGATATCAGATGAAACCTGTTTATCTCTCAGATTGAGCCAGCTTGTCTCTCAGATTAAGCCTATTTATTTCAGAAATTAAGCCTGTCTGTCTTTAAGATTAAACCTGCTTGACTCAGATCAAACCAAATTATCTCAGACATTCAGCTTCCCTGTACCTCATACTAAACCGGTTTATTTCTCAGAGTAAACCTGCTTGTCTCTCAAATCAAACCTGTTTATCTTTCAGAATACACCCGTTGATCTGTCAGATTAAACCTGCTTGTCTCCCAGGCTACCTGCTTGTCCCATAGATTATACCTGTTTATCTCTCAGAATATACCTGCTTGTCGCAAAGATTAAATCTGTTTAATTCTCAGATTAAGCCTGCTTGTCTCAGAAGAAGCCTGTCTATCTCTAAGATTAAGCCTACTTGTCCCAATATTGAATCAACCTCTCTCGAGATTAAGCCTGTTTATTTCAGATATTAAACCTGTTCGTCTCTCAGATTACACCCGTTGATCCCTCAGATTAAACCTGTTCATCTCTCAGATTAAGCCAGTCTATCTCAGACATTAAGCTTCCTTGTCTTTCATACTAAACCCGTTTATTCCTCAGATTAAATCCGTTCATCTCTAATATTAAATCCGTTTATCACTCAAATCAAGCCTGCTTGGTCCTCAAATCAAACTTGTTCATCTCTCAGATCAAACTTGTTCACCTATAGGACTAAGCATGTTTATTTCTAAGATTAAACCTGTTCATTTCTCAGATTCAGCCTGCTTGTCTCATATAAAGCCTGCTTATCTCTAAGATTAAGCCTGCTTGTTCCAATATTGAATCAGCTAGTCTCAAGATTAAACCCGTTCATCTCTAGGACTAAGCATGTTCATCTCTCAGATTAAACCAGTCTATCTCAGACATTAAGCTTGCTTATCCCTCAAATTAAACCCGTTCATCTCTAAGAACAAAATTGTTCATCTCTAAGACTAAATCCGCTATTCCTCATTTCAAGCCTGCTTGGTCCTCAAATTAAACCTGTTTATCTCTCAAAATACACCCGTTGATCTATCAAGTTAAACCTGCTTGTCTCTCAAGTTAAACCTGCTTGTCTCTCAGATTATACCTGTTTATCTCTCAGAATATACCTGCTTGTCGCAAAGATTAAATCTGTTTATTTCTCAGATTAAGCCTGCTTGTCTCATATAAAGCCTGCTTATCTCTAAGATTAAGCCCGATTGTCCCAAGATTGTCTCAAGATTAAGCCTGTGTATTTCAGATATTAAACCTGTTCGTCTCTCAGATTACACCCGTTGATCCCTCAGATTAAACCTGTTCATCTCTCAGATTAAACCAGTCTATCTCAGACATTAAGCTTCCTTATCCCTCAAATTAAACCCATTCATCTCTAAGATCAAACCAGTTCATCTCTAAGACTAAATCCGCTTATTCCTCAAATCAAACCTGCTTGTCTCTCAGATAAATACGCTTGTCTGGACCCATACATACTGCAGCAAGCCCGCCACACCGGCGTCCAGGCCTGGCCCGTTCCGAACACCGAACCAGGCCCGTCCAACCAAGAAAAGTAGACCGGACCTTGTTTCCGGGCAGCCAGCCCCGCCTGCCCAATGGCTGCAAAATGGACGTGCGCGCACCAAAACGCCGGGTGTTCTGCGAGCGCTTCCTGGCCCGTCTGCTCTTCCAGAGAAACAGAGCCAACGCAACCGCCCAGTCCGCCAGTCCGCGCCCGCCACAGCCAGCAGGGCCTCCAACTGTGCGTCTCGTCTAGCCCGGCCCGCGCCTTCCGCGGCCAGGCCGGCTTTTTTTTTGAAAACGGGGCCGCCGCTGAAGCTCCGGCAGGCGGCGCGGTCGTGCGCGGCCCAATACGGGTGGGGCGCTCTCCCATTTTGCAGTCGGTCAAACCAGAGCCAAGTCCTCACCTCCCCCCACCAACCCACGCCACACGCCCGGACGCGAGCCCACAACCACCCCGCGTGCCCGTACCCATTGCTAACACGCCCTTGCTTTTTTCCGCGGCCGAAAAAGCGCCCGTTCCGCATTTGCCCCGCCCTCCCTCATATCCCACCTCTGTCCGTGGGCATACGCCAAGGCGTCTCTAGAGAACGGCCCATACACGCCAGCGCCACCTGGTTCCGCCACAAAAACCCGCCCGAGCACCCCGGCCGCCCCGCACGCCGCCGCCGCGCCGAAAACCGCGTGCCAAAACCGCCCCCGCCGCCCCGGGCCATGAACATCATGTCGCTGATGAGCCAGTGGAGCCAGGCGTCCGACATGCCGCTGAGCGGCGGCGCCCGCTCCCAGGGCTCCGCGCCCACGTCCGCGGCAGGGTCGCAGGACCCCAAAACGGCCGCAGGCGAAACGTCCGCGGCCAGCAGCAGGCGGGCCAGCGTCCTGCCCGCGTCCCTACATGCCCAATACTTGGCGGCGCTCCCCCTGCCCCCGGCCGCCCCGGCCGCCGACACCCGCGGCTTCTCCGGGCTGTGGTTCACGCGCACGTCGCCGTATCACGAGCGCAAGACAATCCGGTTGCTCTTGAAGGGCGAGCCGCAGACGACGCGCGACTACGCCGAGCACTTGTACAAGGTGGCGTGCTTGTTGTACGACGGCGAGCTCACGTACGACCAGACCAACAAGATGGAGCGCAAGCTCGTGCTGTTGACGTCGCGGTTGCCGCAGCACATGCCCTCCGCCGACCCCGCGGCGCTGCAGCTCCACTTGGTCGTGGAGCGGTGCTTCGACGTGTTCATCAAGATGTCCATGAACCTGCGCCGCATGGAGGTGGCCACGCACTCCATCCGCTTCTTGACCTCCGTGGTCATGGCCTTGAACTACTGGCAGGTGTACAGCCTCCTCCGATGGCGGCCCGCGCTCTACCAGTTCCTCACGTTGATCGGCTTTGACTTGAACGAGTGCTACGCGCGCTTCCTCCGGGACTACCACAGCTACGCGCACGAGCAGCAGGAGCTCGACGGGGCCGCGCTCGGCAAGGCCGCGGCCGAGGCCAGCCGCAAGCGGCGCCGCGCGTCGCAGGTGCTGACGCCGGAGCACAGCGACAACGACAGCGTGTGCCTCGACGCCCCGGAACTCGCGGACCGCACGGGCGCCTCGCCGCTGCGGGACAAGGCCCCGGCCAAGAAGCGCGCGCGGCCCGACCTCAAGCAGAGCCACCGCGTGGTGGCCCGCTCGGACTTCAAGATGGCGCCGTCGAGGTCCTCCAACTACGACCCCGACGTGGTGCACGAGTGCCAGCTCCCGGCGCCGGAAGACGCCTCCAAGATGTGCTTGCGGCGCTTCTCGCGCAAGTACGAGTTGATCCGCCACCAGGAGACCGTGCACTCCAAGAAAAAGAAGTTGTTCAAGTGCTACGTGTGCGTGAAGCAGGACCCTGCCATCGGGCCGCGCATCTTCACGCGGCACGACACGTTGGCAAAGCACATCCGCGTCAACCACCGCATCTCCGGCAAGGAGGCCAAGGCGGAGGTGGCGTACTCGAAGAAGCACGCGGAGATCGTGGAGGAAGGCGACATCACCGTGCATGTCGGCCGAAGGAAGACGAAGGTGGACTTCGAGCTCCGGGCGCACATGGACAAGAGGGGCGCGGCGAGGGAAGGCCCGGACGGCGTGCTCATGTACGACGACATCGACGAGCTGGCGCCGGACTCCATCCACTCGGGCGACGAAGGGCTATATTGATTGCGGCTCAACGGGCCGCGCCCGCTTCTGAATGCTTATTATGTACTGTTGCATCTTTCGAAATACACGGAGACACTGGCTTCTCAATGTCACTTATGTACTGATGCATCGGAATACACGGAGACACTGGCTCGCTTCTGAATGTGTATTATGTACTGTTGCATCGAAGTGCTCGGAGACACTGGCTTCTCAATGTCAATTATGTACTGATGCATCGGAATACACGGAGACACTGGCTCGCTTCTGAATGTGTATTATGTACTGTTGCATCGAAGTGCACGAAGACACTGCCCCTCCTCCTTCCGGTCAGTGCTGGATGGACCGCTCGAACTGCTGCTGCTCGAGAACCGCCCTCTTGACGGCCCCGTCCTCGATGCAGTCGAGCACGTCGCGCGGCACGTTGGCCAACCCCGTCGCCGTCCGGCGCACGTTGGGGTGGAAGAACCGGACCGTGCAGTCGAACGAGCGGTCGTCCGCTGCGCCGCGGAGCTTGGCGAGCTGCGCCCGCCGCGGCTGGCTCGCGGCCGGGTAGAAGTTGAAGCCGCTGTAGGTGTCCTTGACGCCGCGCAGCCACGCCTGCGCCCTCGCGTCGGCTAGCTGCTTGTTGTAGTCGACGGTCTGCTGCGCCACCTGGTACATCCACGTGGCGTCCGTCTGGTAGTTGATCAACGCAGAGCCCGTGACCTGCGCCAGGTACGCGTTGTGGTCGGCCGCGTTGTAGCTGGGCACCTTCACCGCGGCCTCCTCCGGGTCCGCCGGGTCGCCCTCGACGTCGCCGCGGTCGCGCGCCTTCTGCTCCCAGAAGTCGTCCGTGACCTTCTTGCCGCCCACAAGCATGCGCGCGCCGAACTCGCGGAAGATCGAGCGCGCCGTCACGAGGTTGACCGCGCGGCCCTTGTACGACGTGGGGATCAACTGGCGGTTGATCAAGTCCATCTTCTCGTCGTGCGTGCACACCTTCTTGAAGAGCGTCAAGTGCGTCTTGAACAACAAGTACGAGTCGCGGAAGCCCACCAAGCGCGCGGGCTCGGTCGACACCATGTACTGGCGCTCGCCCTTGCCGAGAAGCGTGAACGTCTTGATGCGGAACGTGCGGCCGCCCTGCAAGAAGCCGAGCTCGTCGATCTTCGCGCGGCCCTGCGGGTCCTCGTCCTCGAGCACCACCTCGTCGTTCTGGACGTTGATCTCGTTGCCCTTGTCGTCGAAAATCACGTCCTCCGGCCGCGGGATCTTGGGCTTGCGGCCTCTCTTCTTGCCCTTCTTGCGGCCCGGCCCGGCCTTGTCGCCGTCCGCGGGCCCGGCCTTGGCGCGGTCGCCGTCCTCGTCCTCGCCGGCGGTGTCCAGCTTGCCGCCGGCTTTTCCGGCCTCGCCGCCCGCGTCCTCGGGCTCCTGCGTGGCGGCCTTTCTCTTGCGCCCACGCTTCTTTTTCGGCGGCTGCGCGTCCTCGCCGGCGTCCTCGCCGGCGTCCTCCTCGGCGTCGCCTTCCTCATCTAGCTCGTCGTCGTCCTCGTCCTTGATTGCCGTGTCCTCGAATTCCTCGTTGTACTCGTCGTCCTCGCCCTCGGGGTCCAAGTCAAGGCCGGCCAAGGTCGGCCGCTGCGCACGTGACTGCCGGGGCGAGCGCACGGCGCCGGGGGCGTCCTGCTCTATATCCAGGCTCTGCGACATGGTGGGGGTGCTGGCCGGTGTGGGGTTTTGAGGGTGGTTTTGTGGTGGTTTCGGGGGGTTCCGGGCGGGTTTGTGGTGGTTTTGGGCGCGTTTCGTGTGGGTTTGGTGCTGCTGTTTGGCGTGTCCTGGGCGGGGCGGGTGTGTTTTTGGTGCTTTGGCTCTGGACAGCTGGGCGCGCGCTGGGCGCGGCGGTGTGTGCAGGCCGCGGACTGGGCCTGGTGCTTTCATGCTGGTGCTTTCATGCTGGTGGCTTCATGCTGGTGGTTTCATGCTGTGGTTTCATGCTGTGGTTTCATGCTGGTGGTTTGGGATTGGACCTTTCTGGTCCGGCCGCTGTGTCGTTGTGGTTTCGTCGCCACAGCCCTTCAAAGAATTTGCCCAATGCCCAATTTCCGCGGGAATCCGGTGGACATTGACATTGTGTTCTCTATTATTTTCGTAGTTTTGAATGTACTACCTGAGAGAGCTATTGACGCATTTTTCAAATCTTCACTTTGGTGCGGTGGTCAAATGCACAATGATACTTATTCGTACAGTTTGATGAGGACCATTGAGTCAATGTATTGTTTTTATAATAGACGAAAGAAAAAAACTGTGTGATGATGTCACAGGTAAGTGCAACAGCTGCAGACAGTTTCATAGGGTCGGAACCGTGCGGCCCCTTTCCGCTCCTCGGTTTACGTATTTTAGGAGTACTTTAAACATCAATTGTAGTGGTACGTGTTTATGATCGGGCGTTTATTTGAAAGAAGCACTACTATATTGTCTACCATTTTGGATAGCCACAAAGACGAAACCCTAGTGATTTTGAGCCCGTTCGGAGTGCACTTATTCAATCCTCTACTAAGCATTGTACAGGAAGGCCAAGATATTCAGATGGACAATATACAATTCTCTTCATTCCTGGTTGTCTCAAACCTTGTTTGTGTATTTGGTGATGTCAAAGCTTTGATACTTGGATTAATTTGGGCGCAATATTCCATTTGTAAAGTTGTTATATACTGACTGTAAAGCACTGTACTGTACTGTTCTGTTCTGTGGTGTATCATGTTGTTTTGCATTAAATTGTATCACATTATATTATACCACATTCTGTTATATCATATTGGAATATAATATACATCAAGATAATGCTAGCATGCTTAAAACATACGGACCGCTCTTGATCGAGCCTTGGCCTAAAGCGTACAGCTACAAGCTGGCAGTGCAGTCAATCTTGTGCCCTTTTAATCCTGATCCCAGCATTGCTATGAATTCTTTTGAAAGTCTCACCTACGTGTCGGCCTGCCGGGCTTCACTTAGCGCTGTGAGGCTTTTCTGTTTTGCTTGCGTAATACGTCTCTCTCACCATCATTTGCTGTAGTAGCCTTGCTCCATGGCCTGTAAAAGCCTTTTGTTTCCTTCATATGCGCGTGATTTTCAATAAGCGTGATTTTCAATAAGCGTGATTTTCAATAAGCGTGATTTTCAATAAGCGTGGTTTTCAATAAGCGTGGTTTTCAATAAGCGTGGTTTTCAATAAGCGTGGTTTTCCAAGAAGCGTAATTTTGTTTTCTATATGAGCGTGGCTCTGTTTATACGGGCGTGGGTCATTTCTAATAAGCGTGGTTCTGTTTATATGAACATGGTTTTTTTCTAAAAGCGTGGTTCTTTTTATATGGGCGTGGTTCTTCCCCTTATTAACATGCCATTTCGTGTTTTAATGCATATCAACTGCTCCAGAAAGTTCATAAAAAACTTTCCTCTATTAAATGTGGCTTTTCCATCACTTCAAGTAAGACCAGATGAACAGTTTATATTATCAGGAAATCATACTGTATAGCTAACTATACCAGTAAATTAGGCAAACCGACGTTACACCATTTTCATATTACCAGGCCTTTATCGAATTATATGCAGCAATTCAAAACTAAAAATCCCTTACAATTCTTTTTAGATTAAATCTTAAGCCGGAGAGGGCTATCATATACGCGAAACTTCCCCGGGAGAGCTACACGGCGACTTTTATATTTTTTCCATCAATTTTATTTACATAATTTTCACACCTTAAGATATCCTGACAAAGTGACTAATAGATATGAAAAAATCAGACCCGGACAGATTATTATAATCTATGGCTGCTGGATCTATTACACATTCTCCAAGGCGGGAATTCAGATCCGTAAATTTGGAGAACTATACAATTGTTTACCGTTTAGTTTTACTACGGGCATATTAAATCAACACTCAAATGTATCATGAGGCATTATTAATTCATCAAGGTTAATAAATATAAAAAATAATCAACTCACAACTCATGATAGTCGGGAATTCATGATTTTGAGTATTTTATAATAAGGGTATTCACGAAATGAAAGTATACAAAAACCTATACAAGCGTGGATCTCTTCTACATGACACGCTTCCATTAGATCATGGTACTCTTTTCTATGACAGGTTCCATATGGCATGTGTAAGCGTGGCACTTTTCCACATCAGCACAGCCCACGAGCATCGCTATGACCCCCTGGCCTCGGCTTCATTTGTTTTCACCGCTTAAACACTTGTTGTATCCTCCTCTTTTCAGTGAATCTTCGGTGCCCTACAGTCCGTCAATATCCAATATTACTAAATCAATAAGAATAGCTACTCATTCTAAGTATAGTAGCTGTTATATCAAAACTAATTGTCATAATAATTATACGGTAAATCTGGGCATTTCCCGTTGCTACTGGGTGGTTTTCGCTGGCCCAAAGCCGTCCCGTGTCCCTTTACCCTTGCTCATGCCTCTTGTGGTTGTGCCTTAAACACCTAAAAGGCCGAGGGTCGACAACCCCACCCCAATCCTGCAATCTCTACATCCATTCCTCTTGATTTGCTTGGTCATTAATCTTGGGTCTATGTACACGGTTGTCGGCTTGGCTACTCGCTCTGCTCCTTCTTGTCCTCGACAACATCCTCATTCTTGAAGGCGTCCTTGCCGTCGAGGTACTTGTCAAACGCATCGTTGGTTTCGGGGAATGGTCTCTTTCCCAACAAGCGAATCATGTCCTCGCGCGTGATAAACTCCTTCTTCAACAATTCCTGCGCAACGAGTTCCACCGCGTCGGACTTCTCGGTCAACAAGGCCTTGCACTTGTCGCGGCAGTCAGTCACAATTCTCTTGACCTCCTCATCAATGACGTTGTTGGTCTCGTCACTGAACGGCTTGGTCAACGAGTCTTGGCCCTGGGTGTCTGCGTAATTGACCATGCCCACTTTCGGCGACATGCCGAACCTCATCACCATGGACTGGGCAATGTTGGTGACCTTCTTGAAGTCGTCGTATGCACCACTGGTCACGGACGAGAAGTTGATCTCCTCCGACACTCTCCCGCCCAAAGTCATGATCATGCGGTCGTAGAGTTGGGCGGCGCTCATGAGGTACTGGTCAGGAGGCAAGTACTGAGCATAGCCCAAGGCGCCTTGGCCACGTGGAATGATCGATACCTTGAGCAACGGGTGTGCATGTCTCAAGAACCAGCCACACACGGCGTGGCCTGCTTCGTGGTAGGCAACAATCTTCTTTTCCTCGGGAGAAAGCAACTTGGACTTCTTCTCGATACCACCAATCACCCTCTCGATAGCCAACTCAAAGTGCCTCAAAGAAACCGACTTGGCGTTGAATCGCGCGGCAATGAGTGCTGCCTCGTTACAGACGTTTGCAATGTCCGCGCCGGAAAAGCCGGGCGTCAACGCGGCCAAGCGGCCCGACAAGTCTTTGTCGATCGAGTCAATCAACTTGATTTTCTTCAAGTGCACGTCGAATATCTCCTTTCTTCCTTGCAACTCGGGG
Source organism: Metschnikowia bicuspidata var. bicuspidata NRRL YB-4993 (assembly GCF_001664035.1). Lineage (NCBI taxonomy): Eukaryota > Fungi > Ascomycota > Pichiomycetes > Serinales > Metschnikowiaceae > Metschnikowia > Metschnikowia bicuspidata. Next base: position 524,875 of record NW_017387733.1, on the reverse strand, counting down.
TTGTCGATGGAAATGTGCCGGTCGAATCTTCCAGGCCTCATCAAGGCCTTGTCCAAAATGTCCGCTCTGTTGGTACCAGCCAAGACCACCACGTGGTCCGACGTGTCAAACCCGTCCATCTCCACCAACAACTGGTTCAACGTCGTTTCACGCTCGTCATTGGCGCCGCTGGCATTGCCCTTGGATCTTTGTTTTCCAATGGCATCGATCTCGTCCACGAAAACAATCAGCGGTGCGTTCTCACGTGCCGTCTTGAAAAGATCACGCACACGCGAGGCACCCACTCCCACAAACATTTCAACAAACTCAGAGCCAGACACGGAGTAGAAGGGCACCCCTGCCTCGCCGGCAGTGGCCTTTGCGATGAGCGTTTTACCCGTGCCCGGGGGACCAGACAAGATGGCTCCTCTAGGAATCTTGGCACCGAGCTTCTCGTATTTGCCAGGGTTCTGCAAGAACTTGACAAACTCCATGACTTCGTCCTTGGCCTCGTTCATGCCGGCAACGTCCTTGAACTTGACCTTAATGTCCTTTTCCTGGTTGAACTTTTTGGCGGTGGATTTGCCGAATCCGAGCGGGCCGCCCATGCCGCCCATACCTGCCTTTTTGGTCATGTAGTAGATGGCGCCGAGGAACAAGAGCGTCGGAATGAAGTTGACCAATACCTTGGCGGTGCTTCCCTCAGACACGTATACGACAGGCAACCTCAATTCGTCGGGGAACTTGTACTCGTCTTGCACGGCCCGCAAGTTGCGCTCGAAGGACTCCACGTTTCCGATGGTGAAGTAGAATTCTCTGGCATTAGCGTGGGCGGAGCGGCCCATGTCGTTCAACTCAAGAATGGCAGTCTTGTTGTTGACCACGCGGATTTTCTTCACGAGATTCTTGCGCAAGAAGTCTGCGGTGAACTCCTGGAACGTGATTTGGTTTTTATTCTCCTGGTTGCTCCACACCATGAAGAGCAAAAGACCACCCACCGCGCCCATCACGAATAGGCGCGCTTGTTGGCCGGTGAACTCTATGTCAAAAAACTTGACGTTGTCGTCTTTCTTTGGCGATTGCTTTTTGGCCCTGGAAGAACGGGGCTTCTCGGAGGGTTCGGACTTCTCGGAGGGTTCGGACTTCTCGGAGGGTTCGGACTTCTCGGAGCTTTGGGCGTTCTTAGTGGTTCCAGAGTTGTCTGAGATCTGTTCCGCGGTTTCGGACTTCCCCGAGACTTCCGGTTTTTTGGACTGTTCAGACTTCTCGAGTATTTCTGGTTCTTCCTTCGCTGCCAAGATCGCCGAGGACGGGTCGGTTGGGTTTACCTTGACTTGACTTTCATATTCCAAGTTTTCCATTGCATGCAAAGTCTTCTTCCATAAATGCACCACCTCATAGCCGTACTTCTCCACGCACATTTCGTAGTTATCATCCCCGAATGCTGCATCGAAGATTTCACGCATGCCATGCTCTGTGAACTTGAACTCCAATGCAGACGTATTTGATTTTGCAATGTTGAAGCAGAGAGCGAAAAAGTGTTCCACCTGCTCGCCTGTGATGGGCTCCAAGTCGGGAAACTGGCGGGCAAAATCTGCTGCCACGGTTTCCTGTAGACTTTCTTCGAAAACACGGCTTTTGCAATACTTGTCGTACTCGGCCAAAAAGCGGTCTTGCAAGAAAGTAAAGGTTTTGTTGTATTGCCGAGCTCCCTCCAAAGTGGGACCGTTTTTTGTGATCATATAGGGATCTCCATGAACGTCAATAATAAGCTGCCCACGCGTCCTCAAAGCGACTATCTCTCCGAATTTCTTCTTCTTCTCGATTTCATCGGCGTTGAGTGGCGGCTGAGCTTTAAGAAGAATTCTCGACGTATGAAACAGTCTTGCTGGAAGAATAGGGCGCAGGTGGAAAGCCACGGGTCGGGCATATGCCAACCGCCGGGCTGCCACACGAAACTTCAAGATTCTCGCCGTACGCATGCCTTATGTAAAAAAAACTCCTCGTTGTGTGTTGATTTTTTTGGGGGTGGTTGAATCCGTGACAGAGAGAGGAAGTGGCGAACCTTTAGATTTCGGTCGAGGTGCACCAGACAGGAAAATGCCGAAGCAGTGCGCAAGTTGCGGGCCCTGGGCTAATATATGAGAGGGCCATTTTCACAGTTGGTTCGAATCAACTAAAGGATAAGCTAGGAGAATATGAATCGGCAGAGACGTGTACTTTTGGTGGAAAAAGATTTTCTTCATAGGGCCTGAATAGTTCACCCTGTGAAGTTAAAGAAGTTTTGGGACTTTCTGGGGCTGAATGTTTGAAAGCGCTCTCTTCGCATGATCATCAATGTCAATTTTTGTGTTCAACCAAATAAATTGGGCAATAAAGAAAACGACTGCAATGAGACACAGGCGTCCAAGAAAAGAAGCGTTTGCTAACCGGCCACAGTGATGTTTTACAGGTTATCCAACAGTGTGCTGTATATCGTGCCCTTGTTGAAGAATAGAAGTATGTGTGCTTCGCACAACCGAAAACATCTCCGGATGGGAAAAAGGCTAGTGTATGCCTCTGATTTCTGGGAGAAACTTCAATGGAAGCAATGGAAGGGCAATCTTCGCTTGTTATCTCGCCAAAGCTAGAAACTCCCTCGGAGAATTATTATTGAATATCTTGCAAAAAGATTGCAGCACCACAATTTCGCATATGGTCTCCCACTACACTACTCAGTGTGGCCCTATGCAGCTTAACTAACGTTGATCGGACGGGAAACAGTGCTTCCTGCATGGTATGGCCGCAACCGAATTATTGCTTTGAAGGTAATTCAAATTATTAACAGCAAGTTGTTTTTTGTAAATTCAAGAAATTGAAGACCTTATTCTTGACATCATTTGTTAACCTTGATTCCCCAAATTCAAGAGAATGAGACGCTGCCGACTGTTATGGAAGGAATTCAAGGAAGGAGTCCGCTACAATCATCTGAGTTGAAGAGACTACTACAGGAGACCTATCCTAGGAGTCGATGACGTAATATCCAATACGTAAACAGACACGGGCCATTAGAGGAGGACCGTCCAGGCTGTGACTAACGGAAGGGGACGGGCTGAGCTGAGACACTTGGTACGTAGCTGGGAGCTGTTCAAAGGCTTTATATATATATTATTTATATAGTTTGCCCCTTTAATCAGATGAATCTACCAAAAAAAAAGAACAAAACAAACAAGAATGATTGGTGCATGAGATCTCACCGCCATCCATCTATTCAATCACGGCTCCTATTTTCTCTTTCATGATGATGAGTTTGGGGAGTCACGATTCGGAAAGTATTTGAAATAGTGCTATAGCGATCAGAAGTGAACCCACCGGTGAGTGTGAGATTGGGTATTTCTGGTAAAGAAAAATCGGCTTTCAAGCTCCAATGCACTTAAAAGAAACGCTGGATTCTTTATATACATCCTTGACGATTTATGGAACCTTCATTGGTCTATTTAAGTCGTTCGCAGGGTTTATTTGCCTAGGGGAAAAGATAAATGAACGTCTTGTCGCCTTGTCAAATGAACTATGGTTAGGAAAACATATCCTACAGGACGATGTAATTTAGTTAATTCATTCAAGCGGTTGACATCGATTATGGATAAAGGTCTATTTACATATCTTTTGCGGGGGATTTCGTGAGCTAGTGCTCGTGCCTCCTCACCTGAGCCAATACTGCAATCTATTATAGTTTGTTCTTCATATTTTGTCGTTAATGGTGAGCTTTCCTCCAGTGACACCCTGTTATATGATGTCTCTTTGAAAGAAAAAAATTGCATTCTTTGCAGCTCTAGCAAAAGAAATAGAAATGACTAGGAAAGATATTTGTTTTATTATGCGGTTTTGCTTTGGAGATGGTTATGAATCTTCACGTTGTCCCACATAGGTTCGCGGTGTGTTCATCCTACTCTCAAGACCGAGATAGAGGATTGTTAATATTTTAAAGATTTGAGTGGCCGATTTCTGCAAACTAGGTCACTTTTCCAAGCAATTAGGGAGATCATAGCATGCAAGCCAAAAAACACCTGTGTGTATTTTTATACGAGTCCCACTGATGTACTAAAATCTGTCTGTGTGATGATTATGAGCCGCGTGTGAACATCCTTACAAGAGGTAAATGAGTAAAGTGACTAGTGCAAACGAAAATAAAGCCCAACTCCCCAACATCCTATTCAGTGTAGAAAAATTCAGCATTGTTAGCGTCAAATTAAAAGTCTTCTTTTCGAAAAGAAAATAAGACACTGTCTTGTCAACAACATATCAGCATTGCTACCAATCTGACGTAAAGTTTGAATTCATTTCGCAACAGCTTTGGTAAAAACCTGAAACTTTTTGAAGGGCTTGTATTCAGATTACATGATAGCATCATTGGTCGGCAAGCTCTTGCGTGATAGTCATGTTTGAGTGAGCAAGACACTAAAGTACTCAGTATAGTGACCATCGAGACGAAAACTATAGATGTTTTTCACACAGAAGCTTCGTGCCGAATGATACTAAATCCCTCGTAGACTTTGAATGGCGTCACCAAATTTTTTCATTTGAAAACTGAGAAAAACTCTTGTGTACTTCATTATAGATTCTTAGTCTGGGGTGTGTAGTCTCGGAGTCTCAGACAATAGGTTGCGAAATTGTTGCATTTTGAACCTGCGCGTAGTATCTCACAAGGCTCATACCCAGCATTCCATGCGGTGCACTTCCGGTGCACTTCTTTCAACAGAATAGAGAAAGGGCTATACTTCTCAAGCATGGGTATGACCTGATGCAATTAGCTAGAATCAGATTTCACAGCCCGCAAGAATAGGAACAAATGTCGGGGAGTTTCCCCAGTTCTTGTATTTATATTTAATCGCAGAACCCCTGCAAAGCAAGAATATGCTTGCACCACCATGTCAGCTTGTGATATTTTGTACGTGCAGAACTCGAAACATTAGTCCAAGAAAGGAGCCAGGTTGCACTCCATGTCTTTTCAAAAATCATTGAAACCCCCGAGGACGTGTGCCCCAGAATAGTCACGTGCCCTGTCATGAATGATAGTCACAGGTAAATAGGCCCGGGCAGCAAACATGATGCATTTGGGTGACTTCTTCGTGTCTGAACTCTTCACATTACAATTTCGGCTCTCTGGCACTTTTTCGCTGTTGCTCCTCTTGATTTCCAGATCTCTCTGATGTACCGACCCTGCGCCTCAGCTCCGCACGTGACCTGCCAGCATCCTGCCAACACTGACTTCTGCACACACAAAAAGACATCCGGTGACAGGCACACGAACCCTGCGTCCTGCCACCAGACTGACCGGACTTTCAGCCCGCGCTCCCCGAGCTGTGCCAACCCACGGCCCGGACTCTAAACCCAGTGTCCTGCACACAGACGCACACAGCGTTCCGGGCCTTCCGCGCATCGGTCTAATATAGATCTTAAGTCTGGGGCTACCTGGAATGCCAATTCCACCACCAAGAAGTAGCGTATTTCGATGAGTAAAAGTCCCACGCCACCACCGGAGGTACTGCACAGGGAGCCCGGAGACAGTCCCCGGTGTGCTCCCGAGACCAGGCCTGCAGAAGATGACTTTGCCGTGCGTGAGCTCCATTATACGGACCTGGATCTCCAGGCATATTCTGGCGCCGCCAACAACGCCAACATTGAGCGGCACTATACCAAGGAGGACGCCGAGTCGCTCGTGGGTGGACAGGAGGTTTCTGTGGGCGATGGAACGACCGAAAACGGCCACTCCAGCGCGGCACACGGGCACGAGTTTTTTGGGCAGAAGGTGTTTCTGTTCTCGCTTCCTTTTGGCGGGCTCTCTTCGATTCGGCTGGGGCTCAAGTTGCCGTTTGTGCACAGAGACGAGGACCCCGAAATCGAGGATCTCCGGCTCCGCTTGGAACGGCAGCAATCGGTCACCACGGTGGACGAGGCCCGTTTTTTCTCGTCACAGAAGGGCACGGACGACGTGCGGTTCCGTGCAATGAAGCAGCTGATCAAAGAAAACATCTCGGACTTCTTGCCCGAGTTTATCGTCAAGAACAAAAAGCCCTACGAGGCAGTTTATAGCGAGATCTCGGGTCCCATCGTGGTGTTGGGCGGGTACCGGGGCCTGATTCTCCGCGAAACCGCCACGGGCAAGCGTGCGTGGGTGCCCTTAAAGGCAGGGCTCAACTTGCGCAAAATCAGGCTTCTTTTGGGCCCGCTGCCGGAGGACGAGTTGCGGGCTACCGACCTCATTTACCCGGACGGCATCTTGAAGAACATTGGGCCCTTCGACATCTGCAAGCGGTTCCTCAAAAAGCTCGACAACGGCAAGACGACCATCACGGAGTTTGGCTACGACTGGCGGCTCAGCCTCGACATCACCAGCCCGCAGTTGGTGGACTGTCTAGACAAAATTTACAAGGACACGGGCAGCAAGCCCATCGTCATTGCACATTCCATGGGCGGGCTTGTGGCACATGGCGCCATGCAGCAGCGGCCCGACTTGTTCCGCGGGCTTGTCTACGTGGGTGTTCCCAGCGAGTGCTTCAATATCTTGGGGCCCCTTCGGTACGGCGATCTGGTGATGTTCTCCGACCGCATCTTGACGTTCGAGACCAACTTCATGATGCGCTCGTCGTTTGCATTTCTTCCGATGTCGGGCCGCGTGTTTTCCAATGCGGACACGGGCGAGCTGTACGACTTGGACTACTTTGACCCGGAGACCTGGGTGGAGTACAACTTGAACCCGCTTGTTTCGTCTGCACGCAGGGCACACGAGCTGGGGACAAAGGAAGCCAGCCCGGGGCTCACGCTGATAGAAACCGTGGTGGCCGAACACCATCCGGTAGAGGAAATGCTGGCCCTGTCATCGCCCATCGGCTCCATCGGCTCTCGCATCAAGCAGATCCAAACGGGCATCAACCGTAAAGGCAAGATCACGTTGCTCACCAACCTGCAGATGCAGAAGCGGCACAAGACCGGGCGGCTCAATCCGGCTAGCCCGGTTGACGAGCTCATGGAGGACAAGTTCTCTTTCTCGTTCTCCGAGGCCTACAACTACTTGAGCGACACTTTGGCCCGCGCCAAGAAATTCCTCATGGGGCTCGAGTACGACGGCCGTTTGGCGCAGAAATACCCGCCGCTTGCGGTTGTGTATGGCGACAAGGTGCCGTCTGTCCGCGGCTCGTATGTGAAAAGCCGCCAGGACATCAAGGATGGAAACTACTATCATTTCTACTACGGGCACGGCGACGGCGTGGTGCACCAGAAGTGGTTGATGCCCGAAAACAAGGGCTTTGAAATGCACGACCCGGAGACGGGCAAGGGCCACATCGTGGGCAAGTTTTCTTCAAGTGCAGGCCACGTGAATTTGATGAGCGACTTCGAGGCCATGGCGGGTGCGCTTAGCGCCATCATGGTGGCTGAGAAGAACTGGCATAAGTAGAGCTGGATTCCTCTTGCTGACTGGCAGATTTGTATATAGGGCTGGCCAGGCAAGAGCGGGTGCATATTTATACATCGACATGGGCTATGCTGCTAGTAGAGAGTGAGGGACAGATCTGGGCATGAAACTCGAGCGAGCGTTTACTGGCTTCCTGTTCCAGATGCACTTGGTCCGAGACATGCTTGTGATTTCTGTATATCTATGGACGCCATTCTGAGAACACACACGCTCGGGGCCTGTCTTTTTGCGTGCCCTTCACCTTTCAGCTACTGTGTCCTGGATGGTTTGCCGCAAATGACCCTTGGTCTAATCCTCCCCGCTTACGGTTAGCGAGGGCCGATGGTGTACGTGGCACTGTTCAGGAAAATCACGAAATGCAAGCATTTTAATCTGAATGACCACGGGATCATAACCACTCGAACTCTGCGATTATCTTTCTCATCAAATCGCAATATCTTGCGTAGTACGTATCATCTTCTCCAAAGAACCATCAACTCCTTCCTTGAAGAATGACAGAGTGATAATAGATTGACCGTTTCATGCGGCCAAGATCAGGTCAGGCCCCTGGATCTTATTGGCGAGGTCAGACCAACACACATTGATCACCCCATGAGCAAATCGTTGTGCTCCCAAAACATGTGGTTTTCATCCGGGCCAATGCCTCTCTCTAATACTTGGCCGTTTTTAGTTCTGGCCATTGGGAAATCGAAGAAGAAAAAGAGCCGCAGCAAGAAAATCCACCCCATAACCTTCGATTGCTCGATCACTCGATGGCCCGATTCCTAGATTGCACTATTCCTGAATGACTATATTCCTCGATTCGTCTATTCCATAAGTGCCCTATTCTTCAGTTGCCTCTTCATACAGCACGGTGATCCACAAGCTGCAGGCCAGGCATGGCGCCACAATCTGGTAGCCGCCCGTGCCATCAGCAGTGCCTCGCTCCAAGTCGGATTCAGTAAGAAGAATGGAACCAAGAGACGTGCACCGTGGACAGTCTCTGGTCCACTGGTATTCGTCTGTATTGGGCACGTGTGTCTCGGTGAACTCGGCAAGCGTGTGGAAGTCCAAACCTGCACCCGTGATGTTAAAGCCTTGCTTCTTGAAAGCAGTCTTCAACTCATCGTCATAAGCGTGCCGTTGCAGGTCGTCTGCCAAAACCGCATATGCTGCCTGGAGCTCAGCGATAGTAGAGCCGGCATCTGCGGCGAGGAGCGGGGCCGGGATTCCCCGGGATTTGTCCGGGTGTGCCCGGAGCAAGAGCTGGTGGTAGGCGGTGCGGATGCACTTGGCTGATGCGTCCGAAGGCACGCCCAAAACCTCGTAGTGTGTTTTCTCCATGGGCCACAAGAGCATTGAGAACGATGCGCCGCTTCGGGTAAGAATGCCTCTGGCGCAGAGTGCTTGCGTGCATATACGCAGCGGCCGCTGCGTGCGCCTAAAGACGCTTTTTGGTGCGATGAGTAGGAAAAACTTGAGTGCTCGCTCAACAGAGTAGCTTCGACCCTGCACCGCTCGGAAACACACACAAAACCATGGGCAAGTCGCAGACTAAAACGTCGGAGTTGAAGGTCGCCGCGGCCAATGACACGCCCTCGTACGTGGTGGGCTCCTTCTTCAACGGAATGCAGATCCCGCAGGACTCGCTGTTCGAACTCTATCAGCACAAGCACGATAGCCATCGGTACGTCTTGCATGGCGAAAACTCGACTTTGGAGTACAACGGCGACTCGGGCGAGGCACGTGACAGCAACGACTACGTGGTGGCGCTCTACGACCCAAAAAGCAAGTCCGTGGAGCTTTTCAAGGCGCCCATGATCCAGTCGCACGTGACGTCTTTGGAGCACCGGGTGCACAAGGGCCCCCGGGTCAAGCTGCGTGGCCAGATGAACTACATACAGAGAAACGCGTTGGGCGAGGCGTTCGGTACCAAGAAGGCCAAGGCCGCGATCGTCAACTTGCAGAAAAACAAGATCGATGCCGACAAGTTGCAGGACGTTGAGATGGACATCATCGACAATGTCGCCGAGATCACGGCCATCATGCCCTCGCGCGAGCAGATGCTGCTGGAGGGGTCTGTGGACAGGCCTATCCCCCAAGCCAACGAAAACGCCACGGCCGTGGAGGACATTTTCCCGCTAGATGCGATAATACCGAAGGCGGAGAGAACGGCCATCCGTGTCAATGCGTTGATGGAGGAGGAGTCCGCGGACACGCGGCTCGAGCTCATGCCCTATGCGAAATCGGCGTTTGTGGCCAAGAACCTCGACAAGTTCGTCTCCTTGGGCAACACCAAGAGGCTCCAGATGTTGTACTACGCGTCCTTGTTGTTTGGCGTGTACAACAACCGCCGGGTCCGCGACAAAACCACGCTCATGGAGAAATTGGGCAACAAGCCCGCGGAGGTCTTGGTGGACGGCGTGTTGGAGCGCTTTGCCGTGGCCAAACGCACCTCGTCATCGTTTGCCAAGTCCAAGGATCGGTCGTTCGTCATCGATCCGTTCCACGAGGACAAGTTGCTTTGTCACCTCTTGGCACTTCTCTTCCACCTCAACGGCTTTCTCTTGGAGTTGCTTCCTTTGGCACACGAGTTGAACATGAAGCCCACACGGATCACAGGGTTGTTCCGTGCCATGGGAGCCACCATCAAGCCCGTGGGCGTGGGCTTGGCACTGGAGTTGGGGCTCTCCAAAAAGGACGCGGCCACCTACAAGGTTGCTGTGTTGAAGGTGCCGTTCAAGTTGCCAGAGATGTTAAGAAAGGGCGCCAGAAAGTAATTGCATATAGAGAAAATACACCGACGAGAAGACGGGCCGCGTGCTGCTTATTGTGCCGATAAAATAGGGCGTATCTGGGTAAGTGGAGCTCACAGACGGTCGGGTTTTTGGGGGCCGCTGTGTATGGGTCATTCGGATGTGCCTATCTTGCGGCACTGTCTATTCCTGGAGGCCCAGTCATAGAAATGGGCTAATTCTGGCATTTGACGTCTGTTTATCAGGAAGCCATTTTTAAAACGGAGCTATGCCTTTATGTTCGAGCGTACGATGTACTGTCGTGCTCAAAGACTCTTCCAACACCGGGAGCTGCTGCATGAAAACGTGAAATCAAAAGTACGATCAGTGGCTTATAGCCATGACAAAGAAGACATGCTAGTGACCTCCGTTTGTTTATTCTTAAATTGAATAGGTTGGATGGGTGGTCAAATACTCACCTTGAACGGGTTGCCCATACAATCTTGGAGAAAAAAGGATCGGATAAGATAGACGGAAACTGGCTCGCATGTCGGTAAAGGTGTTTCAAGAATGGAGACTGAAAAATCCATGAATATGTCTAAAGAGACTCTAACTTGTTTCAATCTTAGGAACACTTTGGCTTCTTTAATAATTGCTCGTTAATGTATTGGGGTCCGAGCATACCAAAACTCAGGAGCTCTGGGAAAGCTTGGATTTTTGAAGCTCTACAGATGTATGCTGAGTAGCTTGACATTTATGAAGCCTTATGGGTGCTTCTTTAGGACTACAATGATCATGTGGAAATCCAGCCGCTCTAGGAAACCACGAATTGGACAACGCACCCCATTACAACAATAGGAAGACAACAGAGTGTGTATTTCTTCAAAAGTAAAACAGCTTCACAAAGTCAAATTGACATTACTCGTGGTGTGAAAGGATGATCCAACATTGTTTTAATAATTCATCTGATTGAAAGAGCAAGTCTATACGAATAAAAACCTTCAAACAGCTCTCAGTTCCATATCAAGTGTCGAAACTCGGCCCGTCCCCTTCCGATATCACGGTCTGCCTCCTGGACCGTATCTGTTTACGTATTGGATATTTCGTCATCGCTTTCTTGGATAAGTCTCCTGTAGTAGTTGCTTCAACTCGAATGGTTGAAGCGGACTTAAGGATCCAACTTCCTGCGACTCGCCACGCCTTCGAGTGTATCAATTTAATTTTGTTAAGTTCTCCAAAGAGTTGTCGGTCAGGGCCCGAGCAACAAGTTAAGATTGCAATCTGAGCTCTGCAAATGCAAACGACGCAACAACTAAACGAAAAACTCCCTAGGCCAGACTTAAAAAACGAGCTATAGCCCAGAAAGAATCCTTTTTGACAAATTCACCCATGGACAGTCTCAGACATCGTGACTTCGTGGCCAAGTTGGCTAAGGCGTAAGACTGTTAATCTTAAGATCGTGAGTTCGACCCTCACCGAGGTCGTCTTTTTTATGCTGACTCACTTTTTATATGCTCGCGTCTTCCTGAGTAAATGTTGCAATCTATTATGGGTTTTGTGTTTGTGGTTTTTTGGTAATGTTAGGATCTTACACCCAATTAGTCACAGACTCTAATACGATGTTTTTTTCAGAACAAAAAACCCCAGTTGATTAGCATCGTTCTATAATCGGGGTCTGCCCGTGCGCGTTGCATGCAGACAGCTAGTGCTAATATAAAACATCCATCGCCATGGACTCACATCGGGGTAGCATTCTCTGACGAAACATAAAAACAACTAGTTTCCTTTCTTTTACCACGAAAAATGTCACCCTCAGCAACAGAGCTCAGTGAGCATCTCGAGAAATTGAGCAACTGTGAAGTCCAGATGGCCGAGGCCGAAAAACAATGTGAGATTTTCCACGCCAAAACAACACAGGGTATTTTCAGCAAGAGAAGGGCCATCACGCAGAACATCCCGCAGTTCTGGTATATTGTGCTAGCCCAGTGTGATGATTTCGCCGAGTACGTGCGGCCCGAGGACTTGAAGTACATGGAGCTGATCTCCGATATCTATGTACATCGAGATGTAGTGGACTCTGACGACGTAGATAACTATAGAGATTTTTCAATCACTTTCCAGTTTTCCGGCAGCGAGGGAGATGCACTGGTGCCACAGCAGACGGTGACCAAGAAGTTCACATTTTCCAAGAAGGATGGCCAGGAACTCATGGTTTCTCAGCCAGTGACAGTGGAATGGCCCCAGGAGCTCCAGGATATTAGCCCAGCCAAGATCCGCAGTGAGAAGCTGGGCGAGTACACCCCAGAACAACGCAAAAAGTACCGCCAAGGCATGCGGTCGTTTTTTGCGTGGTTCGAATGGACGGGCAAAAAACCAGGCAAGGAATTCCGGGGTGGCGAGGATTTGGCACAGCTCATCACGGACGAGATTTTCCCAGGCGCGGTCAACTTGTACGTGGAGGCCATGAACTCCGAGCAAGACAGCGATGTAGATTCTTCGGAGGGCGAGGAGTTAGATGTGAGTGATGATGACGATGACGATGACGAGCCTGAGCAGAAGAAACAAAAAGTATGAGTGGGGGAGAATCTGGTCTGCTTTCCATGCAGATACTCTCGTCGGAAGAAACGAAGACCTGACTCTCTATGTAAGGGAGTCGCTGTGAAAAGTTAGAATAGTTTTGTCGATCGATGAGATGAAATGTGGAGGCTTTGGGCAACCATACGCGTTCACTCAGGGTTTTTTGATTTGCTCAGTTGGCGGCTGTTTTGCTTGTTGATATTAGTATTGGGCCTTTGCATATAGACGTGATATGCGACGAAAGACGACGGCCCGGTGGTCTTTATTTTACAGATCTAATGAACCAACAAAAACATTGAGTCACATATTTTTATGTTTACAGTCCACGGTGCCAGAGATACAAGATTGGGAGCATTGCAATGTTTCGAAGCATTATCGGAAGGAGTAAAAGGCGATTGGATTGGGTCCGCATCGTTGGGAGCTCTCGATACGTTGCTTATGAACAGCAGTGTAGTTTTAGTAGTGTGAAAGTATGATTCGCGTGACCATTAAAACCAAAAAAGGTGGCCGATGTCAGTTTCTTTTTACTGCCATTTATGAGACTTATAAATTAAACTGTTGTTTCTATTCAGCAATTATTTTTCAGAAACTTTATCACTATGACGATTATTGCTTTCTTGTTTGCTCGTTTGCATACTGGGAAACGGTGGGGAAATGGATAAACATGATCGGATATAATTTAGTGACTCACCAAGTATATAGGACGCAGAACATCCCTTGATAGTTCGTAGATTCCATTCAAATCGTACAGCCTGCTCTGTCAGAAGAATGTTAGTCTAGCCGTTAATCTATGAGCATTGAATCAGCTTCTCCTGTTTCAGATTCATCTCGAAAAGATGTACAGAAAATATTCCAATCCGTCTTCCGATTTTTGTTCTGAACCCATTCGTATATTCAGGGAAATGAGTCTTTTACTGAGGCGTGTGTATTGTTTAACTCCTTAAAGAAGGCTTATAAATACTCAAGGGCGGCATAAGCTGTCTATTCTCATGTACTGCCCTGGTTTTATGGCCAAAACTCGATGTCACAACTTCAAACAAAGACAGCATAAATTCATTCAGTATTAGCATGGAACATTGAGAGACGAGCTAGCTTGAGTTTAATCGTGGCTCTAAGAAGTTAGGCAAATTTCCTTGCCCGGATATATTTTCTGTTTGGGGAGATTACATGCATGAGGCGAGCAAATAAGGGCCAATAGAATCTTGGAGATATGAATCTAATTGGAACCAGCACCCTGAGCTATCCATCGCGTTGGAAACGATTGTTTTCCGTAAGAATTTTTTTTTCTGGAATCCTCTACAATAGTCCCTAGTATTGAATTATCAAAGACACGATATGATCTTATTTGAAGTACTCACACCTTAAACATGGCGCTCAAGCCTCGCGAACTACAGCATATACCAAGAATTCCATAAACTTGTTATGGGTTGATAAGTTATGATAAAAGATAATATTCTGTAACCTCTTAAAATTGAGCAGCAAAACAAGAAGCCAGCCCGGGTTCGTATGCTTGTAATCTTGTATTTTTCTTTCACTTAGAATCACTTTTCCCCGGAAGCAACACGGCTTTATACAGCGACAGGTAAATTAAGCGCTTGTACTTTACTCACTATCATACACACGAGCCAAGACTTTAGTACTTCGGGAAATTATAACTGCTCGTATCAGAATACACCTGTACTGTTGGTTTTGGGGTTGAGGTATAAAAGCCATATCGTTTTGACACGATGACTTTGAAGACCACAAGGATTGCAGCGATAAATAATTAACTCAAAATGAAGATGAACATGTGGTTGACCACGTCCTATGAGGACTACCCTGTCTTGTTTAAGAACTTAACAGCCTCAAATGGAGGACAGGCGTTTGGAATATTTTTGTTGTGCTTTGTTGCATCATTTGTCACGAAGGGATTTGATTTCGTCAGGAACTACCTTGAGGCCAAGGTTTGGAAAAACCCCAACTACCAATATCCTCAGCTGGTGAAAATTATTGAACAATGCGAATGTGATGAGAATGAGAAGACATCTGATGCAGAAGAGGGTCACACTTCAGCTGGTATACAAAAGGTGTCTTTTCTTACTTCTCTGGTTAAAGACTTCATCAGGCTTTTACTTGCATTTTTGGCCGAAATGTTTGCATATGCCATGATGTTGGTGGCAATGACTTTCAGCGTGGTGTACTTTTTTGCCATCGTGCTTGGAATGGCGTTTGGTCGCATCTTTTTTGAGAAATTGAGCGAGCGGATGAATATCACGGGGTCCAGCAGTTTGAAGAGCCACTGTTCTCCATAAGGTGCTAGAAATCCGGAGTATGAAGCATACTCGTTCGTAATGGATGGTTATCTTAGTCGGAGGAGCGTAAAGTTTTCTTTGGTTCGATGAATGTTGGCGATTCACTGTCTCCTATTATTCTGTGTATTTAGTTTGCAAGTCGTAATAAATTGACACGTATGGCTTTACTTTGTGAGTGAATCACCTATTTAGCTTGCCGGATGTAGCGAATTTGAGAAGACACTAGTGATGCTCTTTCACTATTACGAAGGGGTGTGTTGAGTGTCTATTTCTGATTATATTTATCAAACCCTTCCGGGATGCCTATTTAGATTTGATGGCGAAGCAGAAGAGCTGCTATATACCACTACCTCATCACCTAACAGAAATAGAGTAAAACGCTTACGCGCCTATTATTCTTTTCCTTGGATATCTTTAAAAGACTTCCTTTTTTGTTTTGTTTGTGTAAACAGACAACATTCACAATTTGTTGCAACAGAATAACACAGGTATAGGCCAGAAAAGACGTGTATTTGTTACCCAGATATCGAAAGACTTTCTTGAATATCTAGCGTCCGTCAGTTGGGTAAATAATGATTTACTAAATCTTTTCTATAATCTTTATATCAGGCTCTGGGTGTCGAAAATCAAGAGGGGCCCGGACTCTCGCATACTATGCGAGGTGGATGAATGCCAAAAAATAAGAGTATTTGTCTGTGAAGGCTGAAAGTAACACTAGGTGGTTTCAACAATTGATGGGCAACGAAGTAATCTGACCTCATGTAAATCCAAAATTGGGCCATTTCTACGGAATCTAGAGACCCGCGTTAGGGCCATGACATGTTAGTTCATTCCATGGGGCTAATAGTTCAAAGTCTCAAGCGATTTTATTAATAATTATTTCACAATGTTGAGGATTAAATGGGACTATCATTCAAAAATTGACCTCCTTTGGACTGCCACGCTAAGGTTTTCGTTGCAATCCAAGATGGCGCAAACGGGCATAGATGCTGTGTAATCAAGCAGTTAGGAATTTCTTAAAGGCTCCAGCTCATCAATCTATCGCAGCAAACACACGATCGTTCAACGCAGCTTGTATCCAGCCAACACGTCCCCTGTTGAAGTCTACCCTGCATTGAAACAATAGGCCTATCCAGAGCCTTGGTCAAGTTGGAGACAGTCCTAGTATGCGTATACCGGGCATATCTTGGTATATCATCAAAAGGTGGTGGAAACACGTGAACGGACAGTACTATGGAAAGGACCGCGTCGGTGGGGCTTAGCTTATGGGGACGTAAGAATATATTAAGATGTAGATCTATGAAAAGGACTTTTCCTCAAAGAAGGAAGAAAAGATAATTGGGTCATCTATCTCAACATCCCCAATTGGAGTCAATATGCAGCCAAACCCCATATAGCCCAAACAGATTCAGCCCATTGCTTTTCTTGCTCGGTGTTTCTGAAATTTTGGAGACAAATTTTGGGACTGAACTCAAAACTTGAGTGCCAGCCAAAGGCTTTCCACAATAAAACACCGGATGTTGTATTAGCAAACGCGCAACACCCGCTCTTATCTGGAAAGAGTAAGCGAGGCTAATTTTCTTCAAGGCATATTGTACTTAAAAGTGCAAACATCGCTCGTGCCATTCCCTTGGAATTCAATGAAGCACAACAACTTATTACTAGCAATAAGCATAGGCCAAAGATTACAACGGCCGAAATCTTAGCACCTGGACATATAAAGGTACGTCAAGAGGGGCCATGGACTGGATGGGATCTTCCCCCGCTCTTGGCTCCGAGCCGAGTGACATCCATATTTATGCTTCCATATATAATATTTTGTATAGTCTTCCATATATAGTGTTTTGTATAGTCTTCCATATATAATATTTTGTATATTCTTCCATCTATGTAATATACATAGTTCCATGTGTACTTTGCACAGATAATATACCTGATGTAGTACCATCTCGCCACCGCGACATCAAGCCGCGCATAGAATGGTGTGATCGCGAATCTCACATTCGCCATTAGGCCTTCCTTTGACCCCGCCAAACACGCCCTTTCTCGCCGTTTCTCGGCCTTTTTTCTCGCAGATCAAACAGAAACACACCCGGAAATGCGCTCCTTTCTGCGGTTGCTCTCAGCTGCGGCCAGGCCCGTGCTCCAGGACGTGGTCATCGTAGGCGGCGGCCCGGCAGGCCTTTCTCTCATGGCGGCATTGAAAAACAGCCCCAAAACACAGCACCTTCTGTGCACGTTGGTGGAGGGCCTGGACTTGCTGGCGGCACGTGACTTCGTGGCGCTGCCGCCCGAGGCCTTCAGCAACCGGATCGTGTCGCTCACGCCCAAATCCGTCCAGTTCATGAAGGAAAAGTCCGGCAGCTGGCCCTTTTTGCAGGAGGCCCGCGTGCAGTTTTACGACAACATGATCGCGTACGACTCGCAGGACGCGGCCGCCCGGATCCACTTTGATTCCAGCACGTTGCGCGGCGCCGGAGACGCGGACGGCGGCGATTTGGACATGTCCTCGGCAATCGCCGCCATGTGCGAGGTGGTGCACATCCAGGGCTCGCTCCTCGGCAAGCTTGACGAGCTCAAGGAGGAGTTTGGCGACGAGGACGACGGCTTGCGCATAGTGGACCGGGCCAAGGTCGTGGACATCACGCAGAGCGCCGAAAACGCCGGCTTGGACTGGCCCGTCGTCACGCTCGACTCGGGCGAGCAGCTCCAGGCCCGGCTCCTTGTCGGCGCCGACGGGCAGAACTCGCCCGTGCGCAAGTACGCGGACATCGCGTCGCGTGGCTGGAGCTACGAGCGCTTCGGCGTGGTGGGCACCGTGAAGCTCCAGTTCGAAGACTACCGCGCGGTGGCCTGGCAGCGGTTCTTGACCACGGGCCCGTTGGCCATCTTGCCCTTGCCCGGGGACAACGCCACGTTCGTGTGGTCGACCACCCCGGAGCTCGCCGCCATCTTGCAGCAGACGGACCCGGAGATCTTCCCCCACTTGCTCAACGCGGCCATGACCTTGGACGAGGTCGACTTGAACTACCTCTACGGCGTGTTAAAGGCGGACCCGGCCGACACGCGCGTCATCCAGGACATTGCGTGGCGCACCCTGAAGATGCTGGAGGCAGACTTGGACGAGAACTTCCCGGTGCCCATCCGTGCGCTTGTGCCGGGCAGCAGGGCCAGGTTCCCGTTGAAAATGCTCCAGGCAGACGCGTACATGGCGCCGCGCGTGGCCTTGGTGGGCGACGCCGCACACACCGTGCACCCGTTGGCCGGCCAGGGCCTCAACATGGGCCAGCTGGACGTGGCGGCGCTTGTGCAGGCGTTGGAGACGGGCGTCGACCGCGGGCTTGACATCGGGTCCACGCTCGTGCTCGAGAAGTACAATGCGGACGCGTGGCCCGCCAACCACATGCTCATGGGCGTGTGCGACAAGTTGCACAAGGTGTTCTCCACGGACTTCGGGCCCTTGGTGTTTTTGCGTGGCACGGGCTTGAAGACGCTCAATGCGTTTGACTCCGTCAAGCAGTTGATGATCAAGAGTATCAGCGGACGCTGATTGTACATAGAAGAAGCGCCGGGCCGGGCCGAGGGGACAAATGCTTCGTCCGCGGCTGCAGCAACCTCAAGCAATGCAAAGAAGGGCATGTGCACGAGTAGATGTCCGAGTATCCAAAACCCTGTAGCCAGTGGCGTGGAGACAGCCCATGCTTCCTATGCCAGGGCATTACCCCGGATTTCGCACACGGCAGGTTTCTGCGAGCAACAGAAAGCCAACCGCGCCACGCGCGTCCGCCCGCATCGGCACGCTTCGGCACGTCACCTGACGACTTTGCTGAGAAGCTTTTCAAAGACAGCAATCCGCCAAAACGCCGCAGATCCGCCAAAACACCGCAGATCCGCCAAAACACCGCAGATCCGCCAAAACACCGCAGATCCGTCATCCTCGGCCCACCAAAATGCCCCTGCCACTGCACGTGCGGGTGCTCGCGTCGTTCCTGGCGCTATATCTATGGGACTTCAAGTTCCGCAGCCCCAGCAGCTCGTGCAATCGTGCGCTCGAACAGAAACATTCGCTGCATGATGAGACGGTTCTCATCACCGACAAATTCCGCAGCTTGCGCGACGACTACAGGCCGCCAAAATACCCCATTGTCTTGTGCCACGGGCTCTCGGGCTTCGACACAATGACGCTCCTCCAGTTCCCGGAAATACGGGCGTTCCCGGGCAGCAAAAAACCCGAGCACGACTTGGAGAAAGTCGCGGAGGAAGTCAACCCCAGCTCGTCCATCATGGTCAACTATTGGCACGGGATCGAGGACGCGTTGACGAAGGCGGGTGCCAAAGTGATCACGGCGAAGGTGCCCCCTTTCGGCACCATAGCCGACCGTGCTGCGCTGTTGGACGCGCTTCTCCGGGAGAAGCTCAGGGACCTCCCCACCGACTCTGCCGACGGCCGCGTCAAGGTCAACATGGTGGGCCACTCCATGGGAGGGCTTGATTCGCGGTACTTGATATCGAAACTCCAGGGCCCCGAGTCGCCGTATCGCGTGGTCAGCCTCACCACGATCAGCACGCCGCACCGGGGGTCGGAGGTAGCGGACTTCGTGATGAGCTACGTGGAAAAAGACCAGATTCTCCAGGCAATGTGCCCGAAGGCCATTCCGCAGTTGACCACGTCGTTCATGGCGGGTTTCAATGAGACCGTGCGCGACGACCCCAGCGTGGCGTATTTCTCGTACGGGGCCCAGATGCGTCCGGACGGGCTCCGCTTGTTCCGGGCCACGTACGAGATCTTGAAGTGGGAAATCACCCGCAAGGGCGGCCTGCGTGTAGACAACGACGGCATGGTCAGCGTGGCGCTGGCGAAGTGGGGGAAGTATGTGGGCACTTTGGACGACGTGGACCACTTGGACTTGATCAACTGGACCAACCGCATGAAGGCCACTGTGGACCAGGCGATGTTCCAGCAGCCGCCGGCTTTCAACCCGATCGCATTGTACTTGGACATTGCCGATATGCTCAGCCGCCATGGGTTCTGAGGGGCTTTCATTAGACCGGACAGTGGCAGATCCAGCGGGGGGTCGGCGGCATGGCCTGACGCGCTTGGCTGCGCGAACCGCTGTTTGAATACTATGCATGTTTTGCACTTTGCATGTTTTTGCACTTTGATGTTTTTGCACTTTGCGTGTTTTGGCACTTTGGATGTTTTGGCACTTGGCGTGTTCTTCCACTTTGAATGTTTTGGCCCTTTGGGTGTTTGGTACTATGCATGTTTTGGCACTTTGGATGTTTTGGCACTTGGCGTGTTCTTCCACTTTGAATGTTTTGGACTTCGGATGTTTGGTACTTTGCATGTTTTGCACTTTGCATGTTTTGCACTTTGCATGTTTTGGCACTTTGGATGTTTTGGCACTTTGCATCTTTTGCACTTTGCATGTTTTGTCACTTTGCATGTTTTGCACTTTGCATGTTTTGCACTTTGCATGTTTTGGCACTTTGGATGTTTCGCACTTTGCATGTTTTGTCACTGGGATATTTAAGCACTTGGCATGTTCCTTGGAGGCGGTGTGGTTTGCAGAAACGAGTCTTTGGACATATGTCCTGACCTGTGCCGCTCGGGACTTCTCGTTTTGGCAGGTACATGTCGCCGGGCAGAGTGGTGAAATGTGGTATTCTCATGGGCCCGGGTCGAAATTCACCCTTTTGAGGCCGTTTCCAAGAGCGTATGGGCTGGGTGCTCAGCGCAGTGTATTTGGTCCTGTTCGGAATTGCATTCGGTACGGCCCTCTTCAAGGTACAACGCGTATGGACTGTTTCAGAGACACACTATATACGGCCCTGTCCCAAGATAGCCTTTAGCTCTGTACCATGGCGCAGCCTATTTGGACCTGATTATAGGTCATCGTTTGCAATGAGCCTCCGGTCACAGAGCAGTGCCGTCGGTTTTCTGGAAGCACTCACGGGTGACGCAGACCTAAGGCCTCTCCTGGAAAAGAAAAGACCATGGCTCGTGCCGCAGTCGGGCTTGGCAACAAGCAGACCCCGCCGCAGACAGAACGCCGCCGCAAGCAGAAACGTACCCAAAAAGGGCCCGCCGCAAGCAGAAACGTACCCAAAAAGGGCCCGTCTTAAGCAGAAACATACCCGAAACAAGACCCCGCCTTGAGCAGAAACCTACCCGGCCACGGTGATGGCCTTGGTATAGCGGAACTCCTCGATCCCCCACACACTGTTGAAGCGGCCGCTGCCGCTTTCCTTGACGGCGCCGTGGGGAACCGTCGGCTCGTCGTGGACCGTGGACCCGTTGATGTGCACGCCGCCAAAGTCCAACTGGCTGGCCACAGCCACCGCGGCCATCACGTCCGAGCTCCACACCGACGCCTTGAGCCCGTGCGGCTGGTCGTTGATGTGCTCCACCACGGCCGGCACGGAGGCGAACTTCTCCACCGAGAGCACGGGCCCGAAACTCTCCTCGGCCGCCAAGCGCATGTCGCCGGCCACGCCCGTGAGAATGACGGGCGAGCAGTTGGAGGGGCCGTGCCCAGGCAGCCCCCCATGCAAGACCCGGGCACCTTTGGCCACGGCGTCCGCCACCAACGCATGGACGCCACGTGCGGCCCCGGCGTCCCGCTGGTTCAAGCGGAGGTCCGTGTTCTCGGCGCAGAGCCTCGCGGCCTCGGCCTGCAAAACACGCACGAACTCGTCGCACACGTGCTCGTCCACATACACGGTGTCCAAGCACATGCACACCTGGCCCTTGTGAAGCCAGGCACTGGAAAGCGCGTCCGCCGCCGCTTTCGGCAAGTCCGCGTCGCGGCAGACCACCGACACGTTCTTGCCGCCGAGCTCCAAGAGCGCCGGCTTGAGATTGTGCGCGGCCACCGCCGCCACTTGTCTCCCCACGGCCGTGGACCCGGTGAAGTTGACCTTCTTGATGCGGCGGTTTTGGAGGAGGCTCTCCACCACCGCCGCGTTGTCCTGGGCACGCACCTGCACTAGCTGCAAGGCCTGGGCATCCACGCCGGCCTGCAACAAATGCTGCACCAATAGATAGGGCGGAAGCGGGGCTTTTTCCAGGGACTTGAGCACCACCGAGCAGCCCGCGGCCAACGGCGCCAAGACCGCACGTGCCCAAAGAATGGCGGGCGCATTCCACGCAGCCACCGCCAAAACGGGTCCCATGGGTGTCTGGCGCGTGTAGGCCAATTGTGCCGCCGCCAGCTGCAACACCACGCCGTCCGGATTGGTGATCTGCAGCGCATACTCCCTGCAGCCGGCCACGGCGCCGGCCACCCCCAAACGGGCAAACCCCGCCGGCCCGCCGATCTCGCGGTGTGCCTCCACGTACAAATCCGCGTGTTTCTCGATGATGGCGGCGGCGGCAAATAGAATCTGCCTGCGCTCGTCGGCAGGGCGGGCGGCCCACTTCAAGAACCCGACTTGTGCCTCCTCGCAGATGCGGGAAACATGGCCCGGCGCGTTCTCAAGTGCCGAGTAGTGGTGCACGATTTCGCCGGTATGAGAAAAGACGGGAATCGATAGGCCGGTCCGGACCGGCTTGCCACTGAGAACACACGGTACGCACGACACGTGCCGCTTGGAGATTCTGCCGAAGCGCGGGGCAGAAGACATGGGCCTGGACTACGTTGCTATGTACCTATGGACTACGGTGACCGCTGGCGCAGCGGCTGATGGAGATCACAAGTAGAGTGGGTCACGTGACGGCCGTGTGCCGGATGTGCGTCGTTATCGGGCCGTCGTGCGTTCGCGCTCGTGCTCCGCGAGAGACGTGCGGCGAGCTTGGTGTTGTATGCAGTCTAACGACTAGAACCCGCAGCTGCGGCATGAGGACTTCCAGCCTGACATCCACCCTGTGCTGCCTTCCGCAGAGAGTTCTTTTGGGCCGATTGGCTGAATCATGCGGTGAAGACTTCTGCGCTGCCGGGATTAGAATTGCCTACTATTCTCCAGACGTTGAAATCTTAAGCTTCGACGGGGAGGCTCCTATTAGTTGATGTGTAAGTATTGAGTTGCTCCCGACGTCGGTTGATCTCCATAATGATGTTGGTAATCAATTTTCAAAGCAAGAAGATTTCATACATCAACCAGCCTGCGGTAAGAAACAGTGCTGGGCGTTTTACTGCAGCGTCACATAGAGAACAACCCTTCTGATTATAAAGCTCTGATTAAAGATAATATGAGTTGACATTCTTGCTTTTTTCCATTTCTTGTAAAAGCCTTGGACGCGCTCTGCTACACTATGGTCTGGAATACTTACCTTGAAGCTGTTTTGAGTGAGCTCACAGACATTCAAGTCTGATGGTTTCGTGGCATGGCAGCTATCGCTGGCCCTGTAGTTCTGTTGCCAGTGAAAACCGGAACTTCCATCATTATGGCATTCGAGAGATGGTAGAAACATGGAAGAAAAACCTACGGGCTATGCTGGTCTGCTCTCTGTCGTGGGAACTCGACAGGAAAACGCAAGTACTTTACCGAAGCTTCCACGTTCATTAGCTCGAAATATATATACATTCACCTAAGTTTTGAAGAAAGCTTTGCCAAAGATGGGTCAAGTATTTCTGGGCTGTTGAAGCGAAGCCAAAAATACACTCTCACCTTTTTTAGTAGATTAGCCTGCGATATTTGCGTCAAAAATCATGCTCAATGCCAATCATGACAGCTAGCGCCTATGAAATGACGGTTATAGATACCTAGGCTTAGTAACCCTCCAGTTCACATCGGCATTTCTTGTTACTTGCGTGTTTTACTTGGACAATATTACAAGCGGCAATATTGAAGTTATTAAATTACATTTATGAACCTCTTTTCCTTGATGTAAGTCATGGATTTAGACCTAAGACATCTGAAAAATCAGCATTAGGTACATTGAATAGATGTGGTGGACCTTATGCTTGAGCTATACAGGGAGATATTTATAAATTCTTTAATAACATACCTCATCAATTAATCCCAAGTTTATTAAGGAGAATAATTGATGATGTTCATTTTATAAAGTTAATAGAAAGACTACTAAAAGCTGGTTATATAGATCCTATAAGTGGTAGAATAGTTAAAACGGACATAGGAACACCTCAAGGTGGTAAGATTTAATGGTCATTTTCCTCCATTATCTATTTCAATGCGTTTGGCTGGTGTAAAATTGATCTTAATTCTTCAATAAAATTATCTAATACTTCATGTGATATACCATATAACGTAGTCGTATTAATACCTGGTGTCATCATATCTGGTTTACTACTTCTTAACTTATCATAAGCGATTAAACATATCTCTTTATTTAACATAAAATTGTTATATACCATCCTATCTATAATCCTTTCTGGATTGGATGTACTAAATTCATATAAATCATTAAGCCTTTCAAGTACCTTTAGATTCTTTCCTCTAATGCTAATACGCTTTTCTGTATACTTCTATTAGATGTATTTCATGATGACAATATCAAAATAATACCGATCAAGGTTAGGAAAGCGTTCTCATGCGTGTTGATTTAAGCAGATTTAATGCAATTAACGGGTTCACTATTTTCAGGATC
>NW_017387733.1:499566-500291 GCF_001664035.1 Metschnikowia bicuspidata var. bicuspidata NRRL YB-4993 | reverse complement strand
CCCCCCCCCCCCCCCCCCCCCCCAAACTATGCACCAGTACCCACGCAAATACAACATAAGCACATTTTAGCAAAAACTCAATTACCAAGAGAACACGTGCATGTGCGCATTAAGATTCCTGACTTTTGTAAGTTATCTCCCAAACGAGTAACTAGCTATAGGATAAACCCGCAGCTCGCACTACTTTTTCATGTCACTAGCTTAAAACAAGTCCTCTAGCAAAAAGATTGCAGCACCACAATTTCGCATATGGTCTCCCACTACACTACTCAGTGTGGCCCTTTTAACTAACGTTGATCGGACGGGAAACAGTGCTTCCTGCATGGTATGGCCGCAACCTACATATTATCTTGAAGATAATACAATAGTTTCAGGCTAACAGGTTTTGTTTCCATCTATTGCGTAAATTCAGAAATAAATCTACCTTATATCAAAAATTATTTGTTGAAATTAATTATAAACTATTGGGCAGACGCATCTTTGAGAGGAGTCTCAGTGGGTGCCTTAAGTCCGCTACAACCAGCTGAGTTGAAGCGACTACTACAGGAGACCTTTCCTAGGAGTCGATAACGTAATATCCAATACGTAAACAGATACGGGCCAAGAGGACCGTCCAGGCCGTGATTAACGGAAGGAGACGGGCCGAGCTAAGACACCTGGTACGTAATTTGGGAGCTGTTCAAAGGTTTTATATATATATATATATATATATATATATATATTAT
>NW_017387733.1:389450-499018 GCF_001664035.1 Metschnikowia bicuspidata var. bicuspidata NRRL YB-4993 | reverse complement strand
TATATATATATATATATATATATATATTATCTATATAGTTTTTCCCCTTTAATCAGATGACTGTACCAAGAAAAAAAAGAATACATAGCGTTACGATGTATTGTTCCTCCATCACTTTAATTTCGGATCATATGTCCATCGATTTGTACCACGACTGACTCATTTATGACACCTTTTCCCATGCAAGTCTTCAAAAATGGAGACGCCACTACGCCTTCTTTAGCCACCTCTACATCAACTGTAAAAATTTCAAACACTGGTGGCAAGAGCTCAATTTTGTCAAACCTATGAGTTGAAATTTTGGCGCCGTCAATGACTTCTTTTCCCTGAAATGGTAAATCATCTTGTTTAGCGTGTCACCTTTATGCAAGGACAATGCTCTCTGTATTGTTAAAATTGACAAATACCATCGCAAATGATAGTCTTATTGGCTCATCACCACGATCTTCATGGTACACTCGAAGGCAAAGCGAGCGCAGGACGAGAATTTCTGGGGTTTTTTTTAAATATGTGAGTTGAAGCGATTAGATGAATCTACAAAAGAAAGATTATTACAGAAGACTTATCCTAGTATTGGCATACGGAATATAAATCAGTAATCATGCTGCCAAGAGGATTATTCAGGCCATTTACAGAGAGGAATGAGCCGACGTATTTGAAGTTCAAAGGTTTTCCGTAAGTAATTCTGTGGTTTTTTTTTGTCTTTTTTCACAATAGATTTACTAAAAAACCTTTCAAGTAAAGCGGCCACAAGAGACTTGTGCGAAGAATGGTTGACGTATTATTTATACCTCCACAGATACGTGCCAAAAAAAAAATTCAGGCCGTGAATTTACCTAAACATCAAGCTTTTTTCGACCCAAATGTACATGTTTGACAGCTGTCTCGAAATAATTATTTTTTTTATTTTTTTGTTACATCAATGAGATGTCTATTTCATTAAAAAATGCGCATTTCTACACGTTTTCCAATAATCATCAGCTCTATAAATATTCTACTTGTTCAAAGAAAAATAGTTATTCCCACTTAAATGAACTGGTGACATGCTGACTCAAAGAAAAAAGTGAGATTACAGGGGCTCATAAAATTCATGTGGAACAGAAAATATTTAACGTTTCTCAAGCGAACCTGTTTGTCCGACTTCTCAGGTTTAGCCGAATGTCTGATGTTGCACAACTGCATGTGAGCACAGTCCGGTCATGTGAGTGGTGTGACCGACTTTTAAATGACCAGCCCAGCTTGTATTCTGCAAAACTATCAAGCGGTGGATTTGACAGAGCTGGGCTTTCGAAAACGGCGTTTTCCCCGGAACCGCAGATATGCCTATTTTTTGAACGAATAGGCGTTCGGGTTTTTGATTTCGGTTGTGGATGTTGGTTTTCCCACCATGTGGCGAGAATACCCAGTCAAACGATTTACATTGTCTAGCACTCAGGGTATTTTTGCATGCTAGTTTTTGGTACACATACTTGCGGTGGTAAACATACTTATAGACAAGTTTGGGAATATGGTTGTGAGATAACTGTGGACATGGTTGTAGACATGGCAGGGTCATTATTGTAGACAAGATTGTGAACACGGTTGTGACATCATTGTGGGCATGGTTGTGACATACTTGGTTGTTCTGTTTTTCTGGTGGGCCTCGTGGCATTCGATGTCATGATCACTGCTCCAGCCTGAGGTATGAACGGTTGTACGTGCTGCTTTTGGGCACTGCTAATCAGCAAATACCCCGAAAATTTTGTCTGATTAGGCTGTTCAAAATAAGTGGAATAATCGAGATATATCTTTGCCAGAAACCGGCTCGGAAAGATGAAGCTTATGGGTCCGAAGCTGCCAATAACCAACGGGCCCTCCCCGAAGTTGCAGTGAATTAGTCAACCTCAGGCTCCTCTTTACTCGGACATCCCCACCTTTTCCGGGCCACAGCTCAGATCGAACCGGCCAAGGCATTAAAAAAAAAAAGAAGTTTTGGGTGCAAGCTAAAGGGCTGCAAAGAAGCTGAAGTGAAGAGGCGGCCAGGGCCGCATCCACCACATAGAAGCCGGCCCCGAAAACACAAAACCAGCACAGCCGCTCCTACGCCCGTCGTTCGTTCAATGATGTATTAGCGATACATACATATAGGGTCTATACATACATAGGCAGTCCCTGCGGAACCGAGAAAAACATTAGCCATGCCGCTTAGTAACCGAAAGCAGCCAACTTCTTAGCAGCGTCGGACTCGGCGGTGGAGGCAGTGGCAGCAGCAATCTTCTTGGCGGCAGCAGCCTTCTTGGCGTAGTACTCGGCGGATCTCACCTTTCTCTTCTCCTCCAACTGGTCAACAATGGACTCGTACTTCCAGCCAACGGCAGCAGACAACTTGCCGACAGTGGTGTACTTTCTACCAGGCTTCAATCTCAACACTCTCAAGGCTTGTGGCACAACAACACGCTTCTTCTTGTCGTATGGAGAAGGCATACCCTCGAAAACCTTCAATCTCTCCAAGGCAGCCTTACCTCTGGCGGTCTTGTGAGGAATCATGCCTCTGATGGCCTTGTAGAAAACTCTAGAAGGAGCTTTGAAGTGGAAAGGACCCTTGGTTCTGTTGTATCTGGTGGCCTTTCTCAAGTAGTCGTGGAACTTCAACTTGTTTCTGAAGAACTCACCGGAGATGTTCAAGGCCTCGCATCTGACGATGACGACCTTCTGACCGTTCAACAATTGCTTGGCGACAATCGAGGCCAAACGGCCCAACAAGTGTCCCTTACCGTCGATGACAACTACTGGTTGGAAATCAGACATTATGTGGTGTTTATCTGCTGTAGGAAAGAGCTCTAGGCTGGAGAAAATTTTGAGGGAAAAAACTGCCGCTAGCAGCGCGCTGCCCTGGCCTGCAGACAGACCGCTTCTGGTGCGGCCGGGCTGCCCGTGCACCGCGCGCCGCTAGGGCTGGTGCCCTGGATCCCGTGTGCAGGAGACATGTCAAATAAACGGGTCACGTGCGTGTCACGTGCCGCAGCTGCCCCGCCGGCGGCTCGGGCGGCGTCCGGGACTGCCCGAGGCATGCTTTCCGGTGTATTTGCGTCTGCGTGGGAAGTACCTAAGGCCCTTTGTGTGTGAAATGCAGCGAATCTTCGTGCACACACGAGACTATTTGGTGTGGTCCTGCACACGGCCAGGGCCTCGGGTAGCATGGGCTCCGTATACGGGACGGGAAAATGCAAATGGTTCCTAGTGCCCATCTGTCAAAGAAGCGACGTGACCCTTCTGGGATCATGTTTCGGGTTTTGTATTCTATCTTGTCGTGCTCTTTGCATAGAACTCGTGGTGTCCACTTCTTCAATATGCACTCCAATCTTATCAGACGACAATTTAAAGACGGAGTTGTGCATCATCATCAGGAACTCACTTTTACATTCCCAGTTGTTCTTTTTCCTTTGTTTTTGAAGCGGCTGGCTCTGGAGGAAGCGGTACCTGGTCTGCACTTTGAAAACACATTCACAGACCTGCGAAGTAGAACTAGGTCAATTGAATGGACTCTCACCAGACAAAATAAAGCAGCATCTTCTGGAAACTGTTGGCTGGGCGATAAAGCCACATTTACTTTCCCAGTCTTTGTGCCCTATTTTATGTTATCAAAATATAGCGCCTACTCGCTCTATCCATGTTTATAATGAGCCTGTGATCCTCATCAATGCAAATCGAGCTGCCCAGTAGCCACCAATGGGCTCGGCACGACCTAGTGCTATTGCTGCGAAATAGCATACCCCAGATGGACACTCAGCCGCACCAACCGCACTCATTTGATCATCAAGGAAAAAGTCTAAAACTCCGGACGCACATGCTCTGCCTTGATACTTAGTGTGATATGATGTAATGGTAATACTTTGATGTGCTGCTTCCATACCGAAGAACACGTACAGGTTTCACTTTCTTGGTCTTACAATCCGATACCCCGAAATTACTTGGAATCGTTTCACCTTATTCATGGTGAAAAAGCAGCATGCCAACGATTCTTGAGACTACCGGACTGAATGTCCCAGATCACTTGCAGGTTTTTTCAAGTATTCAAAATGATATACAGCACGCGAAGGACCGGCGCAGTCTTGCTGAATGTGCCTTGAAACATACCATATAACTTGTTAAGGTCAGCATGTCCCAGTAAAAATATGTTTCAGGATTATGCTACATAGCGAATATGAGAAGAATGTGGGCACGAATCATCTTGCACTCCATATTACGGAACCCATGTTATAGATTCCAAGTTTTTGCGAGTAATTCGACATGAAAAGCGTTCTTTTTTAAGGTGTGCTTGATGGGAACAGCTAACAGTACATGCCTGAGCTTTGTTTTGCCCACTCGTTATACCATCCATTGTGGGAAATTCACTTACCCACTCAGTGCCTCCAAATAACAATTTTCCACACTTGGATATTCTTCCTCATGGAAACTCGTATACTGCCTAGCCGTCAAGACACAGTACTTCACTGGAACAAACACAACGAAACTGTGGGGTTTTGGATTCTTTTGCTTCCAAAACTAAACCGAAATGGCACTGAATCCGTGAATCAAAAACTAGCTACAGAATGAAATTGACTACTCGGTCTGTAACATGGTCAGGCTCGCTAACCTCGCGAAAGTGTCAATCGATTCCAAACACAATGGCCCACCGCACATTCAATGAATGTCTCTATTCTCGCTATGCAAAGACATATTGTCCCAAAATTTAAACGGAAATCTCGCCGTCTCTGATCAAGCCATTGAGGATGGCAATGATCGCCTTGAACGAGGACTCGTTCGTGTCGGTGGCGACACCGCATCCCCATCTGGTGACCTTCTCCCCAGTGGAATTCAAGTAAGACACTTCGATGTACGTGGCAGCCTTGTCCTGCGTGCCAGTGCCCAAGGAATGCTCGTTGTAGTTCACCACCTCGAACAACATGCCAAACTCCTTGGCGACGGCATTGATGAACGCGGAAATGGGCCCGTTGCCTTGGCCGTTGACTTGCACACTCTTGCCACCAACCTGCAACGAGGCAGTGATATCACGTGAGTTGCTGTCGGTTTCCTTGGTCTTGGAGTTCGTGTAATCTTCAAGCACGATCGTGGATGTGCCCATGTACATGTAGTGCTTGCCGAAAAGCTGCACGATCTCCTCGGTCTTCAACTCACGGCCCAACTGGTCGGCCTGGTTCTGCACGACCGACGAAAACTGCACCTGCAACTGTCTGGGCAAGTCCATGCCCAAGGATCTCAAGATGACCCACGCCGCACCGCCCTTGCCGGACTGCGAGTTGACTCTGATCACGGCCTCGTAGTTCCTGCCGATATCCTTGGGGTCCAAAGGCAAGTAGGGGATTTTCCAGGACTCGTCGCCCGCGGCCTTTCTTTGTTCCACCTTCAGGAATCCCTTCTTGATGGCATCCTGGTGCGAGCCGGAGAAGGCAGACACAACGAGCGAGCCGCCGTATGGTGCTCTAGGGTGGGTGGGGATCTTGTTGCACTTCTCAGAAATGGCAATGATCTCCTCCATGTCGGAAAAGTCCAACTCAGGTGACACGCCGTTCGTGTACAAGTTCAAAGCCACCGTGATCAAGTCCACGTTTCCGGTTCTCTCGCCGTTGCCGAAAAGACAGCCCTCCACTCTGTCGGCACCGGCCATAACGCCCAATTCCGCAGCGGCCACGCCGCATCCTCTGTCGTTGTGGGGATGCACGGACACACAGACTTTCTCACGCTCGGAGATGTGGTTGCAGAAATACTCGATCTGGTCGGCATACACGTTGGGAGATGCAACCTCCACGGTGGCAGGCAAGTTGAAGATAATGGGCTGTTCCTTCGTGGGCTCCCAGGCGGCCTTCACGGCCTCACAGATCTCCACAGCAAACTCCGTAGGGGTGTCAGAAAAACACTCGGGCGAGAACTCAAGCGACCACTGGGTCTCCTGCTTTTTTGGATCGTCCTTGGTCAAGGATCTGACTAACTTGGTGGTCTCCACAGCCTTTGCCACGGCCTCCTCCTTGGACATGTTGAACACGATGTCTCTGAACATGTCCGACGTGGCCAAGTACACGTGGATGATTGCTTTTCTCGCGCCCGTGACCGACTCCACGGTTCTGCGCACCAAATGTTCTCTCAGCTGGGTCAAAACCTGGATGGCCACATCGTCAGGCGCGGTTTCCACGGCAAATCTGGTGAAGTCAAAGTCGGTCTGCGAGGCCGAGGGAAACGACACCTCGATTTCCTTGAAACCCACCTCCACGAGTTTTTTGAAATAAATCTTCTTTTCGGCAATCGACATCGGGTCGGGCAAGGACTGGTTGCCGTCCCTCAAGTCGGTCGAGAGCCATCTGGGCGCCTTGGTGATGGTCTTGTTGGGCCATGTTCTGTTTGGGATTTCCGGGCCTTTGAATGCAGTGTATTTCTTCGAGGGGTCCTTCAACATGTTTTTGTAAGGCTTGATGTTGTACGCCACTTTTTGGAGCAAAACGTTGGACGCCTTAAACATGTTTGCTTGCACTGGTTCTCGAGGGCGTGATAGTGATAGACAACTTGAGGTTCGAGAGACCACGGCAGGAAAAATGCTAGAAAGAGGCGTTGAATTTACACGAATATTACTTCGGTTTGAATAGGTCGGAGAAAAGAATAAGGTACGATGGCGAAACGGGCCCTAATATTCTCTTGGATTTTTTTCTTGTCGCGTACTTTTTCATTTTTTTTCGCGCCGGTTCCGGCGCCTTAAATGCGGGGAGTTACCGGGTGGAGTGATCATCTCGCGACCGGAAAAACTGTGTTATGGAAGTGTGCTTTTTTTTTTTCAGTTTGCTAAATTGCTGAAATTAGCTTAGTAGAGAGAAATCACGGTTGCCGTGATATTATCGATTTTCCCTGGCTCTGCAATAATTCAAAACTGCATCTTGATGGATGTTAATATTTCTCTTCGATGTTTGAGCCGCACGCAACGCCGCATGTATAGAGACATCGTAACTCTGGCCACACTGGTTTTTTTTCTCTATTTTGAGTGTCTTTGTAACTCGAGTACCTGAAGTGTTTTTCCCATTCCCAAAAGACTGGCTTATCTCTTTTTTGGGGTTTTTCAAGAAGGAACTTACGAGCGCACATTGTGAAGAGCCAATGGATTGCGAAGATTTGTAAGCTCTTTTTGCATTTTGTGAACGTTTGACCCGTGAGCAAATAAGTGAGACGTACGAATAAACATATAAAAATATTTTCTTGTACCACTTATTACTTCGACTGGTAATGAAATAAAAAATGTTCAAATTTTATTTGGAACTTTTCTTTGGACGTATTTCCTCCATTCATTAAGCTGGAAATACACACGCAACAAATATATAGTTTTACAGGACTCATCAGATAAATGTTCTTTTGAGTAGGAAACACTATAATGTATTCAACAGGGTAATTTTTGAATTCTCAGCATGCTGATTGAACATACAAGAGTTTTTTAAGGACCCGTTTCCAAAAATCTGGACTGTAAATATTGGTCGTCATGTCGAGTCATGTACCAGGATAAACAGTTCATGGCCAAGGAGCAAAGATCTGAAAGAGATGTTCGGCTGATCAGCTTAACTCCGGTATTGGCAATAAAGACTTCTGGAATTAAGGGGCCATAATAGAAAAAGAAGCTGATTCCATTTCACATGTAGCTGGAGGATATCACTTCAAAAGCTTTCTGTTCAAATAGTCCCGAACGCTTACACCTTGTTTCTCAGAAGTAAACCTGCCTCTTGCCCAAAACCTGGGAGTCTGCACCGTAAAGTCTAAAGGAATTCTACCGAAAGATAAAAATATTGAAAAGCATTATAATGGATTGGCGTTTGAATTAATTCCTACATTCAGAGTTAGCACGTTGCCGCTTTTTGCTGACAGACGGAAACGTGAGACCTGTAAATGCGCCCAATTGGCTTAATCTAACCGACAAGAAAAAGTCAATTTAATCCAGATCTTTGATGGCCAAATGCACCCAGCCTAAGAAAGCATGGTTGTGGTGTCTTGAACAGAAACAGATGGATTTGAGAGCTTTTTTTTTGGAAGGGGACGAAAACGCAAGCTTTCAGTTTCATCCAACTACGAGATTTGAGATATTTGAAAAACAAATGATCTTTTCAACCCACCATGAGGAGCTGAGATTTTTTTCTTCATCTGCTTTTGGCATTGGCTCATGGAACCTGCCCGCTGCTGAGCCAAAAGTGCTTGTATGTCAGAAATTGGTGATATAAAGTTTCAGCGGAGTAATTGCAAGCCTGAGTGCACGGGCTCCGGGAGGATCATCAATTTGAGTTCCGCTAGTAAATCCAGAATTGATGAAGAACACGAAGGGACTCATTGGCCCAGCAAGAGTTCTGATATGTTATAGATGAAAACTAGGAGGAAGAAGATATGGCATGCCTATTCCGGAGCACTTTTGACTTTGGCTGCCAGAAAATAGCCCTATCAAAATGTATGTGTCTACTAAGCACTGTCTGCTAAGCACTGTCTGCTAAGCACTGTCTGCTAAGCACTGTCTGCTAAGCACTGTCTGCTAAGCACTGTCAACTAAACACCGTCTACTAACACCGTCCATTATCACCGTCCACTAAACACATTAACAATGCCACAAGCGAGTGGCTCACAAGACAATGATTCAAAAAAATAGCAAAAAAAACCAAAAAACCAAACAAACAAGCAACAGAACATCAAACGCCTGTACAAAATTAGGTCATAAGTTTACTCACGTTGAAGAATGCCACAATCACAGTTCGCAAGCCCCTATTTCTATGTGCGGTTTGTAAGCTTTTCGAGCAGATTGCATTTAAGCCACTTGTCCCCATAAGTACTCACAGACCACCTCAAACAGCAAATGATACAGATAAATACGGGCTTCCGGCATGGTAGCAGAATAGAGCCCCAACATGGGTTCTGCATTATCCAATGCTTGCACAATTATCTGGAATCACTGCAATTTATGGTTTGGAATATAAAATTAGGAAGGCAGGCGCGGGCCGCATAGTGCGGGAATCCCAGCCACGAGAACACCACTACCCACCAGGAAGCGGACAGGCCTGCAAATCGACATAATATCACTAGCTGTATAATTTCATGCTTTTTGGCTGTTTATTGCCGTCCTTTTTTTAGTTTATTTTTCTCGTGGAAGGCGAGTATCAGCAAGATGCCCAAAAATTGAACCATGTCTGCACAGTCCGGCTGCGATGAGATGAGGCCTCACCCCAGGCTTTCCTGTACAGCATCGTGAAAATTTCAGGTATTTCTAGCAAGCTTTTTTTCTCTTCTCCCTACTTCTTTCCTTACCCACAACACACTTTCTAAAATGGGAAAAACTTCTACTAAGTCCAGCAAGACCGCCAAGGTCGCCAAGGTCGTCAAGAAGGCCGAGTCCTCTTCGGAATCGTCGTCGTCGTCTTCTTCCGAGTCGTCGTCTTCTGACTCTTCCGACTCTTCTTCTTCTTCTGACTCCTCGGATTCCGAGGAGGAGACCAAGCCAGTCGCCAAGCCAGCCAAGAAGGCCGACAAGAAGGCCGACAAGAAGGCCGACAAGAAGGCCGACAAAAAGGCCGACAAAAAGGCTGCCGAGTCATCGTCTTCGTCCGAGTCGTCGTCTGACTCTGACTCGTCGTCGTCCGACTCCTCTGACTCCGAGTCTGAGGCCGAGAAGGAGCCAGTGAAGGAGACCGCCAAGGCGGCCGAGTCGTCTGCATCCTCGTCCTCATCCTCGTCCTCGTCCGAGTCATCTTCCGAGTCATCTTCCGACTCGGACTCGGACTCGGACTCGTCGTCCGACTCGGACTCCGAGGAGCCAGAAAAAGAGTCCAACAAGCGCAAGGCCGAGGAGAGCGAGGAGTCCTCCGCCACCGAAGAGGAGCCCGTGGCCAAGAAGCAAAAGGCCGAGGTGGCCGAGGAGCCAGCCACGCTTTTCGTGGGCAGATTGTCCTGGAACGTCGACGACGACTGGTTGAGAAGAGAGTTCGAGCCCTCGGGAGGAGTGGTTTCCGCCAGGGTCATGATGGAGCGTGCCACCGGCAAGTCACGTGGCTACGGCTACGTCGACTTCGACTCCTTGTCCGCGGCCCAGAAGGCCTTGAAGGATTTCCAGGGCTACGAGATCGACGGCAGACCCGTCAACTTGGACTTGTCCACCGGCAAGCCCAAGCCTTCCAACCCGCTGAACGACCGTGCCAAGAAGTTTGGTGACGTGCCCTCTGCGCCTTCCGACACCTTGTTTGTTGGCAACTTGTCGTTCAACGCCGAGAGAGACACCTTGTTCGAGCTCTTTGGCCAGCACGGAACCGTGGTGTCGTGCAGATTGCCCACGCATCCAGACACCCAGCAACCCAAGGGGTTCGGCTACGTGCAGTTTGCGTCTGTCGACGAGGCCCAGGCCGCGTTCACTGCCATGAACGGTGAGTACATCGAGGGCAGAGCCTGCAGATTGGACTACTCCACGCCCAGAGAAAACAACAACGGCGGAGGTGCCCGTGGTGGCAGAGGTGGTTTCCGCGGAGGCCGTGGAGACTTTGGTGGCCGTGGCGGCCGTGGCGGTTTTGGAGGCCGTGAGAGATCGTCGCCTGCCCCTAGAACCGGTGCCAACAACGCCGAGTTCAAGGGCGTCAAGAAGACCTTCGACTAGGCTCAGATGGTTCTTCCGTTGTACAATATTAATTAGCCGTTGCCTGTAGCGACAAATAAAGTAAAAGCGAATGACGCAGGAGGCAGCGAAGCCTGGCCACTTCACGTGCAGTGCCGTTCTGTTGGTGAAGCTATTAAGGACCGGGGCGCCATCCACTGAGCCCGTGGCACGTGCTGCGGTTCTGAATGACCAAGAGGCCTGGCAGGAGACGTGCTGCCGAAGTCTGCAAACAGTCTGGCAGAAGTGGTCCAACCAAGCAGGCGGGGCGAGGCTATCAATCATCAAGACAAAACGCCGATGCAAGGAATGGACATTTTGGCGTGTTAATCGACAGAGTAGTTGACTTTGGACTGTCATTGAAACAAGCACTCAAACGCACGACAGAGTAGGTCATCTGGGCCTCTTCCAGAATTGCACAGACAGCCTCCTCAGACCAAAGCTGTTCCATAAATGTCTTGCTGGATCAGCCAAAAACAATGGAAGTCTATATTTAGTCAAGTAGTGAAGAACCCCCTGGTAGATTTGCTTGTGTTCAATTGCTTGACCTGTGATGCAGACCCCTTTTGTAATAATCAGACAGCTTGGGACCATTTGTTACATCCACAGGCAAGCACAAATATACGAAGACACCAAGCCACTCTCAGGACAACCACGAGCCAGTATTTTGGCCCATCAAAGTTTATTAGTAAATGCTACTGTGAAAACACCACGACGGCACCCGTTTGCGCATCCGACTTGATAAGCTTCTGTCAACGGGATTAGATTTGGAGATAAGGCCCGGCTCCATTGATGACGTTCCGAGCAGAAGATTGCAGTCGCCTTAGAAACAACGCTGTGGTAGATGTTTCATGACTACTCCATGGACATGAATACAAGACTTACAATAGGTACATGCCTTCACACGGCACTGCAGGCAGTCTGGAGCACGAGGAGTTAGAACCAAGAACCAAAAAACCCCGTCTATTGTCACTGGCTATTCATTTCCCCATCGAGGGACAATGATGGACGTGCGGCAGGTGGCACGCAAAAGCGTAGCGACACGGAATCTGCAAATACGGCAGAAAGCACCAAAACTCGGCATGAGAGCAAGAATGGATCCAGCAGATATTACTTATACTGAAAAACTATAGAGATTCTCTTCAAATGTCTTCCTTTCTCATCAGAAAATGCAGGGTGAACCCGATAAGTTATCAAGCCAACGATTTAGGGCCAAAATACGAAATGCGCACGCGCGGTGGTCACTGATGCAGTATAGCTTCTGGAATGCCATCATGACATCGATGAAACGCGAATGTGCTCATTAAACGAAACATCAACAATGCACATCAATCATCAAAAACAGCGAGCGATTCACAAAGCAAGGCCACTTTATCAGTAGTACTGATTTTCCTCATATTACACGGCGCGTATCCTTAGTTTCGAATGCCAATGTATCAGAACAATGTCAAAATATCTCCCAAGGGTCTAAGGGAGCAGAGAACCAGTATCTACATGTCACAGATCACGTGGGGAGACGAATAATGCAGACCAACGCATAGCGCCGTGCGAACTAAAACATGAATTGATGGAAAAAAGGGCTAGAAGAGAGCGGTTGACTTTGGACTAGCAGGAACAATAAGCTGTGATAACAAAACCAGAGAAGAGAAGATTTGTAAATGAAACAGCGAAGGGTTGGGGAGGGAAAAACTCGAAGCGGGGACCGGCGGGCAACCGGAGTAATTTACACTTCTTACATTTTCTAGACGAGCCCCACTTTTGGCTCCGCAGCTTGTCCGCACAAAGGTCAAAACCTTTATATTTTTAGAGCAGGCCCATGAACAAGAAAATGGAACAATAAGTCTGTGGACATGAAATGCAAAGTGCTCACCGCCAACTCCGATATTTCTTGCTGGGCATCTGAGCGTTATTGTGCTTAGCCACGTGCAGGCACAACCAATTCCCAACGCTTGCTAGTTTTGATACTCTGTTTGGCAACATGGGAAGTCAAAGGAGTACAAGGGTCCAAAATTTTGTCCTATTGCAGCAGAGTATATTTCAAGAATTCTTTGATTTGATACACAATGTAGCAGGCAAGAATAAGAGGGGTACGCGCAGCTCCACCCATCCGGCAGCCCAAGAATTCTGAGCAGCCAGCAGGAAAGAGAACAAGAGGACAAGAAAAAAGAGCAAAAAACCCTGCGACAACTATAGAAGAACAGACAAAAAAACAAGAGAAAAACGGAGGGAGAATGCGAACAGAGAGAACGAAAAAGGAGAGAAAGGGAAATAACAGTTTTGACCAGAAAAAGCCACAAAAGACACATGCTCTCGTTTTCTGGCTCCCCTCTTTCCCTAAGCTGGCAGTGGCAGCTTGAACGACAGAAAAGGCGATCGCCGCTTCGCATGTTTTTCTCTCTCCCTCACACCACCACCCCGGCCTTGCCTGCACATACCTCGGGGCCAGAGTCCGCGTCCACGCCGCGCCTCACAACCCACAAGTAAGCGAGGACTCTCGACGCAAACAACGCAGAAAAAGCGCCGCCCATCCACATCCGTCCCCGCGTGGTTTCAGTTCCAAGCACGTGCCGCAGCTCGCAAGCACCTCTCAACACCCGAATTGCTTTAGCCAAGCCTCAGCGCACGGTCCCTTGTTCTCAGTCCGCTCTTTCACATCACTTATTGTACCCGCATTTTATACCTAGGGAACGCCCTGCCGCTGTGCTCTATTGTTCTCTCAAGAAGAGCGACGCTGGCTTTTCGTTGAACCCCCATATGCTCAAACAATGAGGCGCGCCGTGTCGAAATTCATGCCTGCCAAGTTCGGCAGGTCTCTGCCTGACGCACTGCACGGCACGTACCGCTTAGACCACGGCTCGGTGGATGAGTTCTACATTTCCTTGGCAGACCCCCACCGCATGTGGCTGCCCGGCGACGAGATTTCCGGCCAGGTGATTCTTCGCAGCCGCAAGAACCTTGCCAACATCGCCATCTCCTTTAATTTGGCGGGATACGTCAAAATTCACGCGCTGCTGCATTCGAAGTTGCGTCCGATGAAAACGGTGTTATTTTCGCACACCATACAGATTTACGGCCCGGGCACCAGCAGCTCGCTGGACCAGGATTTTGCCAGCGGCCTATATAAGGGCGAGCACCGCTTCCCCTTCATCGTGAAGCTCCCGAACAAGCGTGTGTTTACCAGCATCGACTTCGGCAAGGGCGCCATCGTCTATGTGCTTCTGACGCATCTCTCGGACGCAGCGTCGCGTGTAAGCACCGCCTCGTTTCCGGCCGCATCCCCAGATGCGTCCTCCTCCTCTGCGTCTGTCTCTTCTGCGTCTGTCTCTTCTGCGCCTGCGTCCATGCCTGCTGCGCTCCTGCGGGACCACGAGCCGCTGTCGCTACTGAGAGCCAAAGATGCGCTTACAAAGCTACACCACCCGTCCTTCACGTACGAGAAAATCATCAACTTGGTCAATCCAGTTGACGTGGCATACCTTCCGCCGCCCAAGCGCAAGCGCCTCATCATCAAAAACACCCCCAAGGGCAAGCTCCTGCGCGTGCAGCTGTCTAGCTCCACCATCAACACGGTTGCTACACTCTCATCCGCCACTTCCGATGCAGACAGTGCGTCGATGGACTTGTCTGCAGCAAGCACACAGCCACAGCCTGCAGCACACACGAGCCTGCCGCAAAATCCTCCTTCGCCTGCCAACCTGTCAGCAATGTCGCAGCTAAGACCACCGGCCCCAGATACAATCCGCGTGTTCATGGACGTGGCGCAACGCGGCTACTTGCGCGGCGAGCTCATTCCAATCAAGCTCACCATCCACCACCTCCGCAAAATCCAGGATTCGACGGGAATCATCGTAACGCTCGTGCGCGTATGCAGGATCGACTACGGGCCCGACAGCTACTACGAGTCCTTCAGGAAGGACTTGCAGCAGCTGGTGATCCCGCTTTTCGTGGACCCGGCGACATTCCTGCTGGAAATCAGCACCAGCGTGCGTGTGCCGCCCGATGCGTTTCCAACCATCTCGGGCTGTCCGCTCGTAAGCTTCCAGTACTTCATCGAAGTCATGCTCAATCTTTCTGGAAAGTCGATGAGTTTGTCTACTCCCGTAGAACAGCCTAAATCCAGCATCGCGGCGCAGGACGACGCGGCTGCGGGGCTTTCTCCAGGCCACACGCCCAACTATAACTTTCTGTCGCTTGCGCACTCGCGCTCAGAATTCATAAATACGGACAAGTTCAAGCGGCTGAAAAAGTTCTTGCAGATGACTACCGAGGTGGTCATTGGCACGCACCGCCTGGCAAAGGAAACTGTGGAGGATAACCCGCTGTGCTTGCATGCGCAGGACCCCGCGCCAGTGGCATTGGGGAGCTCACAGTCGCAGTCACAGTCGCAGTCACAGTCCCCGTTAGGTATGTCAATGACCTCGGCGATCAATACGGTGCCTGAACTAACTCCCATGGAGAACTTCGATAGCCCGCCATACTTATACGAGTCTGCGCGTACACGAGACGACGCCGCGGGCGGCAGCTCCCAGCAGGTGCCTACATATGCGGCCGCCACGCCGCCTGAGCCAACATTACCTGTTTTGTCGGAGAAGGAGCAAATGCGCCAGCATGAGGCCAGTCTTCTTCCCTCGGCCCCTCCCATGGATGATTCTGATACAAGTGATTCAGAATTACCCATCAATCCGGCTAATACAACACTAGACAATCGCCAGGTGCCTGAATTTAACGTTGTTCCAACAGAAAACACGGAAAGCCACCTGGCCATAGATAGCCAGTGCACAATTGGGCCAACGGAGCAGCACGAATCGAGCGACAACGACTTGTACGGCCTGTCTGATATTCATGAAGGCATTGGACTGGAGGGCGTCAAAGATTATGTCCCCAGTTACACCAATGCCGCCAACGATCGCTTGGTAGACTCTAACCATGGGCCCAGCGATAGCCGTGGCAGATATTAGACACGTGTATAGTGTTTCAATGAATGATGAGTGTACTCTATAATTCGAGTGTATCGTGTCAGAATTTCACGGTATGTGATGAAGGATCCATACACAGGTCACAAGCACAGAAAACCTGATAAAAAGGGCGATGTCTTAGTCTTTCTCTGATGAGAATGGAAAGAGTTTATAATGGCTGGGCTGATGACCTGGAGATACGGTATCCTGGCATGACTCTACACGAATTGAAAGTCCACTAAAATTTCCCCAGCTCCTCAAAGTCTTTGGATGGATTATGGCTTATTTGGTTTTCCGTGACGAGCCTATTCTCTTTTGCAGTCAGCTTCCGACTTAAAAATGTCTAACATCTCACGAAGAGCTTTTAATGTTGAAAAGGAGAATAGGAGGCGGAAACTGTCCACAATTGTAGATCTGATTCACGGGGTTCTCAACAACTTTTTTACCAAACTTTGAGCATATCGCTTCATTAGATTCTTGATAATGATCTCGCCCATGAAGTATCCCATAGAAAATGCGATAATCCTGAACTAGCGCAAAAGTCATCAAGATAGATTTGAGTCAGTGGGACTAGCTTTCTAGTAATACAAACCGTGATCAAGCTTATGAACTATAAATTGATGCGAAGCTAATCTTTGCATTCTTCGAAGCAGAAGAGTTTCGAAATACTTTGCATATGAAACGTTGTCAATTTCAAAGCTCCAATGCCTTCAGTATCAAACGATGTCTGGCAATATAATCCCTGCATAAAATTTGAAAAGTTAAGATTGGACTGCTCATTGTCTATGTTAGCCCTTTTTAACTAAGTAGTTGCCATGATATGGTTTCCGCTAAAGATGGCAATCAGAACAGCCCGAATCTGAACCACCAGCCAAGAAACTTTTCCTAATTTTCGTTGAATAAGTTTGGCACTCGAAGAATTCGTCGCTTACATGTGTTTAAATTAAGCAGAACTTAGATAACGCAATACATGGCTGTGCTCTCCACAATCTTTCAGTATTAATCTCACAAGCAAATGCTCGAAGTCAACAAGAAAAAGATTATGAGGGCTTGAAATTCTTTTTATCTTATGAGTTAGCCTCCGTATCTCTAACATGTTGGATCGCGTGGGAGAATCATAGACCAGTAGTATGCACCTGCATGTATGTAGAGTACTAAGCGTACGGAATGGTCACGTGACGCAAAGCAGGTAGCTGAATGCCGTAAAAGAGTTTCCAGTTTAAATTCTAATGTAAAATATACGTGGTATGCTAGCTACTGAATTCAGTATAATATTTTGTATATGCGGCTTTGTTTCTTTTGGCAGGATCTTGAGATTCGAAAGGCGGAAGCGTCGAGGCTTAGAGCCTCGTCAAAGCAGGGAACAGCTGCAGGTTTCGCTTGCATATTTTTATTTGACGTACCCTTTATTTGAATGCAGACGCTGGCACCATTTCTTTCAAAGCTAATCTAGTAGGATGATTCTAGCTGCCCTTTGGTTCATTCTCAGAATTCACATTCATATCGGCAATGCACCATTTGGATCAGAACTGCATGTAGACGGCTGCCTCTGCTATGGAAGCACGCGCAGTTCACCGGTATGGCACCCATAATTATGACATTGACGGATCTCCAAAGAACCGACACTCCAAATAAAAGTGACTACTCTTTTTTTCTATTCTGAACAACAAAATATCAACTGTCGTTTTTGTCCTCTGCAAATACCAGCACCGAAAGGTACTCTTTGGCCCCAGGTCAAAATTTTGCGCAAAGAGAAATGAGTATTTTAGAAGCATGTCACCGGAAACGTGCAAGTCTGTCTAGAAGTAGCTGGATTGATTTTTCAAATGTCAGGTCGCAAAATATAAGAATGAACAGCAATAGTGCAGGCTCGGATTGGAGAGCACCCGGCCGCAGCGGACCCTAGTAGATTGGATTCAGACCCGGAACCAAAACCAAAAAACACCTCCAAATCAAGACCAAAAATTACCTCCAAAATCACATCGACAAATCCAGCCGGACAAAGCTGCAGCTAAACAAACGCCGGAATTCCCCCACAGTTCTGCTTTGGCCAATGATCCAAACCCACAGTCCTGCATACAGAGCCGCACCCAGCCAAACGCGAGCACCTCGTTCACATAGTACCCAGTATAAGCGTCTGAAGAGACCCTCCAGTACGCATTTTGGCATGGGTTTCGTCTACGATCCGGAAGCCCAGCTCCCACAGATATTCCCCGACGAGGCAGCGCTTCAAAATATAGACGCGGTTTTGGATCACGTGGCCCGTTACAAGCAGGCGGCGCACGTGAAGCTTCACGACCAGCTTCTCCAGTATAAGGCGCCAATTGACGTGGCCACAGACGTGGCAGAGTTGGCTGCAAATTTGGCTCGCGTCAGAAACGACGCCCAGCATACCCATGCAAGCATTCTCGAAGTCACTCTGCAGATCCAGAAGTTGGACACCATGAAAACAAACTTGGTGCTCTCAATGAATGTGCTCAAACGGCTCCAAATGTTGCTCAAAGCGTACGACTCGTTGTGTGAGGTGGCGCAATCGCACGACTACAAGGAGATCTCGGCGTATCTCGGCGCCGTGCGGGGCCTCATGGAGTATTTCCGCCCGTACAAGTCCATAGAGGAAATCGCGGCCTTATACCGGCGAATCCACCAAACACAGAAGAAACTAGTGGACGACGTGTTCATTGATTTCGAGGACTCGTTCACCAACCACTTCACCAACGACCAGCTCTGCTATGGCTGCGAGATTTTGGAGACGGCAGACGCCAAGTACAAAGACAAGCTCCTTACGTGGTTTTACAATCTCCAGTTGAAAGAGATCCAGTCGATATTCGGTGCGTCTGGCGAGGCGGGCAGCTTGGAAAACGTGGCCAGGAGGTACATGTTCTTCACAAACGTGCTTGCCAACATACGCAGCAACTATCTCCATGCATTCCCCCCACTGTGGGGCGTGGACATGGAGCTCAGCAAGCTTTTCTGCAAGATGACGCACCAGGAAATTGCCGCCAAGCTCAGCTCTGGCCTGGTGCCCGCAGCGGTGATCTTGGATGCGTTGACTGCGACGCTAGCGTTCGAAAAAGAGCTCAACGAGGCTTTCAAAACCACCGACTTCCTGCGCATGGTTCTGGCACTGTTCGAGCCGTATTTGATCACGTGGGTGAGGGACCAGGACGACTCGATCCGCGGCAAGTTCATGGAGTTGCACCTGCGGGTCAAAGTGCCCGAGGAAATCGCCAGTGCGCAGACTTTCGAAGAGCTCATCCACACTTTGCAGGTCAACAACGTACCAAACTTTGCCGAGTCTTCTTCCGAACTCTTCAAGATATTCCAGAAGTCCTTGGGCCTGACCATAAAGCTTTCTTCCGGCGAAATTTTGCTTGAACTAGCGCACGTTTTCGCCAAGTACCTCCAGGAATACCACCATTCACTTCTATTGCCGGTGTTGAATTCAGCTTGCGAGCACCCGCAAGGGATCGAGCCCATCAAGTACTTGACCATGCTTTTCAACACGGCCGATTATGTCATCAAAAACACCAACGACTTGCAGGACCGAATCCACAAGTTGATCGACAAGCCGTTCAAGGAGCAGGTCACCTTCGACATCGAGAGGTCTC
This sequence comes from Metschnikowia bicuspidata var. bicuspidata NRRL YB-4993, assembly GCF_001664035.1. Taxonomy (NCBI): domain Eukaryota; kingdom Fungi; phylum Ascomycota; class Pichiomycetes; order Serinales; family Metschnikowiaceae; genus Metschnikowia; species Metschnikowia bicuspidata. Next base: position 479,825 of record NW_017387733.1, on the reverse strand, counting down.
TATTTTTCGAGTTGATCAGCAAAGCCATCCGCGCATTGGTGTCCAAAGTGAGCTCGGATCTCAGCTTCTCCTGGCGCCAGTTTGAAAACAACAGCTGGGGCTCTCTCGAGGCTGTTTCTGACACGTCACATTACATGGAAGAGTTTGTGGACTCGCTCACGCAAAACCACCGTGTAATCTGCCCGCTTATTATACGGGAAGGCTATGTAAGGAACTACGCCGACAAACTTGTGGAGGCCGTTGTCGCGGATTTCATGTCAAGGCTCGGTCTGGTGAAGCCGCTCAGTATCGTTGCAATCGAGCAAATCTTGCTCGATGTTTCGGTGCTCAAGAATTTTTTCAAATCGCTCCTTTTGTTTTCTGACGCAAGCTTTGATATCAGAAAGCCGCCAGAAGACGCAGATGCCAAAGTTCCAAAGGCTTATCTTCGTCATTTGAACTCGCAGTTCACCAAGCTTGAACTGCTACTCAAGCTTTTGCTCACGCCAACTTTGCCCATTGACAACATAGTGGAAAGTTACTTCAGCATCATAGGAGACAAGTCTCTTCAAAACTTCCAGACTATTTTGGGGTTGAAAACCATCCCTTTGAACGAGCAGCCCAAGTACATGGAGAATTTCAAATTGCAAGTGCTTTCCAGAGACAGCTTAGTCGAAGAATCCCCCATAATGAGTGTATTTCATGAAGCGGCTGCGCAAAAGGAATCCGCACATCCCTCATCACAACTGCGCCCACCGCCAGTTGATATCAAAGCGTTGGCGATTAGCAAGTCGCCCGAGCCCCATATCCCCGACTTTTTGAAGAGCAACCCTGCCAAAATGCAAGCTCTCAAGCTCAACAATGCATTGAAGGACTTTTCTCTCAATGGAGAGAGCCATGTGAACAAGTTTAATGAAAACTTCAAGAATTTCGGGAAGTTTTTCCGCAAGGACGGCGATACCGATGCAAAACCATAGAGCCATACATTGTGACTTTTCGAATAGGCGGGTTTTCGAGGTGATTTATTTCAGCCTGTGTCATTAATCGAATATGTCAAGGCGCTGGACGGCGAGAAGCGCACAGCATGATGATGGAAGATGCGAGGGGATTTTACGGGCTACACAAGTCCAGAGCGATTAAGAGTGATTTTTTCTGCTAGAAAGTCGAAACAGCCAAATTTGCGATCTTGTTAGTTGAAGCCAGCTGAAGCCACGCTCATGCGGAGCTCAGGTTCAGCGAACTAAAAGGTGGCGAAGAGGAATCTATTACTATGCGCCTGCAGATTGGGTTTGCCTATATGCGGGAGATTTGAACACGTTTGGCATTTGATCGAGTCAAAGTCACACCAATTTTTCGCCTCGTCTTTTTATGTCCAAGCAGGAAGACACGGAGTTGTGGGTGCAAATTTTGCCACCGGCTCGGCATTTGCCATTCAACGTGCCGTGAGCTGGCGGGTCTATATGCACACCGAACACGCACCGATGCACGGAATCTGGAGACATGGAGTCTCACGAAAACTAAGAAGTTATTCCGTTGCATATGCCCTTTTGAGTCCAGCAAACAGCTTTTGAGCTCACAAATCCGACACATCTGCCAAAAGCTATTCCGAATGCCTCCGTTGGTCAAGATCTGCGGTTTGCGGTCTACCGAGGCCGCACAGAAAGCAATAGACTCCGGGGCTGATATGCTAGGAGTCATCATGGTGCCCAATAGGAAGCGGACGGTTTCCCCCGGCGTGGCGCTAGAAATTGCGAAAGCATGCAAGAAAAAGAGAAAGGAGTTGGGGCGGCAGTTCCAGACTGCGGGCGAACTCACCACGCACTTGAGCTCGCAGAAGTTTGCGTCACACATCGAGTACTTCGAAGCGGCGGCCCGGCTCGTGCATGAAAACGGTCCGTTTTTGGTGGGCGTGTTCCGCAACCAGGGTATCGAAGATGTGTTTGGGCTTGCGCGTGACTGCGCTGTGGACATCATCCAGCTCCACGGCAGCGAAGAAGCGCAGGGGTATTTGCGATACAACGACACCCACGGGTTTGGCATCATCAAGCGGTATGTGATCCCCGACCACGTGGACCTCATGGCGCAGTTCTTCCCCCACATTGCGAGGGCCGAGCGCGGGTTTCTTCTCCCGCTTCTTGACTCCGAGGCTGGCGGCGAGGGCAAGACCATCGAATGGCCGCTTATAAACGGGCTAGATGGACGGTTTCTCCTTGCGGGAGGACTTGACCCCAGCAACGTGGCGGAAACGAGACCGTTTTTGAGAAACGTGGTGGGGTTCGATGTCAGTGGCGGCGTGGAGGACGGCGACGGGCAGAAGAACATGGCCAAGATCGAGGCGTTTGTGGCGAACGCCAAGCAGATGTAGCCGGAGGTAGAGCCCGAGGACGAGCCGGGAAGAGAGAACGCAGAGCCAGCACGAACATGCAGCAGCCCGCATATATACAGAGACCAATGGCCACAACCGAATTAAGTATGTACGTTCTAACCCTAGTCCTCCTGGTCCCAGTTGCCCGGCCGGCGCTGCTGCGGCATCTGCGGCCCGCCGGCGCGCTTGGCCATGATGATCTGGTCGATGGATAAGATGGTGCACGCGGCCTCCGTGGCAAGCGCTATCGCAGACAGCTTGGCGGCCAAGAGGTCGTAGATGCCCGCGGCCGCGACGTCGACCAAGCAGTTCTCCGCGTCGCCGTCAATGTCAATGCCGCACAGCAAGCCCAGGCCGTCCGCGGGCGCGTGCGCCGCGTACAACTGGCTCAACGCGGCGGTGGCGTCCAAGCCCGCGGTGTCCGCGAGCACGCGCGGCACGACCTCGAAGGCCTTGGCGTAGTTCTTGATGGCGAGCTGCATCAAGCCGGGCGTGCGCTCGCCGTACTGCGTGACGCGCTTGACCAACTCGGCCTCGACCGCGCCGGCGCCCGGCAAGAGCCGGTTGTCCTTGACCAAGCCCTTGATGGCGTTGATGCCGTCGTCGATGGCGCGCTCGATGTCGTCCATGCTGGTCTGCGTGGCGCCGCGGAGCACGATGGTGGCCGTGCGCGAGGCCAGCGCCGCGTCCTGGCGGAACACGGTCACGCGGTCGCCGCCGATCTCGCGCGTCTCGATCACGTCCACGGCGCCCATCTCCTCGGGCAACGGCGCGCCCAAGCGCGGCAACGGCGTGGCGCCGCACACCTGGCACACGCGGCGCACGTCGAACTTGGACGGCACCTTCAACACGAGGATGCCGTGCTTGTTGAAGTAGTGGAGCGCGAGGTCGCCCACGCTGGAGCCCGCCACCACCACGCGCACGCCCGCGGCGCGGATCTCCGCGCACACCGCGTCCATCTGCTGCTCCTCGCCGGCGGAGAAGTCCAACATCTCCTGCGCGTTGTGGAGCAACACCGTGCCCTTGGTCTCGGTGGTGGAGATGTCGATCGGGCACGTGAACACCACCACCTTGGAGCGCTCGCGCACGTGCTGCACGTGGCCCTCCGGCGCCCGCGGGAACACCATGCCCTTGACCACCTCCAGGCCGCGCAAGGACGAGCCCATGATCTTGACCACGCGCACGTTGTCGATGTTGAACGCCTGCGGCCGCTTCGGGTCGAGGATCAAGCGCACCGCGGCCACCACGAGCGCGGCGATGGCCGCGTCCACGCCGTACTGCTTGGCGGCGATCACGGGGCGGATCGCCTTGGTGAGCTCCGCCTCGTCCACCACGTTCTCGACCCGCGCCACCACCAAGTCGGGCATCGTCGCCTGCACGTGCGTGTTGGCCAAGTTGAAGCCCTGCACGATCTCCGGCACGCTCAAGCCGGCCACGAGCAAGCGCTCGCTGATATCTAGCAACTCGCCCGCCAAAATAAGCACCAAGTTGGTGTTGTCGCCCATCTCGAACTCCTGCTGCTTGGACGCCATGACCAACATCTTGACCGCGGGGTGCACGATGTCCAACTCGTTCACGATCGTGGCCGCGTCGTTGGTCACAAACGTGCGGTCGTGCTTGTTGACCAAAATCTTGTTTCTGCCGCTGGGGCCCATGGACGTGAGCACTATGGACGAGACCTCGCGCACGGCCTCGATGTTGCGCACCGTGGCGCCGTCGGCCGCGGAATACGACGAGTAGCCTTGCTTGAAAAGCCCGGTGTTGGGCGCGGATGGCATTTTCAACGACATTTTCGGGGCGTGGGGCGTGGAAAATGGGGGGTGCAAGAAGACAAGCTGGGCGTTAGGCGCCAGGAGCGCTCGAGTTTCGCGTGCGGTTTTCGGTGGGTTTTTCGCGCGCACGTGACGCGGGGGCACGTGCCCGATGCCGTGGCCTGGCGGGGGTTTGGCGGCGTGCTTGGGCGGGTTGCCTTTTTTTGTTAGGTGGGGTTTTTTTTGGGTGGGCTGCTTCGGGTGGAGGTTCTTTGGTGTGTTGCTTTGGGACTGCCTCGGATAAAGTGTTTGAGATTTGGGGTTTACATAGGAGCGAGGGAGCCTGGTTATGAGGCGCGCACTGGAGGTGACTTCGGAGAGGTCTTGCTTCTGTCATTGAGAGGATGTAGCTGCTTTGTTGCGCCTTGGTGTGTTTATCATTCAGCATTGAGCCTTTTGGTGGCTAGTTCTGATGATATGCTTGGAGTGTTGAAGCGCCCTCGCAGACGGTCTTAGGTCAGTAGTACTTAGTGTTGAAGCATACCTGTAGTCGGTCTTGAAATCCACTAGTATTCCGTCTTGAAGCGCCCTTGTAGTCGGTTGAAACCCACTATTCAGTTTTGAAGCGCCCTTGTAGTCGGTTGAAACCCACTATTCAGTTTTGAACCAAACCTGTAGTTGATCTTGAACTCCACTTGTATCCCATCTTAAACTCCACTAGTATTTAGTCTTGAAAAACACCTCTGACCAGTGTTGGGAATTTTGTCATTCCTATAATTGGCGCCATTTTGAGTTTGAGGTGTCATGGATCTTTGGATCCAGCGGTTTTCATTCCAGGAACAGGTTAGTAATCTACCCTTAAGTGTGCATTATCTGTGAGCTACAAAAGCACTGAGTGGACATTATAATGCGAGATAAAGATTGGACTCTAATATAAACAGAATTATGATGTTAGGTCTTGTGAACAGAAAACACAAAGAAACGGAAAATTTCGATGTTCGCTGGTGGCACTAATATAATCAAACATTGTCTTTATTCGTCATGGAATTTCGGGTAAACGAAATGTATAATCATTTTTGAAAAGCCTGAAAATTTACTCCAAAGAAAAGCAAACATTGTCTTTATTCGTCATGGAATTTCGGGTAAACGAAATGTATAATCATTTTTGAAAAGCCTGAAAATTTACTTCAAAGAAAAGCAAACATTTCTCACTGACATTTATAATCAAAATATACCGTAAGTGTGGGGAAATGAACAGATATGTTTACACTGAACTTTTCTACCCGCAAACATTTGAGTTGAACATTTTTATTTTCAGGCATGAAGCTTCACTAAGTACCCTTCTAGCGTTAAATTGTACTTTCATGGCTTGTGGCATATATACCGTGTGCGTGATGTAAGAATGGTATAACTGTATAATTTTATGGTTAGTTCTGGGTTGATACATTGGTGAAGTTAATCTTTCCAACAAAGAATATAAATTCAACATTAGGTAAAGAAATGTGGACAGGTGCTCAGCCAATGAAGGTTTTCAAGCTATGGAAATGCACAACAAAGTCCAATTTACCATTTATAAATCGATTTTAATTAATTGACGGCAGACACGAATGAGTCCTTTTCTGTTTCTGATACGCTTGAAAAAATTCTGTGCTTTTTTGAGAGACTTTAAAGACTATTTAAGGCATGAACATGGGTCTTTCAATTCCAAAGTTCTCTCAACAATTCAACCAGTCTCGAAACAAACTAGCATTCGGTCGTGAATTACACGCAATTGTCTTCGAGAATTCGCAAGGAATCAGTTGACCCTTGAAATATCCAGTCTGTAATATATTAGTCTCAAAACTCATTTGTATTATGCCTGAAATTCACTTGCAATCCATTTTTAAGGGTTGATGGTTTCTGAGATGTCGTTTGGGCTCACCAATTTAAAAAATTTAGTTGACATTTTCATAAAAAATCTGACTTTTCAACTCTCTAATTTAGAGAAATCTCCAGTTTTTTGATTTATAACTGTTTTTTGTTTTGTCAAAAAAGAAAAGTTTGTTTTTTATACATTTCGTAATTCTTGATACCAGAACAAAATCTACAAGGCATTGATCTGAATTAATACAGATCTTGTCATTAGTTAATGTGAGCTAAAAAACAAACATTACATTCTTTCACAGTTTGTTGCATTTAGGAAATTGAAAATACTAGTATACGTATTCACAAATTGAATCATGCTTAGTTGTATTTTTTGATATAAGTGTTGAATTGATTTCTTGTGATAATTGTTTATAACAGTATGTAATTTTTGACTTATAGTTTGGTTAGGAACCTTAACAACTGAATAGCCATGTTGTTTTGATAGATTCTGATTTCAAATTTTGAAAGATGAAACAACAATGCAAATCCATTCTTTCTTTATCTTTCATTTTATGGCTTCATTTCATTATACCTCTTCATATCATACAACATTATTTTTATATAAAATAAATTATCCTTTCCTTGAATCTGCCGTTAGAATATATTAGTATTCTTTCATGATCAGGTATTTTTGATATTCAACTTGTTATCAGTGCTGAGAGTATAACAGTGAAAAATTTCAAAATAAACTCGTGATGTTCAGAATATGTAAGCAATAACGAACACCAATTGCCAGCATTGTAAATCCTCTGCAAATGCCGGGAAGATCCGTCATCGAAACAAACTCCTCATAATTTTGTTTCATCTGAAAATCAAGAATCTGCTTCTTTAAGTTTGTCCACTATTTGACTCAGGTACAAAACTTGAAGGTTCTTCACCAGGGTTTGCACCCACAGACAAAGAACATGAATTAATCGATGTTTTTGACAAAACAAAACAGAACCAAAGACAAACCTTTGCTGAAAATGACAATTTGGATTGCTTAGACTAGCGTTATGTGTGGTAGTGTTGGCTCTCAATTCCCTTTGGAGTTGAGTATCACAATATATATATGATAATAAAATGATGAGGTTCGACATCTTAAACTGTTACCCACGCGATCATACCACATGTAAGTCGATTTTAGGTTTGTCCGTTGAAAGTTTGAGGGCTATAATAGTTGATTATAAACCCTAGCCTTGGGATAGATGTTTGCATATATCTGTTCTAAAACTCAAACTTCAAAATCGCCCAGAAGCTGGAACGTAATCACGAGAATAAATTTGGTTTGGTTTTATTTGCCCTTTTCTTGTGACAAATTAATGGTCTATGATAGCTCATTGTTTTGAAAAGTTACAGAAGTTGGTTTGAAAAAAAACAGTCCCTTATGTCCCACAATTGATTGTCTGAGCTGCCTTCTGTATCGTGTTTGTCCACACCTTTTTAACAGACTATCTGTCTTTCTGAGGTTTTGCAAATGTGGTGTGAAAAGCATGAAGTATTGGGTCAAATAATGGATTTACCTTTCGCGTCTCCTAAGTAAGAGTAGATGTTACCGACTTGAGAATGAATTTATTTAATTTGCCTTAGTTATAAAGTAGTCGATTAGTACTGCTATGAAATCACATATTCTACATTTCACCATATTGTTTCAGAAACAGAAGTCGGAACGGTCGATTCGCAGAACGTAAACACGCTCTAAATGTTAATCACTTCTGAAATAGTTTTCACAAGGGCAAAACGTCCGCAATCAAACTGCATTTCTGTGCTTCAGGATGTGGTCACTTCTGATCCCTATTAAAGAACAGTATGCTATCGTGAGAGTCCATGGAGCTCAACTAAAATCTCTTCTGACTCATAATTTATGAACTTCGGGGTAGAAGTGATACTTGCACGCATAGAACACTAGAATGAGGCAAGTTTAAAATTCTTTTAACCTCTTATTTTAACGTCTTTTCATTAATTAGGTAAGTCCATCTCTGAAGGACAGATTCAGTTCCCTCCCATGATCTCAGAGCAAGAGACGGATTACTTGTTCTTCGACGCACTATCTTCACGCAGACGATTCAGGAGACTTTCCAAAAAGTCCCAAATTTGTATGTTCCACTTGAAGATATAGAAAACACCCTCAAAGTTGTATGTCAAAAAAAGAATAGAGGCGCACGAGATGGAAGAAGAAGATCTTACAGAGGGATTTTGATTCCATGCGGGGGCAAATACTAGCTAACAGCTTTAGTTGTAACAAAACGAAATTGCACCACACAAATATCGCTGCTGCTTAACGGCAGTCGACTTCAAAATCCAAGTTAGCCCCAAATCCTAGACCATGATCAAATATAATATTTACCAAAAAGACGGTTACTCTGGCCACACTAGCTATGTCAATCACGATGGTGACCGAAATTTTGTGACTGTACGTGATCATGTCCGTGTGATTTGAAATTAACTGCCAAATAAGCGATTACTTCTTCTTGAACTGAAGTGGATGGCTGCGTTAGAAACAGACTTCACAACTGTCTCCATTCTGAGATGGCTGAACATCATTTGCATGTCCAATGTATTACCGAAAGTTGTATCATGTCCAACAAGGAGATTCCAAACTGCGAGCAGATCTTTTGTTTGTATTTCAAGCCAGGCATGTATATAGCCAGCCAAAACAAAATCTGTGCTACTTGGGGAGTTGCATTCAATAGCATACACAACCCAGGAGGTTCAACTTAAACAGCAAGCGGCCTTTGACTGGTCCGATTTCTCGATCACACCCAAAGCAAGGCATGCTTTTAAAAGAAGACTGTGGTCTCCACGACACTTCAACAAGAGGGTATACGCTTAAACATTGGAGAGTGCTTCCCTTGTTGTCCGAGCCATGTTAAATTCCGATGTAAAGATTTTTGTCCAGATGCCAAGTTCACAGCCAGTGGCATCCATCCGAGGTCCAAGTTCATTTACGGCCATAAGGTAGAAGCCGGGAGGCGGTGTAGCCGGAAGGCACCGTAGTTCAACGCCCTAGTTAAGATTCCGCACGGCCACTTCTAAAGTTTGTGCACTTGTGGGTGCTCAACTATTTAAATCAAAGTCCATCAGAATTACGGAGAAAACTTACTTTTGCATTAATGCCGAGGTGCTGGGGAGACCAGGAACGGAACAACCTCTGTTTGAAAGCAGCCTTGACAACCGTGGGTCACGTAGAGTGGGCGACAGAAGAGGCTAACACCTCGTGGGATAGCCGTGAGCCTGTCTCGAGCAGGGTTGCTTTGATGCCAAAAAAGCCGTGGCCAGGAAAGTACCGGTTCTTTGCTGCGAGCCTTTGCTTGTTCCCATTTTGAAGGCCTTTGAGAAGCTTGCGGAGACTCTTGAATGGCAGCTGAGACACGGCTTTCACCCCGAGCCCGCTCAAACGCAGGCTGGGCCCGTGGGACGGGCCAGACTGTCTCTTAGAAGGGTGTGCTAGTCGTCGTGCAAAGGTGGCGCCCGAAAATGGCGCCGGCCCAAGAGCGACGATGCAGTTTCGGGAGGTGCGGTTTCGGCAGGAGTGTCCCCGCCGGCGGGCGCTCTACCTCTCGAACTTGATGTTGTCAGGCGGCTGCGCCACATAGGGCCGCAAGCCGTCGAGCGCCGAGGGGTCGCCGGCGAAGTGCTGCTGCAACGCCGCGTTGTACGTGGCCAAAAGCTTTTCTGCGCGGCCCAAGCGCTCAGTCTTGTCCTGCAACTCTCTCTCGAACTTGGCCATGTTGCTCTGCAACTGCTGCTGCGCGTTTTTCTTGCGCTGGCGGCACTTGGAGGCCGCCAAGCGGTTGCGCTCGAGAAGCCGCTCCTTCTTCCACGCCGCGGTGCCGGGGATGGGCCCGTCGTGCGGGTTGAAAATCACCTCGTTGTTGTACACGAGCGTCTGGTTGGGCGGCGGCACACCGGCCACGGACGACGGCGCGGGCGCCGCATGGCTGCCGGGGCCCAGGACCAGCATTGCCGGCTGGAGGAGCGGTAGGGGGCCGCCCACGGCGTGGTCGTGCGAGGCCGGGCGGGGCGCGAGCGGCGCGTCGTCGTCGTGCGGGAGCGGCGCGTGTGCGTGAGCGTGTGCCGGCGGCCGGCCGCCCGCGCTGTCGTAGTACTCGTCCAAAGAGTCGTCGTCGAGGTAGAAGGCCTCGTGGTTGACGATCTGGCCGATCTGGCCGTTGGAGATGGAGATGCGCCGGCGGCGCGGGCCGCCCTGTGGGCCGAGCGGCAACATGGTGGGGTCGTAGAGCGGCGGGTTGGTGAGCGGGTACAGGTTCGGGTCAAAGGCGTAGTGGGACGGGAGCCCGAGGAAGGGTCCCTGGTGCCTGAGGGCCGCGGAGGCGCCGGGCGGAACGGCGTCCTGCAGGGGCGGCGGCGGGCCCGGCTGGGTGGGCTGCTTCATGTCGGCGAGCAAGTGGTCGGTGGCGGATGCAGTGGGGATGCCCATGTGTGCCTGGTGGGAGTACAGGGCCAGGGCCAGGGAGGAAGGTAACGACAGTGTTGCGACGGGAGCGTGGAGGGAGTGCATGTGGCGCGGCGAGCTTGGTTCTTTTTTTTTTTTTTCTCAGGGCCTGGCGCTGGGCGCTGGCGGCAAAAAACTGGGCCGGGGGCAGGGAAAGGGTGCGGGCGGCAGAGGGGAGGGCGCGAGGTCCAAAAAACAGCGGGGTGTTGGCGGGTGGTGCAAAAAAACAACGGGGTGTTGGCACGTGGTCCAAAAAGCAGCGGGCTGTATCGGCAAGGTGAGCTCGGGTGATTTGGGGTGCGCTTGGGAGAGTTGGCGGGGCCCTGCCGGTTTTATGGCGGGGGTTTGTGTAAAAGCAGCGGAGGTTGGAAACTTTTTGGTTTTCGGGCATGGAGCAAGTTGCGCGGCCGCCAGGCACAGAAGATTGCGAACGGGGCAGGGCTGCGTGGCCGTGGCGCGTGCAGAACGATACCGCGGGGCCTGGGGCCATTGCGCGGCGGCCCTAAAGTAATGGTCTGGGGGAAGGGGATAACTGGTGGCGTGGCGCCGGGAGGAAGTTTGGGGTTTTAGTTTGGGATTCACTTTTTTTGTCAGTTTGGTATTTGATTAGGGCTTCGGTTTGGGATTCATTTTTTTTCCGTTTGGCTCGGGGCTTCAATTTGTGTTTTCCTTTTTTCCGTTTGGCTTTTGATTAGGGTTCAGCCGGGGCTTCAGTTTGGGTCTCACTATTCTTGGTTTGGCTTTTGAGTAGGGTTCAGTCGGGGCCTCAACTTTATTTTTTTCAGTTTAGCTTTTGATCGGGGTTTCCATCTGGGTTTCAAAGGAAGTTTCTATCTGGGTTTTCAAGTAAGTTTCTATCTGGGTTTTCAAGTGGGTTTTGATCCGACTTTCAATTCGGGCTCCAGTTTGGTTTTGATTTGGGTTCAGTCGGCGCCTTGCTGGCTTGGTTGTGAGCGGGCCCGTCGGGGTGCCTGGGATCGCAGGTCCACGCGGGCCAAACGCAAGCGCGCCCCATTCTCCGGATCACCATTTAGCGCGCGCGGCCCGGCCAACAAGGCCCACGGTCCAATGGTCGGCGGGCATCTAATTTCGCGGCCGGCTGTTTTGGTGTCGTTGCCACTTCGCTCGCCGTATTTGTGGCCCGCTTTTTCTTGCCGCTTCCAGGACATTTCTAGTCGTTTCTAGTCATTTCAGGTTTCTTTCCTGGCCTCTCGAGGTCATTTCTCGTCTCCGGGCCGCGCAGCCGACCTCCGCTGCCATGGCCCATGGCCCCAAAGCCGGCCTCAGCCACCCGCGCCTTTCGACAGAAAAGCTCCAAAAAATACCCACCGCCGGAATGCATCTGGCACCGCCCGCCGTTTACGAGGCGCAAGCTGTCGGTTGCCGGCGATCGCCGAACCCTGGCCCAGGGCCCGTTTATTAGCGGCGGCGCACGTGCGCACTCCAGGGCCAGGGCCAGGGCCAGGGCCATATCGCACTCCAGGGCCAGGGCCAGGGCCAGGGCCATATCGCACTCCAGGGCCAGGGCCCGCTGCAACAGGCGCCCCGTATCAGCTGCCCAAACAGGCGCCAACACACCCCAGCGCCAGCCAAGCGGCCTCCTTTCTGCCTGTGGATTGCCGCGTGATCTCTGGACCCTTTGCAGCCCGAGGGCCAGGAACGGCAACTATACCCTGTTCCCAACGCCGCGTCCTGCACCCCGGCCCGCCCCGACGGAAATCGCCTGATTTCCTGGGCCCGCGCCGCTCTCCTGCCCCAGCCGGCCTGGCGATAGAATCTCGCTCTTTTTTCTTCAGCCGGGCGATAGAACCTCGCTCTTTTTTCTTCAGCCGGGCGATAGAACCTCGCTCTTTTTTCTTCAGCCGGGCGATAGAATCTCGCGCTTTTTTTCTTCAGCCGGGCGATAGAATCTCGCTCTTTTTTCTCCCGGTCGGGTCTTCTGCCTGCACAGTCCCCAAGCACTGGGTGCAAAGCACCATGTCTAATCTCGACCAGTTGGTAGAGCTCTTGAACAAAAACAACTTCAAGACCCGTGGTTTCGAGCAGCTGCTCAAGGAGGACTATGCGCCGGCCGGCCCCGCGGGCTCCGCCGCGAATTTCGAGCACGCGTTCGACGTCATTGTAGAAAACCAGCGTGGCGTCAAGCTCTTGGGCATCCCGCTTTTCAGTGGCAAGTCGCTTCTTCCGCTCATGGACCCGCCCATGTACCAGCGCTTGGACGGCGTGAAGGTGACCTTGGCCCACGAGGCCATGGCGAACTACCCTCTTCCGGGAGTCGACTGGCACTGGTCGTGGGCGCTGTGGTATGTGTTGATGCTATACGACGTGGACGAGTCGGGGTGGCTGTACCTGACTTTCTGGCGGCCCACATCCTCGTGGCACGGGCGGTACCACGTGTCTGATTTTGTGCGCCGGCGGCTCTGGGTGCGGAGGCGCCACCGGGACCGGCAGCCTGGAAGTTAGTGGGGCTTGTGTGCGTGGGATGCAAGCCGGGGAGGGCACCATCCATGCATTTTCGGGGAGAGCCGTGAAGACGGAGCGGGGGGAGACTCAGCAGAGTGAAGTCGGGCACAGGGGGATTTCGAAGAGTGGAAGTCAAAGCACGGTGCAATTTCGGAAAGTCAAAATCAAAGCACGGTGCAATTTCGAATAATAGAATCCGAAGCATGGTAAAATTTTGAAAAGTGGGGTTCAAAGCATGGTGAATTTTGAAAAGTGGAAGTCAAAGCACGGTGTAATTTTGAAAAGTGGGGTTCAAAGCATGGTGAAATTTCGAAAAGTGGGGTTCAAAGCATGGTGTAATTTTGAAAAGTGGGGTTCAAAGCATGGTGTAATTTTGAAAAGTGAAAAGCACGAAGCAATTTCGAAAAGTGGAAGTCAAAGCACAGTCCGAAGAGTGGAAGTCAAAGCACGGCACAATTTTCGAAACATGAAAGTCAAATCACAGTTCGAAGAGTTCATATCAAAGCACGGTGCAATTTACCAGGGTGCACTTCAAAATAGCTTTGAAAAGCGGGAAAGCATAAAGTGGTCGAGAGGGATGGCTAAGCAATGCGCCTCAGAAGCATATCCTGAGAAATTACAGAATCCCTGGGGCACCAGAAAAGCACGAGTCCCGTCTCGCCGGGCTTTTCAGCATGAAGACATGAATCCCACCCGAAGAGCCACGCTTGATAGACCACCTTTTTGCAGGCTGCAGATCCGTGCTTGGCTTCCATGAAATCCGCTACAATTCTCCATCCCTCAAGGGCTCGGAAATGGCTCCAGCAAATAATTGGAGGAACAGGCGCGCAGGCATACCGCGCATTATTTCCTCCCCAATAATTTGCAGCTACTGGTTCCAACAAGATTGTTTCATTCTAGAGCCGCCCTGTCCTGACCCCACTTGCAGTGCCGCTTCAGCCCTCGAAATCATCACCAAAACACAGAACTCCCTGCACCGCAACATGTCATCCCAGGACTTGATTTTAGCGCTTACCGTGGCGCGTGTGGCCATCAGAAAGAAGATCTCCTGTGACGGTACGTGAACTCCCCCCAGATTCGCTTCATGCCCCCAATGCTTGGCTTCTTGATTAAAAAAAATACATCTGTGTACCCACTATGAGTGGCCTAAAAATTACTGACACCGTATAGAAGCCGTGGATATCATAGGCGAGTCCCTCGTGCAGCAGTTGAGGCCACGACGGAGAGACCGCTTTGAGCCCATCACAATCCGCCACACCCGGAAGGCCCTCGTAGACATAGCCCCCATTTTGTTGCGTGTGAAAGCCGTGTGTAAATTGAACCCCACAGCCAAAACGGTGCACTCTTTGCTCACATTGAAGCGGGCTATCGACGCGGCAGACTGGACAGTCACTATTCACAAGAGCAGCTACCTCCTCTGTTATTTGGAAGAAAGTCTCCTTCTTGCCTTTTCGGCGACATACACGTTATCGCGCCATGGCGAGCAAACGAAAGAAGTCCTAGTGGAGATGGCCACTATCTTGTTCGAGCGCATTGAAGACGGGGACAGGAAGCTCACCCTGCACTTAGTGGCGACATTGGCCCAGTTGGTTTTCTTGTACCTGTTTCCCGATGGATGTGACAATCAGTACTATTCTTTGTTTTTGTCTCTATACGGTATAAGCCAGCCCAGACGGCCAATCACAAAACACATCACGGATAAGGTGAAGCTTGTGTTTGTTGGGGAAGTGATCAAGTTTCACGTCGAGATCCTCCACATATATTGCAACAAGTACGACAAGGGTCTGAACTCGCATACCAGGAGCCTCGTCAAGGCGTGTTTGCTCGTATACGACGAGCCAGATCTCCTCGAATATGTTGACTCGCTTTCATGGTGAGATATCCTTAATGAGCGCCTGACTTCCCAATTGATTTGAATGAGTTCTTGCCCACGACGTAGCTCAAACCACTGCACACAGTGGAAGCCGCCACCGCCATCCCAAACCAGTCAAACGATCCAGACAAATCAAGGAGGCACAAAGACTCAATGGCGGGCTTGAGCACCAATCCCCCAATATAAAGCATTTGAAGAGCCGTGTTCGCTTTTCCGAGGAAATTGGGATGCACCGTGTGCGTGCTTATTGACAAATCTAGGAACCGCCTCAAAGTGACCGGTGGGGGCAAAGACCGGTATCGAATGTAGAAGCTCACAAAACTTAGAATGACGTCTCGGCCGACAATGGCAGTCGCGGCATACAAAGGCATCACGCCGGGAATGGCCAACGCCACGGTGCAAGTGGTCATCAAGAACTTGTCTGCCGCAGGATCTAGAACGGAGCCCAAAACCGATTTCATGTTATACTTTCTCGCAATGAACCCGTCTGCAAAGTCTGTCACACATGAGTAGGTGAAGATAGCTATCGCAGGGAAGGACTGGCCCGTGGCCAAGAAGTATCCGATGAAAGGCGTCGTCGCGATTCTCGAGATCGTGAGCATATTTGGAATAGTGTATATTTCTGCCGATATGTCAAGCTTTGGATTGGGGGCCGGTTTGGTGGGCCCATGCGAGCGTTTGAATTCTACTGATGAGTCTGTTCTTTTCTTAAGGCTTGGCTTTTTGATCTGTTCAAAGCGGCACGCAGATGTGCTGAACGACGCCCTAGGCGTGATCAGCCTGCGCAAGCATAGGAGGGGCAGAAATTTGGAGCATTGTAACCTAGCAGGCCTATGGCTGATGACACGAAGCCCGATCATCTGTTGTCATGGAGAAGTCTGGGTTCACGCGAGCCAAGTTATTCGCATCACCGAAACAGGTGCGCGAACTTCCGTTTCGGGCTACATGGGTCTATTCACTAATGTACCCTATTTTGGCAAACCTTGTTCGTTGACCAACGACTGGGAGGTCTCCTGTGGGCCCAGGCCAATTTTGGTCAAGATGATTTTGCTCACACCCTTGTACGCTTCCGTGTCAAACTGGATGGACGAGTCCTCAAAACTGGCGACATCGGCCGCGACCTTCTCCCAGCCCGAGACCTGGTGGAAATACTTGTGGATCAAACCCAATACTTTCTTCTCGTTCTGCTGCTCATAGTAGATGACAGCATTTGGACCAGCGTCGAAAGTGTAGGCTGCGATGATCTTACCCTCCTGCTCATTCAACAAGTGCACCAACTTGATGATCTTCTTCGAGGTGTCGTTCAAATAGAAGATTGGCGGACTCGAGTCCAAGCACACCGCATGGAACGAGTTGGAGTCTTTCATGGTCAAGTCGCCAAAGGTCTGGAAGTCACGCTCGATGATCGACTGCTTCATCTGTTTGAATCGTTTGGGCACGACCTCCTTTATTCTCCACTGGAACAAGTCGGAGGTGGCCACGGTGGTTTGCATGCCGGTGGTCGAGGGCGTGTCCTTCTTGTCATCCGAAACAACCAAAATGGCCGCTTTCATCGAGGGCCAGTGCTCCAAGGGCGCAACTTCAACGGCCTTCGAGTCCTCGCCATCGGCAGATTCGCCCATTTCCCACGCCACGTATCCTCCAAACAAGGAGCGGCATGCGGAGCCGGACCCCTTCCTGGCGATCTTGGAGATTTCCGACATCAGTTGCGGAAGCTCATACAACTTGGCAATGGCCACGACTAAAGCAGCGAATCCTGCGGCCGACGAGGCCAAGCCCGCTGCCGTTGGAAAGTTGTTTTCCGAAACAATGTGCAAGCCCCACTCGGAGAACTTGGGCAACGAGCCGTCCGCGGCTTCCATCTTCTTTCTCAACTTGCGCAAGTCTTTCAAGCAGGCTACTGTTCTGTCGCCCTTGATTCCTTCCTCCTTCCCATTGAGCCACAAGTTGTCCTTGGTGAAGCTCGAGCTAGTGGCGACAGACGTGAGTGTTCTCAAGTCTTCCTGGGCCAAGGTCACGGAAATCGAAGAGTTTGTTGGGAGATTGAGTGTTTTGTCTCTCTTGCCCCAGTACTTGAGGGTCTGGTGTGTTAGTACATTCGAGATTTTGTGGTCTCTGCCCCATCATGTTGGCGCACATGTACTCGACGTTTCATGAACTCGAAGGATTTTCTTGGTCGAACCCCATTTACTAACGATGTGCTAGAATATGAACATACAGCAATATTGACGGGCGCCGTGGTGGACGCAGTGAAGACGGACATTGGTGATGGTAGTGGATGTTGAAAAGCCTGTGGAAGCGCGTTATACGAGCCCACGCCTAGATGGGCAATGATCGCGCGTGGCCCCGGCTGCGAAAGAAATGTCTAGCGAAGGGCAGAAATTTAACCCATCAGACGATGGCCCACGCTCCTGAAAACCCCTGCTTTCCGGTTGAGCTGTTTGCGGATTGCATGATTTCGAAAATTGCATCTCTTCCTTTCTTTCTTTTTTTTTTTCGGCTCGAATACGTGTTGTCTGCATGTCAAAAATCGTTCTCAAAATCTTCCGGATCACCAGAAACATGCGCGTTTCCAGAACAGTGCAATTCAGCAAAGACTCGCATATCTAGGCTATGATTCCAAAGAAGCCTCCTTCTGAGAAAACATTCCATAGATATTGAATAAAGCGAAAAGTTCAGGATACCTCAGATGAAAGCTGCGGGCCAGTGTGGAGCCCATTGTGTAAGTCGCTAGATACCTTCGATTATTGGAAGGAAGTCATAGTCTTTGATCCTGTTCGTTTTGGACGTATGCAATCCCTAAAGGATGCACTCTTCACCGTCGGAAATCTAGCCAGCCACACTCCTATATGGTAGGAGAACACTCCCCGGTTACTTCGCCTGGCACGCGTCTGCTTCAGCTTTCAACTTTACAGTATTTTCAATCTAGTAATTGTACATCTACATAATGGCGAAAGCCCCTTTTATACATATTAGTTTCTTCTCCATCTCCACAATCTGGCCTTGCAGTCACCACTACCAGTAGCAAAGACACCCTCAGTGCCCAGTGAGTTCAAAGAGACGGCGACAGAAATGACAGAGTTTCGGTGGCCTTGCAACATCAACAACGGGTTGCCAGAGTTTTGGTCCCAAAAGATCACACCACGGTCTTTTGAGCCGGACAAAATATACTCGCTGTCGGGAGTCGAGCAAACGCTCAAGACGAAATCCTTGTGACCCACGTAGGTCACGTCGCAAACCGACTTCTTGCCCAGGGCCTGGCCGTTACTTCCGCCACCGATCAGGTTGTCAACTTTTCCCTCCAAGTTCCACAACTTGACAGTTCTGTCCAAAGACCCCGAGGCCAACTGCTGGCCATTGGTGGAGAAAGCGACAGAATACACGGAATCTTGGTGACCGTTTCCGGACTCGTTGCCAGAGTCCAATCTCTCGACTAGGAACCCGGTCGAGGAGTCCCACACTCTAACAGTCTTATCCAAAGATCCAGCAGCAATCAA
The DNA here is from genome assembly GCF_001664035.1 of Metschnikowia bicuspidata var. bicuspidata NRRL YB-4993. Lineage (NCBI taxonomy): Eukaryota > Fungi > Ascomycota > Pichiomycetes > Serinales > Metschnikowiaceae > Metschnikowia > Metschnikowia bicuspidata. The sequence goes on along the minus strand of NW_017387733.1, from coordinate 461,557 downwards.
TTTACCGTTTGGAGAAACAGATACGGTGGTGACACCATCTTCGATAGACAAGGTCAATGAACACTGAGAAGACCTCAAGTCCCAAATCCTGACGGTGCGGTCGCCAGATCCGGACACCAACCGATCGCCATCGGGGAAGAAGTCTAAGGAATAGATGTCTTGCTCGTGGCCACGTAAGATTTTGATGATTCTCTTGGTTTGTAAGTCCCAAATCCTGATCAACTTGTCTTCTGCGCCGGTAGCCAACAATTTTCCATCGGGCGAGAAGCACACGGATCGGATGTACAAGTCGCCGTTGGCGTTTGCAGCAGAGTTAGCTGAACCATTAGCTCCCGAGCCTCCGTTTTCAGCTGCGTTCTCGCCGTCACCTTCCAATTCGCCCGCGGCACCCGAGTTGTTGTCATCGATCAATTTCGCCACAAGAGCACCCGTTTTGACATCGAATACCTGCGTTGTTTTGTTGCAGCCCGTGGCAATGAACTCGCCATTCTTGGAGAACTTGACGCAACACACCACCGACAGGTGGTCCAAGGACTGCATCAAGTCAACATCCAACTCGCGCTTGAGTGCTGGGTTGTACAAGACGTAAAACTCGGGGGATTGTTTCTTGAAGTCCGGATTGGCCTTCACAAAATCCAAGTCGGAGAGGAACGGGGGGATTTCCTTCACGTGGGAGTTCTTCTCGAGCGGATTTACAATGTACTGGGATTTGTCAATGATGGACAACGCAGACATCTCTGGCTGCACGTTTGGCTGTTCGGCCGTCTGTGGTGGGACTGGCTCAATCTTCGTCGCTACAGGGGAGACTTTCAGCTCCGCTTTGAGCTGGTGTGGCTTGGCCATCAGCGGCTGTTGCTGGTGTTGTTGCTGCTGGGCATGTGCGTTTTGGACATGCTGTTGCTGGGCATGATGCGCCGCTGCCGCCTGGTGCTGCGCCGCTTGTTGTTGAGCAGCCTGGTGCTGTTGGGCAGCCTGGTGCTGCGCCGCTGCCGCCTGGTGTTGCTGTTGTTGCGAGACTTGGGCCTGAGATGGCGGAACCACGCCATGGTCCTGGGACGGGTGTGGCATTGGCTGCGGGTACTGCGAGTACGCTGCGTGAGGCGCGCCGTTGTTCTTGTTCTGGTGCGCCTGTCTGTCCCTGTTCTCCAACTCTGTTTTCAAGCGCAAGATCTCCTCTTCGTAGGCCTCTTTGATTTTGCGGTGGGCCATCTCCAACTCGTAGACGGTTTGCCTGATTTGCTGCATTTCTGCGGTTTGCTGGCTGCATTTCAAGTCGTAGTCCTCCTTGACTTTGGAGTAGTTGGACGCCTCGTTGAACGCGTAGTCAAACTCCTGCTTGACGGCATCCAACAACTCGTTCAACCGCTGTTGGTGTCTCTGCTGCTGTTGCTGCAGAGTAGCGTTGGGTTGTGCCTGCGCAGAGGTGGCGTAAACGGACATTTCGGGCTTTTCTGGCGGTCTGGGACTCGGCGGGTAATGTACGCGGGCGAGGGACAAGAATCAGCAAAAGACAACAAAAAAACACAAAGCCACCGAGGTGAGCTGGAATTTGTCTTTCAAGATGCGGAGCTGTATGAGGTTGGACTTGCAGCCGTTCGTTTGGGATTGTGGTATTTGTCACGCTGGTTGAAGAAAACAAACAGCAATTCAAATAACAACAAAGTGCTGGCACGGCCCGGGCGGTTAACAGGCACGGATTTGTGGCAGGGCCTGGGCTTTTGGCAGAGGCTGGATATCTCTTTGCAGAGTGCGGGAAGAAAAAGCCTGGTACGTGAGGAAGGCAGGTCCAGAAAAAGGCGGTTTGATTTTTCTTTCCGTGGGGTTATTCGAGAAGGCCTGGAGGGTAGGGAGTTGTTGAAGAAAAAAAGAGCACGTGAGCAGAAAACGGACCGGGAAAAACGGCCGTGTGTGCAGGAGCGTGGTTGTGAGCATTGGATGCAAAGGCGACCCCCTCCAGGACCGAATGAATTAGGGGAACAGCGATGCGGGCCTCTAGATTTTTCTGAAGAGCTACGATAAAATGTTTAGGAAACTGTGTTGGTGTAAAGATGGTGACTTTGTGATAAGAAAAATGAGAGGAAGGAGAAGAGGAGTTGTGGCGATGGAACTGATTATGTGAGCTTGGCTGGGACATGTCAGGTGGCCACGTGACATGGGCGCGCGGCGGCCTACGCCTGCCTTTTTGGTTGTTGGCTTAAGTATATATTTATTGTGACACCGTACATATTTGGCAGTGAGCCGAAGAGTGTACATGGCTGTCTGAGTTTCTGGGTGTTGTATTGTTGAATACTTCCGATGATTACTGCTAGGCAATTGGTCTTTTTTCAACAGGCTTAGGCTATTTTTGTAAGACTTTTAATTTTTCATTGGAAATTAATGTGGAATTTCGGAGAACAATTGTACGATGGTTTGTCCGGGCACTGGGATCTCTCGATGGGTCCTCAGTTCAAAGGTCACTCACCGTTTTACACAGGCCCAATGATTCCTTATTTTTTACACAGTCTCAATGATTCTATACAATTTTTGCACTTTTCATTGTTCTATACACTTTCTATTCTTCTACATACTTTTTATACACTTTTCAATAATCCTGTGCAGCTCCTATTCCGTTGTTGAGTAGGTTCTGACCCGGATTCACATCTTCTGTACGGTGATTTTCTTTCCACATCGAACAGATCAGATAAGAGTTTTTTTTTTTCTGTCTTTGTTTTGATAAAATTGAGGCTACTTTTTGTTTTTCTAGAAAAGTGTAGTAATTTTTCTCCATGATCATTCCTCAGGTTAAATGTCGAAACATTAATACGTGTTTCCACACAGCTGAAGTCACTGCAACAGGCTTCTTTGGTTTATCCGGAGGTAGTTTCTTGTGATATCACTTTCTACTGACGAGAATGCCACCGGGTAACAAATTGCTGCTCAAATGGGCGGCTTGATGTGACCACTAAACTGTTTGGGAAAATTATAGGAGCCAATAGCGAGGTCTCATCTTTCCTGAGTCGCGTCCAGACACAGCGTGCCAGCACGTTTAGAAACTCGCGCCTCACAAAAAGCCCGTTCCGGCTCATGTGGTTGTTTTTTTACATACAATAGCCAATCAAATTTCATATGCTCTTTTGTCGTTATAATAAAGGCACTAAAACCCGCTCTTGAACTGGGTGCCAGAGAGAGCGGAGCATGGAAGGCGCCTATTTTGGCAGTAGCCAAATATACCGAATCTCAGAGCCAAGCCCAAGATGGCACAGTGAGAATCACTATCACTGTTGGCAACTTCTAACATGCGAGTCTCGCCTTCCACGTCCAGGGCGTGCGGATTTAGGGCTCGCTTTATAGAGAGCTCCAAAGCCTGATAAGAGCCCATGTGTAGCTCATGGCATTGTGACTGCAAATCTATTTTTTAGCACTTCGTACCATTGCACTCGACCATAACCATATATATCGAACGTGGCCATACTGGGCCAACGGGTGCAAGTTCCCGGCTGCCCGCGGAACTGATGTGCCAGTGCTGACCCTGGTGTACGGATGCACGTGTGCATGACGGTGGTCCGTTGAAACCGTTTCCATTACTCTCTATATATTCAACAGCATGGTTTACCTCGGAACATCGCCCTTCAGGGGCAAGAAGGAGCAAGAAGCATACGACCGGACCATGGCAGGGAAGTATTACAAGCTTTTGCGCAAAAACCACTTTTTGTATTTCGGACTTCCATTCATGCTTAGCATTGTGGCCGGGTCTTTCTACCTCCAAAAGTTCACCGCTCTCAAGTGGGAAAGATGGGATAATAAATACCAACAGGTGAACGAGGAAGAAATGCTTGGAATGATTGAAAATAAACGCAAGTTCAACAAGAAAGACGATTTCTACCGTCTCCAGGGATTACTACAGGACCATTCGCAGGAAGTCTCGGAAGACTACGAGATTGTGAGAGTGGCCAGGAAGAAGGAGGACGAGCCTGTGTGGTGAAGACAATAAAAACGTAACGTGTCTTTCTCATGGGGAATTAATGACCAATCATTATCCACACCATTTTTGCGCCAAATTCCTGGTTGATTTTTTTCGTTCTCATGCCTTTCATTTAGGGCACTGCGTTCTCGGGCCGCCACACCTGCTGGTCCGGTCTGCACCATCGCAGGCACATCGCGAAAAATCCCCACGCCATTTTTCAGTATGTTCCTGATTCCTGGTCTATTGCCCCAATAAATACAAACATGGTTTCATTCTCGTGTGAAGTGTGCAACGACACTGTGATCAAAAAGAAGTTGGACCAGCACCGTCAGCGGTGCTACGACGCGTATTTCACATGTATCGACTGCTCGACCACGTTCCATGGTAATGATCACAAAAGCCACACGCAGTGTATCTCCGAGGCGGAAAAGTACGAGAAGGCCTTGTATAAGGGCAAGCCTTCCAAAGCAGCTGGAAAGACCAACAGCGCACAAGCCAAATCCGGTAAGCCGGCGGCCAAGAAGGAGGACGAGAAGAATGTCGCCGAGGAGACCGACAGTAAGAAACTGAAGAAGGCCAAGGACACGACGGCCGAGGAGTCGAAGGACAAGAAAGTAAAGACCAAGGAGTCGAAGGCCAAGAAAACAAAGGACGCAAAAGCGAAGGCGTCCGAAACGAGCGCTGGTGTGGACTTGTCGAAGTATGGCGGCGGGCTGTTGGGCAAGGTTCTCAAGAGCATCTCGAAAGACATGAAGACAGACAAGAAGGCGCTCTTGGAGAAAATGCGCCTCGAGCTTGTGGACGGCAAGCTCGTGCTCACGTTGTAAATAGTTAAGGTGTTGGTGAATAAACGGATGTTATTGAGTGAATGTGGCATTGAGATGAATGAGGCCTATCGAATGATTGGAGCTCTGGATTATCTTTTGATACAGGTAGGTTTTTTAATGATGTGAATCCGAAGTTAAAAAAGGCCGCATCGATCACAACAGGGTATGAGTGATTGCCGGCAAACAGGTTTCATTCTGGTCCCTGCCCGAAAAAACAGTTTTGTTTCGTGAGATAATTTGAATGGCAGATGAGGTTATCGAATGGGTGGGGGTTTGAGTGAGATGGTGTTATTGAATGAACATGTCTTGATCAAGAGAAAGACTTCTGCAGAGTGAAGGTCATTGTCAGACCGATGAGCGCCGTGCAAAGTCCGGGTGTTTTTCAATGAACCTCTGGATGAGGTGTCACCACACCACTGAAATCACATGAGGGATTTCTTGGAATACAAGTAGGGTTTGTCAAAACTGTTTGCTGAAGAGCATGTTGGGCCAGCGCGGGGTCGTTCAAGCCGTATCAAGGCGGCGTGGAAAAAGCCATAGGGATCCCATAGAAATAGGTCTGACCCAGGGATCCCATAGAAATAGGTCTGACCCAGGGATCCCATAGAAATAGGCATGACCCAGGGATCCCATAGAGACAGGTATGAGCCAGTACTACCCATAGAACGAGGTCTCCGCGACAGAAAAGATTTGGCCCATAAGAAGAGGTCTCACCGATGTACAAGACCTGATCCATAGAACCCGTCCTGTCCCATAGAACAGATCCCACCCATAGAAACGGATCTGTCCCATAGAAGCAGGTTTCCCCAATAAAACCCGTCCTGACCCATTGAGACAGAGCTCACCCATAGAAGCAGGTCTGTCCCATAGAATCAGATCCGTCCCATAGAGCCCGCGTTGTCCCAAAGAGACCGATCTGCCACATAGAAACAGGTCTGTCTGATAGAATCAGATCTCACCCATGGGAACGGATATCACCCATAGGAACGGATATCACCCATAGGAACGGATATCACCCATAGAATCAGGGCCCACCCATCGGCTACACCCATCGGATCCCTCCCATCGGATCTCCCCATCGGATCTCACCCACACAACCCGTTCTTTCAAAAGACCAGACCCAAACAGGCCGGGCCAGCGAGCGCGCCTACGCCTTGCTGCACTTGTTGAGCGCCTTGTTCAACTTGGCGTAGAACTGCAGAAGCGTGTTGTACGGGAAGTTGAGGCTCAGCTGGAGGTACAGCGGCAAGTGGCCGCGGACACGGGCCGCGTCGCGGGCGCGGGCCGCCAGCTCCGCGTCCGGGGCGCCATTGTGGAGCAGCTCGAGAAACACAGGCACGTACGTGACCTCGGCCTTTTCCTGGAAGTCGCGCTGGATCAGGAGCTGGTACTCCACGGTGACCACGTCCGTGTCGTGGTCCGAGAGCGTGCTGGACTGCTTGACGTCAAACAAGAAGCGGTCCGCATCCACCACGTAGTTGGTGATGCGCACACCCGTAAGAAGCTCGAGCATGTCGAGCGAGAAGGCAATGGTGCGGAACTCGTCGTCCACGTCGCTGCGGTGCACCCACGCGTCGGCGGTCTTCTTGCGGATGGGCGACTCGTACATGTGCCTGGCGGCAGCGCGTTTCTGCGGCGTGTCTGCGGCGGGCGAGTCTGCGGCCTGCGGCAGCGCGTCCCCGGCGGCCGCGAGCGCGTTCTGGAGCTCCTGGGCCTGCTGTGCAAGCGCGTCGATGGTGTTCTGCTTGGCCTCGAGGCTGGCCGAGAGCCGGGCGATCTGCTGCGCGTCGGTGGCGGCGCGCTGCGCGCTCGTTTCCCGGAACTGGGCAAAGAGCCGGTCCTGGTCCGTGGCCACGAGCCGCTGGAGCAACTGGGCGAGCTTGGCCGGCGTGTCTGCGGCGAGGATGGCGTCGGCAGAAACGGGCCCCGCGGCCCCGGCGCCCGCGGCGCCGCTTTCGGCCAATTTCTGCACGAGCAGCGCCACGCCGGCCTGGCGCGGCGATTGGGCCGCGCGGCGGCGGCGCAGCGGCGACCTGGGCGGGCGGCCACGGGGCCTTTTAGCTGGCGATGCGGGCGCCACGGGCGAGCGTGGGCTGGCCCGCGTGTGTTTTCCGCGAGCAGGCGAGGCCGGCTCCGGGCTCGGCTCGGAAGTGCTGGCCGTTTTTTTCGGCCGGGCCATCGCGGTGTTTTGGGGGTGTTTTGGGGGTGTTTTGGGGGTGTTTTGGGGGTGTTTTGGTGTGTGGGGCGGGTTCTGGCACGGGCAGAAGAAGAGTGGTTGGAGGGTGCTTGGGTCAGTGCGGCCTGGAAGGGTAAACAGCGCGGGGCGAACGGCGCGGTATATGGCGCGGTACATGGCCCGGTGAATGGCGCGAGGATATGGCCCGGTATATGGCGCGAGGATATGGCGCGAGGATATGGCGCGGTGAGTGGCCGGTCACAGGGCAGCTAAGGGGGGAAGGGAGGTGCACGGAACAAAACATGACATATTGGGAAGCGAATTGGGGCGGCACGATGGAGGGAGGGGGCTAGTCATTCCGCCAGCAGCGAGACAAAATGGGCAGCGGGACAAAAAAAAAAGGGCAGCGAGAGAGAAATGGCGGTAGGCAGAAAGGACGGGTAAAGAAAGGGCGGGTAGAGAAATGGCGGGTAGAGAAATGGAGGGTAGAGAACTGGCGCGTAGGCAGAAATGGTAGTGGGACAGAAAACGCGCAGGTGAGGAGGCATGGAAAAGGTGCGGAGGCTGGGGCCAGGCACCTGGCTAATAAGCGGGCGACCGGGAGGTCGAGCAAAATGCATACACCAACAAGCACAAGGCCAAAAAACAGCCCAGCATGCCATCAGCCTTTGTGTATTAAAAAACAAAAACACGCAAGAAAAAGTAACCGGATGGCAACAAGCCGCCAACAACGAGGGCTATTAGGATATGGCCCCGTCATGCGAATATGGCGCCATGAGCGAATATGGCGCCATGAGCGAATATGGCCCCATGAGCGAATATGGCCCCGTCATGCGAATATGGCCCCGTGCTGAGGACAGCTCGCCGCACTGGCTTCAACCCACAATCGAAGCCTCTGGAAATCCGCGGCTGCCAGAACGGCGTGACATTTGTTTTCCAAGACTGGCTGGAAAAAAAAAATGGCATATCGCTGGCATCATTGTGTTTCCGGCGGCCTTGGCTGGTGCATGGGCCTGGGTTCGGCCTAGGCTCTGGATTGGGGCCGCGACTCGCCCGAGCCGGAAATGGACCCTTTCAATGTACGACTCCAAGAGTCAGAAACGCAGAAATAAAGGACACGGCGAAGAGCAGAGACGAAGAACACGAAAGGCTGAAGGCTGACAACGATAGAGAGAAAGCCGGAGCAGAGACTCAAGAAATAATTGAAATAGGAAAAAGGAAAGAGAACGTGCCAATAATTGAGAGGCAGAGACGACAGCGACGGCAGACCAGACTGCGAGACCGCGGAACTTGCTGGCCATATTCAAGACATCATATATCACATAGTATGCCCGTCCTTCTTCCTTCATTCTGCAATATTTCGTCAAATGAGCAGGAAGCTTTATTGGACAGAGGAGAATGGGGGTCATGGAATAGTGGGGCATGTCTGCATTTGATCGAGGTACCAATAACTCTCCTGTGTCTTCAGAAGCTGTTATATTAATTCCTAGCTGCTGCTGCCGTGATCGAGTGTCTTTGCCAATGGGTGCCCGGACCCTTTCTAATCTCAGACATAAATTATTATATTCTCAGACACGAGCCTTTTCAATTTTTCACGTAAACCTTTTTAGTATTCATACATGAATCTCTCTAATTTTCAGACATGAACGTCACATTTCAGACGCCGGCCAGTAATGGTTTACTTTAGACGGGCCAGTGATGGTTTACTTTAGACGGGCCAGTGATGATTTACTTCAGACGGGCCAGTATTGATTCACTTCAGATGGGCCAGTGATGATTTACTTCAGACGTGCGGCAAAATATAAAATATACTCGTTGTTAAATGAAATCAATGAACCCTAAAAAGCTCCCTAGGTGCCACTTGCATGAGTGTCCTAGAGATGGATATCATCAAGCCGAGGCAGATGTTCGTTTCTCTTCTAGAAAAGGCCGATACAGTAAAGAGCGAAGTGGAGACCATTTTTGCTCCAATTTTCGGATCACCTGAGCTGCAGCGAAAACACCGCCTTGGTTCCCAAATTGCTGTCAACATGCATATTGTTTATAAGCTTGAACTGCGCTTGCAAAAAACAATTATTTGACCACAATTACGATATCTGCTCCCAGCTACATATAGTCAAACATTGTCGGTAACAATAATGAAGCATTGTTCCTTTGAAATTTGAAAGCGCATGGGGTTGTCTTCTATGAGAATAATTTCTGATGGCTTCCCACTATAAGTAGAATTACCAAAAGAGAAACAACTGGCGAATATGAGGATAAGCCAAGGCCATGATCACTTGGTAACCCTCGCAGGGACAACCACCGGTTTTCTTAGGAAACACATGTCAATCGGAGATTAATTATAAAAATGACTTGCTGGAGAATTTCAACCAAAAGAATAGTATGAGAAAAAGCACATGAAAAAAGGAAATTCATGTATTTCAGAAGATACTCTGCCGAAGTCGTAGACCAAATTCAGAGAGGTTGGGTGAACTGATTAGAGACGAGCGTTTTGCAGAGCTCAGACTAGGGTCTAAAATTGTGCCTTCGCTTCTGGACCGCCATATTTGGCAGCACAAATTGCAAGAATCAAGAATGATTTTTTTCATTTTCAAGCAAGATCTTCAATTGAAACATTGCCGCGTTGACTGTTCGGATATATGCACTGTGAGCCAGCGTCATAGACGCGTTTTGAATTCCCCGGAGTGGGTTATTCTAAAATCCTGAAAGAACATGAAGAAGTGCCCTCATTATTCAGACGTTTGCAGATTTCTCGTCTTTCTTGAAACAAAAAAACACAGCCTGAGAGGCGTGTAATAAAAGCTGCATACGTCTTTAATTCGTGGCCATATGAGGGACCGCACGTTTCTCCCCATCAGGTGTCTTTGATGTATAAGGAGACATTAGCACTGTTTTGATCTCCCGCAAGTAGTGACTATGTCACTTTAACACAAAAGAACTTTCATCTTTGCATACCTCACAACACACCAAGTCGCAACGTGAACGGGCATGCTCAACCCAATTTTTCTTTCTCTTCCATCGACTCATGTCCAAATATCTCGTTTCAAGGATTTGGCTCAAGAGAAGTAGAGCTGTCTAATAAATACCTCGCATGTTTGTTGGCTGGACTTGTGTCAGCTTGTGGTTTGAATCTCCAGATTTTCTTGATCATCTCTGTTGCTTCAATATCGTCCGAAAAGCCACAAAGCGTGCGTTTTGTATGTGTCGTTATGAGGGTTTTGTATTTTGTAGATTATCAGAACTGGAGAACTTTTAACCTTTGGCATTTGGTTAGTTCTTAGTCTCATGAGCAGTCCAAATGATATTTCGTAACTGTTTATCAATGGCCAACGAGCCAAGCGACCAGTCCGTCTTTTGAGAACTCCCCGAAAACGTAGATTCACATTGGTACCGCAGCTAAGCTCCAGAGCAGTATATACAAATTACAACAGCCAGAGCTGGTTATGCTGTCTTACTATGGACGGCTGGTCCAGAAGATGCGAGCAAGTTGTGAACTCTATCAAGTAGAAAGCCACGAAAAGACTACTCATGCAATGAAGAAAAGAGTTCCAGACTTAATACAAAGCATCAGCTTCTTTTCTTCGATACGAAAGAAATCATGGATAGATTTGTCTTGTTCAGAGCATCTTTTTTACCTGGTCCTTCAGAAGAAAATCATGCACTTTGAAGATTCGCACCATAGCCGTCTCAAGTCGTTACTGGTAATAGTTTAGCGGGGTAATAAATGCCTGGTCAGCAGGAAACTTTCGGGATCTCAAACATCAAGTTCTTTAAAAACACCTGCCCACTTTGGTAGTCAACATATTCTTTTCCCCTCCCATTTAAGACTAGCAAGTCGGACTAGTACATCTTCCTATCTTCCACTCATGCAAGAACGTGCCATGCATTGGCCAAAGTGAACTATTCATATGCAAGAGTATATATTTGCAAGCGCAAGAGTATATATTTACAAGAGTACATATTTACAAGAATATGCCATCCAATGAAAAAAGCGAACCCTTTATTTACAAGAGTGCAAGAGCTTTTCATCCCTTTCGGAAGTATACCATTCATTCGCAAGAGCACCAGTCATTTTCAAGCCGACCACTTATTTACAGAGAGCAGACTTCCAGATAAAATAACCCGTCCTCTCCAAACTCGAAAATCAACCGCGCCAGCTTTCTAGTCAAAACCATTTTACTTTGTACTCCACATTCAAGGCCCCCATTTGAGGCAACGAGCCCGCCCCATTTGCAGACGCTGCGGCCGTGGGTGCAAATTTCACGGGCCCCAACTGCAGGCCAGACTTGCCAGGTGAGGACTGTCAATCTTTTTCTTCCAGGGCCACCAGCTTCAGATTAGACAGCAAAACAGAAACTGCCGAGACAACCGCAAAAAAAACTAACCACCAACACGAAGACACCAAAGGCAAAAACAAAAAATACCAACCACAAAAGCAAAAAAGACAAGACCATAAAAGCACCAACTACAAACGTAAAAGAACATCAAATACAATATTTAAGAAACACCAACTACAATAGTCAACAAAAGCACCAACAGAATTAAAAAATGACCCAAGTCTATAAACAAGATACTAACCGATTACAGACCCGCCCTAGCTGAAGTAAAACTCAGTTCCAAACAGAAACAAAATCAATGAAACAAAGTAACCCCCGACTAAAAAAAACCAAAACCAAAACCAAAACCAAAACCTAACCAAAACCTAACCAAAACCAAAACACTAACACAAAACAAACACAAAAAAACACAAACAAAAAAACAAAAACAAAAGAAAATAACATCCACCAACAATCACCGCCCCCAGAAGCCTGTGGGTCCTGTTTTGCCGCCCTGCCCGGCCCACCGCGCTTTTTCCCCCCAATTTCTTCCTCCCGTTTAGGGCCAGCGCGCGCCCCACAGGCCCCCCGGCACAGGGCACTCACCACCACGAAAACAATAGGCCCAGCGCGCGCCGGCCGCCAGCCCCAGGCCCCAGCTCCATCTCACCTGTCCTTCCTCAACCAAACACAACTCCACCCGCATCCCCCTCCCGGCCCCCAACCACTCCATGTCGTTCTCGCCCGAGATCTTCCGCAACAAGTTGGACGCGCTCCAGGAGACGCAGGACTCCATCGTGTCGCTCTCGCAGTGGGTGCTTTTCCACCACCGGCACGCCTCGCATCTCTGCGAGCTCTGGGCAGACTACGCCTTGCAAACCAGCGCCGGCGCGCCGCTGAAAAAGAAGCTCTCGTTGCTCTACTTGTGCAACGACGTGGTGCAGCAGGCGCGCCACAAACGCAAGCCCGAGTTCATCGCCGGCTTTGCCGCCCGCTTGCCGGCGGTGTTGCACGCCTTGTACGGCGCCGTGGACGAGCCCGTCAAGCCCAAGGTCGAGCGGCTCATCTCCGTGTGGAACGAGCGCAGCGTGTTCACAAAGCCGCAGATCGAGAACATGCAGCACGCCGTGCTCCAGGCCAAGGACGGCCAGGCCTTCGACCCCGCCGACGCGCCGGACGCGGGCCTGAAGGCGCTGCTCAAGGCCGCCGCGCCGCCGCGCATAGCCCCGCAGTTGGCGCCGGTCAACGGGCTCTTCTTGCACATGGCCCAGCTCCTGGCCACCGCCTCGGCCAACGTGGCCCACGCGCACCAGCAGGCCCAGCTCTACTTGCCGGACGACCCGTCTGCGCTGGACGCCTTGCCCCTGCCCAAAGTGTACGTGTCCAAGCTCAACGTGTTGGAGAAGTTGTGCCTGATGACCGTGCAGACGCTCGAGGACGCACAGACTGCCCGCCGCGACATTGTGGCGGCACTTGCCGACTTGTCCCGTGAGGTGCTGGCCGGCCTGCCGCCCGACACGCTCCAGATCGAGCTTCTCCAGCAAAAACTCGAGCGGGTGCGCTCCACGCGCGCCGAGCTTCTTGATATGGTCGATGAGCTGCTGCTGCAGGGCGTGAACTCGTCTGTGGAACACCCGTCGCCTGCCGAGGAGCCGTCGCCTGTGTTTGACACCTCGCCAGACACTGCGCCGTCCGCCTCTGACAGCCTAGTTCCCACATACGAGGACTCCAGCGACAGCGACAGCGACGCGGACCTGCCGCCGGCCAAGCGGGTGGCGGCGCTGCTGGACGAACCGCCAGCCCAAAAGAAACGCCGCGTGTCGGACGCCAGTCTCTCGTCCGCCACGTCCAAGAAATCCGTGGCGTTCTCGGAGGAAATCGAGGTCAAGGAGTTTGAGCGTGACGACCAGGCCAATTACATGGACATCATCGGTGATGCTGGTGCCGACGACGATGACGACGACGACAACAACAACTTGCCGGCCAATGATACTCATGGCTTTGAAATCCACCACAAGGACGCGGTGGAACTCATGCACGAGCGCGAATCCGAGCCCGGCCCGGGCCACTCAGACGAATCTTTGTCTGCTCCCGATCCAGACAAAGGAGACTTATTGAGCTTGTTGTCGAAACTTGCCTAGAGCAAGTGCTACACGCTTGGCTCTGGAGGAATGCGACTGTCCCGGCTGATTGACGCGCCGGGTTAGATGGTCGGGGTAGATACGGTTACGAGAGGGGGCATGCTTATCAAACATATACTCTGAGGCGGCACATCATTCACTATCACTCCATAGCCACGGCCCTCATGCGCTCTGCTTTTCCGTGCCGAGCACCGCCGTACACGTCTCGAAGCGACACTTGCAAGCACGTCAATTGAGTTTCGTCACTCATCACAAATGTATGGTGCTAAAGCTTGAATGGTTTTTGTGAAAAAAAAAAATGGCATGTTTTTCTAAAAGCATTAGTTCCAAGCCATATTTGAACATCCACACCACGGATCAAAACCCGGCATTACCAGCATGCACTCAGGTTTGTCTGACTGGTCTTATTTCATCCTTCGTCAGCTGTGCGGCCCAGTGCACGAGAGATCGGTTTATGATGGCATGCTGATTGCCAGCCAAGAGCAGAATTGGGTTCTGTCCTGGATATACAAATCATCACAGAATGAGCATCTGGGTATCACACGTATAAGTCTCGTTTCTGTAGTATTCTAATTACTCATGCGAAATTCGGTTCCGGGTGGCACTTCGGGGTCACCTTAATTTTACCACTGACCAAAGTCCGCCTCCTCAGCAGATGTATTCGGATATTGTGTTTCTCCGTGTCTTGGTTAATTGAGTATGGCTGGGGAACTGAACTGTCTATTCGAACTCTTACGAAGCCATTGAATTCTACACACGAGTAAGTCCGATCCTTGTCTCTGACAAGATATGCTCTATTCAAGAACAAACTTGTCCGCTAGAGCTGTTGGAAACAGGTCTAAAGTGAATACATCATAAATCAACGCGTTCTCTGTCTGATTGAGACACTAGTTTAGTCGCCAATTTTACTTGTTCGTACGCATAAAAAAACAGTAGTCCTCAGTCCAAGTTGAAACCTAGCGAATCTACAAAAGAGCTAGCTTCCTTTCAGACCATTGTGTGACAAATGTTCGGTATTCAATCCATGGGAAGGAAGCTAAGAACAGGGGAGAGAGGTTTGTACCCGCCACAGCTGATTTATATTGGCCCGTCCTTTCATTCCCAATTACTATGACGAGCCCCATCGGCATGTAACAGAGTCGTGTCTAGTATCTGCAAAGAGCAGCATTAAAGAGGCGGTTGCATTCAGCAAGGTTCTATGTGTGCATTATGTATTTGCATGCATGTGTAATATTCTACGGTGCACGTTTGAACAACTGTAGAGTCAGGAAGGCCAACGGCCCGACGTGCGGAGAAAGCCCTGTCTTTCTTGGCACGATGAGTGTTCTTTGAATCTGGTGGCATATTCTTCGCTTCTGGAATCTCACTGTTCGATTGGTTTCTGTTTTGCCCATTATACTCCCATAAATTTTGCGTCCGAGGACAAACTTTTCCCTTGACGGAATTGGCCGGCCTAAGTCGCGCGAGAGGGAGGCCAAAAGCAGCTCACCATTGCTTGTTGCAGCCTGAGTGGTGTGGGTACCACTTTCACTCGAAGAAGTAGCGTCCTCTAGGCTTTGAGTGGCGGCGAGGTTTGATGCCGGGTCCAAATCGGGGAGACGAGTGGTGAAGCGGGCATTCGTGATGGCCAGCAACTTTTTGATGGGAGTCTGGCAGCCCAAGTACACCAAGTTGCGCGCCCTCGTAAGCGCAACATAAAGCAAGCGCGATACGGGACTGCTTGCTTGCATGCTTTGCATGGAAGTCTTGTCGGGCATGGCATTTCGCAAGCGGGTGGCTGTTTTCGAGTCGCCTTCGTCCAGCACGTCGATTGCAGGGTTTTCCTCGCCGAGAATCTTGTCCCACGACGCAGTGTACGCCAACTGGCCGAGAACGAACACGATGGGGAACTCCAAGCCCTTTGCGGAGTGGATGGTGGAGACGGTGATGGAGTTCCCAACCGGGTTGATGACGTCGCTGTCGTAGGTTTGCAAGAAATAGTCTAGGAACGTGGTGGTGTGGAGCTCCGGCCTGGCGGAGTACTTGCCGAACGCATGGTGGATGGAATTGTTGAAGGACTCCAAGATCTCCAAGGGCGAGGCCTTGCTGGTTTCGTTGGCGTCCAGGCGCAAGTACTGGGCGATGCCATCGAGAGCCGCCATCCGCTGGAGACACGCCACGAGCGCCACGGGGCCAAACGCAAGCGGGGACGTGGCGTGCGCATCGGCCAAGAGCTGCCTCTCGGTCTGCACCTGGTTGAGGAACGCGGCGATGCGCTCGAGAGCGGCCGGGTGCTTTGCGTATAGCGCGGCGAGGGCCGAGGCCTTGGGGTCTGGGTTCAGGAGCTCGTCGAAGAGGTACGCCTCGAGGAACATGGCGTCGCCCGGGGCGCTCTTGGCGAGGCTCTCGCTGAACACGCGAGACACGCGCACGCGGCTCCCGGGCATGGAGTCCAAGTTCAACAAGATGGACATCAAGCTGACGCTGGAGCCGGACTCGCCCGAGATCACGCCGAGCACGTGCTTGAGGATGTGCATGCGCGAGGCCACCCACTGGTTGCCCAGCGAGAGCTTGTGGGCGGCAAGACCAAAGCGGGACTTCAACACCGCCTGCATGGCGGTGGCCGCGGCGTTGGTCCTGGCGAGAATGGCAATGTCGTCGAGGTGCACGAGGCCGCCCAGCAGGCAGAGGAGCCGCACGATCTCGTCGGCCACCCTGTGGTACTCCTCCACCACGCTGGACGCCTCGAGGAGCACGGGCCGCTGCGCGCAGGCGTCGGCGCGCGTGGCACGGGGCCGGAATGACGCGTCCTTCAACGCCACGTCCACGGCCGCGTCCAAGATCGGCTGCGTGCAGCGGAACGACTCCTGCAAGCGGTGGTCCACGACGTCCATGCGCGGCAACTTGCGCGGGAAGCGCGCCATGTCCAGCTCGTGTGCGCCCAAGAAGTCGTAGATGCTCTGGTTGGAGTCGCCGGTGATGGTCAAGTGCTTGCGGCGCGCGGCGAGCCCGGCCGTGGGGTACTCCACGATGCAGCGGATGACCGCGGCGAGCGCCGGGTACACGTCCTGGAACTCGTCGATGAGCACGGCCTTGTAGTGGGCCAAGCGCGGGAGGAGCGCACGTGTGGGGGCGTCGCCCGCGCCGGGGGCCCGGAGCACGGAGGCCGAGTGGCGCATGAGGTGCGTGGCGTCGGCTATGATCTCGTCGTAGCGCACCATTCCGCTCAGCCGGAGGTGCTGCGCCAAGCGCGCGAGGTAGTCCGCGTTGAGCTTGTGTTCCGCGGCCACCTGGGCCGGCGACGCGAGGCCCAACATGATGCTGGACAAGGCCTTGTCGAGGCGGGCCGGGGTGATGGTGCCGCCGATGGTGTGGCCGCCAAACTTGACCAGGCGGCCCAGGAAAAACGCCACCATGGTCTTCCACGTGGCGTCGTCGAGAATGGCCTGTTTGGAGTAGCTGGAGCTGACGAGCGAGCCGTGCTGGTCGAGCAACCCGGCGCAGAACGCGTGGAACGTGGCGATTTCCACGGCCCCGGCCGTCTGCCGGCCAACCAAGCGCGCCAACGTGTCCTTCAACGAGTCCACGGACCGGTTGGCCATGGAGAGCACGAGCACCTCGTCGGGCCGCGTGCCTTGCGAGAGGATGTGGGCGACCCGCGCCACCAACGTGAACGTCTTGCCGGAGCCGGGGCCGGCGCGGATGCGGAGGAGTTGGTCCATGTGTGCGGGCCAGGCGATGGCGCGGTGCTGGCTTTCGGTGACGGCGAGCTCGATTTCGTCGTACTCGGGGGCGTTTGGGGAGGCGCCTACGGGCACGTGGGCGGCGTCTTCGCCCGCGCCGTTTTGGGGTGTGGCGTTTTGTGGTTTTGTGTTTTCAGGTAGGGCGTGTGGGGGTGTGGCGCTTTGGCGTGTGGCGCTTTGAGTTATGTTGTTTTCAGGTATGGCATTATGGGGGTCGTCATATTGGGGGTCGCCATATTGGGATTCACAATTTTGGGAATCACCATTTTGGGAATCACCATTTTGGGAATCGCCATTTTGGGAATCACCATTTTGGGAATCGCCATTTTGGGAATCGCCATTTTGGGAATCACCATTTTGGGAATCACCATTTTGGAGATCGCCGTTCTGGAGATCGCCGCTTAGGGGGTCGCCGTTTTGGAAATGTGCTCCATATTCATGTGCGGCCTCCATGAGAGAGTTTGGAGCGCGGCTGGCGGCTGGGGCATGGGGGTTTTTATATAGCATGGCCAGGAGCGCGGGTTGGCTGCGACACGTCTGCCTGCACGGCGCGGGGCCATTGGAGATCCGGGGCGCTGGAGACTGTTGGTTTTTTTTTTTTTTTATTAGCTTGGGTGCTGGCCCTTTGCTCTTGCGGCGGCTGTTTTTTGCTGTCGTGGAGTTGTAGAGCTGGGAGCAAATTTGCTGAGAGAACGAGGGCGGTTTGTTTCGGGTGGCCCATTGTTTCAGAGGCTGGCCTGTGTTTAGAGGCTGGGCCTGTGTTTCAGAGGGCGGCCCTATGTTTTAAAGCGTGGCCCGTTGTTTCAGAGCGTGGCCCTATGCTTCAGAGCGTGGCTTTGTGTTTCAGAGCGTGGCTTTATGTTTCAGAGGGCAGCCATTGTTTCATAGGGCCGGTCTTTTGCTTTCATAGAGTGGGCCCTTGGGGCTCTCGGGCCTAGAGGCATGCTTTAATTTTTATTGTTGGCTCCAATGCTCGCATGCTCGAAAAAACGCACATACTAATACCAGCACGAATAAATCAGCAGTGCGAAGCACTTGGCGACACATCGTAGTCCGTACGACAAACGCAACCCAAAAGAGGAGATCTTTATGCTCGGGCAAAACTAAAGTATGTATAGTGGTCAATGTAAAGTGCAGAACCAGGATGATTCCAACACCCATCTTGGACATCTGCCGGCAGCGGCGGTCTACCGATCCGCTTTATTAGGAACTTGCTATATAGAGATGGCGTGGTCTGTATTAGAGAGTGGCCGGGGCATGTATTAGAGAGATGGAGAGGTGTATTGAAACAATGGGCTTTGATCAGGGCGGGGCTGGATGGAGTGTCGGAGTAGTATATTTGGGTGGCTATTCGGGTGGTTTAATCGGGTGGCTTCATCTGGTAGCTATTTTGGTGGCTATTCGCGTAGTTCTTCGAGAATCGTGTCTCCACTTAATTGGCAATTGACAGTACGCGAGAGTTGGCGCTGCGCTTGCACTGGAGATTGCCACCGCGCTCCTAATAAAGAGCAGGCTCCAGAAATTTCGGTGCGCTTGCAAAAAGAGGCAGTAGTTGCAAATCTTGCCACTTGCTGGTACTAGATATCCAGCCCAATGCAAGGCCGCCAGCTCCGAACGGATGGGTCTTGAAGTTCAAGTTTGTCTGGCTTTTG
Source organism: Metschnikowia bicuspidata var. bicuspidata NRRL YB-4993 (assembly GCF_001664035.1). Taxonomy (NCBI): domain Eukaryota; kingdom Fungi; phylum Ascomycota; class Pichiomycetes; order Serinales; family Metschnikowiaceae; genus Metschnikowia; species Metschnikowia bicuspidata. The sequence continues at coordinate 442,777 of NW_017387733.1, read as the reverse complement.
CGTTTTAGCTGAGGCCTCGGACATGGCCCTGCTTTTGCAGGTTGTGGCTGGCCCTGCTTTAGATTGCGCCACATTTGGCGAGTCGCTGATCGGGCGGGTGGTACTCCGGTGAAACCGAGGTGATACCAGGCGGAAACGGCACAATTCAATTTTGCAACCAGTCACAGCAGAAGGATTCAAGGCAACGGCATATTGCCCTAGAAACAAGACGACGAAATGAGCCGGAGGATGCCCCGACAAAGCCGGGCCTCTCCATCTACGCAAAATAAAGACCCAGGAGAACCATGAATGTTTACCATCAGTGGTTTATGCTTTATTTATGCTGATGGTGATGAATGCCAGTGTGATGCATTGGAAAAATGGTGACTAATGCCCATGTTAATGACCTAAGCCTGCTGCCAATAATTAATGATCAACGATTGATGCTGGAGGGTAGTGGATTGAAGATTAAATCAAACGATTAAACGGTAAGTCAAACGAGCAAACATGGAGGAAAATGACATGGAAGATCCAGAAGGTTAATGGAAGATGGAAGATAGAGGGAGGATGCGAATGCACGGAAGCGTATCTCGCATATACTCCCCATAAGCCCGAATCATGCAAACATGTAAATTATACCACCATCTAGATCATAGGAGCAAGAGTTATATCACCGTATAAATTATACCGCCATCTAGATCATACAACTATCTCCGTGGTTTAAATCATGTCACCATCTCCTCATACAGCCATCTACTCATACAGGCACAAATCATGCAAGCCATTTATGCAATCATAGGTCATACAATTATACAGATTATACTACCATCTAGATCTTTTTCTTGGTAGATTCATCTGATTAAAGGGGCAAAACTATATGAATAATATATATATATATATATAACCTCTAAACAGCTCCCAGCTACGTACCAAGTGTCTTAGTTCGGCCCGTCCCCTTCCGTTAGCCACGGCCTGGACGGTCCTCATGGCCCGTATCTGTTTACGTATTAGATATAACGTCATCGACTTCTAGGGTAGGTCTCCTGTAGTAGTCGCTTCAACTCAGATGGTTGGAGCGGACTTCAGGGACCAATTTCCTGCGCCTCGCCATGCCTTCTAGTGTACACCTTGAAAATCGTGGTGACGAAACAATTTTATTTTGTTAAGTTCTCCAATGAGATGTCGGCTGCGGCAAACATTGTGTTCAAGCTCATGAGCTTGGTAAATTTTAGCTCTTGCCAGTGGTATTTGGATGTTTCGCAGTTGTGGTAGATATGGCTTAGAAAAGCGTCGGTGGCTTCTTCGCTCTTGTGAATAAAGGATGTGCAAAAATGGCATTGAAGATCCGATGTGTCGCTCAGTAGGTTCCTGAGGAACATAGGAACCGTAATTGATGGATGACGAAAGGTCATATTGCTTTGTCCATTCTGCCTTATACAAGGCTTTCCAAAAGTGTTTCCACCTCTTAGTCTGACGGACAGCGGGACATATGCGAACGAAGCGCTGTGGCATTATTGGGAGTTGTTTTTCTTGCTTTTTGCGACTCAAGAATTTGAACGTCTCCTTACCAATAGCTATTTTTTCTACTTTATCGAGCCGTGGAGTCTTTGTTTGATCTGTTCTTGATTGTATCTCGAGCTTTTGCCTGGAAGAGCACAATTGATTAGATCCACACCTAGACTCTTGGGACTTAGACCTAATTTTGCGAATTCAGAAAGAGCCACTTGAGTCCAAGCACCTGGGGCAAAACTAAATCAACTATATTCTTAGTGGACTTTTTGAAGATCTTGTGTTTCTGATTTATCTCTATGAGCTTTTAAGCGGCTTTTGATCTATATCCGTCAGCCAAACTCTTCTTAGTGTATGGAACAGGGGATTGTCTATCCATCCATCGACGTGATGATGTACCTTTATATCGACGTGACCCCACCCCAAATCTTGTATGGTTCCACTTCTACCTAGGCGATGACACCGAAATATTAGCAAAAGTTCATCATCAAGATGAGCATGATTATTAATTCCTCTCATAAGGAAAAACATGAGTGGTTTTTCCAAGGTTTGTATGATCTGAGACCAGGATATAAGCAATTTTGTTTTTCGTGAAAGTCCACTCCAGGCGTGTGAAAAATTGACCCGTTTTATCAAGCAAGAAGTTATACCATTCGGAGGTGGCTATATGTCTTAGCCTGGCTTGCTCGTCGTTCGATACGATTTATTCATGTGATTGAACAGAGACTAAACTGAATTAGGCCTCACTGAAACAGGTTTCTCGAGCCAAATTGTTCCTCATGACAGAGTCTTGCTTTAGTCACGGCTATGTTCTTTAATACAATTTGTTTTTTTCCTACGTTTCTGTTCGCATTGAGTTCGAAATTTCGCTCCATGAAAAGGCGGAATCTGTACGACAAAAACATATATTCGAAGAGGTCTCCCAAACAGATCCCGGACCTGCCCTGGGATTGTCTAGCCAGCTCCAAAGGCACGTGATCCATGCGGTCCTCCATATCCTCGATTTCATTCTCTGCGAATAAATCTGCTGAGCTTGGACATGAATTCATCATCCTCAAGTTCCCCATACTTGAGATCTTTGTCGGTAAGTATGTGGTATTCTTGGCACGCGTAAAACACCTTTAGAAATTTCAGGTTTTAATCACAGTCAATCCCCGCCTCTGCTGCTGCAAAAACAACACTGATTTATGGCTTTTCACGAGGAGCCGTGCTCTTGCGGTCCCTAACTGATTTCCGTATCATTCAAAGGCCCCTATTTTGGAGATGCTGGGACCTTGCAAAGATTGCACAGAACTCTTGAAATATCACGTTCTTTCACGCCTCTTTTTTCCCCATTTTTCCGATCAGCTTTATCCATGACTGCAATAATGAAAATGCAGTTGTGCGCTCGCAATGAGGAACCACTCAACCGATGGCCTTGTCTCATAATACCTTCAATAAAGAGCTGGATTACGGGCCTTTGCTCGTCAGATGACGACCGTTTTCTTTGGTCCCTAATGTCCAAAATTCCACTGTGATGTTCATTTTTGGAACATCAAAGTAGGCTGCAACATCCCGACTTGATCCCGCACGAAAGTATATGTGCTATAAGTGTTGATCTTTTGGGGGACTGGTTTAAACCTGGGCTTGAAGCTAAGAGTGTCTTGGGCACCTGTGACATGAAACGTGTTGTCTTTGTTTCACTCATGTCACACGTCATGAGTCCGCCATTGAAGCACTTGCACATTCCACAACGTTTGTTGGAGTTCTCCACAAACACTTTCGAGACACTTTAAGCAACAGATACTTTTTGTACAAGTTGATTTAAGAGTCAACTCATCCATATCATACGTGATCTACCCATACAAGCACAAATCATGCAGGCCTAATTATCCAGTCATCAAGTCTCCCATATAAATCATCGTTTAATTCATGTATCACACAGCCATCTAAATCACACAACCATCTAAATCTACCATTCTTCAAATCACACCACCATCCCAATCATACAGCCGTCTACTCATACAAGCACAAACCATACAAGCCAATTATCTAGTCATACAAGTCTTGAAAGCATATAGCCCATACCACCAACTAGACCATAGAAGCAAGAATTACATCACCATCTAAATCCCACCACCTACTCAGTTAGACCACCATCTAAATCAAACCATCATTTAGGTTAGACCACTATCTAAATCATAAACTCATCCATATCATATCGCCATCTACTCATACAGGCACGAATCATGCAGGCCTAATTTCTCACTCATACAAGTCTTCCATATGAATCATGCCACCGTTTAGATCATGCCACCGTTTAGATCATGCCGCCGTTTAGATTATACCACCGTTTAGATCATGCCACCGTTTAGATTATACCACCATGTAGATTGTATTACCATATAAATTATACCGCCATCTAGATCATACAATTATCTCAATGCCGTGGTTAGAACCATGTCACCATCTCCTCATACAGCCCTCTACTCATACAGGCACAAATCATGCAGGCCTAATTTCCCACTCATACAAGTCTTGAAACCATTGACTCATACAACCATCTAAATCACACCACCATCCTAATCATATTACCATCCTAATCATATTACCATCCAATTCACACCACCATCTGCACACCACCGTATTCGCACAGCCTGAACCTTCCCCAGCTTGCAAGTTTCCTTGAGCCCAGGGCATTACCAGCAGCGAGCGGGCCCATCCATGTTTCCCTATCTTATCATTAGTGCTGGCCCTTCCATCTTTCTTTCCTGAACTCCAAATGAGTGGATACGCCCGAAATGGATATTTAGCCAAGGTGGGCGTTATTTGGCGCCCCGCTTTATTACCATTACCTGTCGCGGCCCTAACCTCGCGGCCCTCACCTGGCGGCCCTGTCGCGGCCCTGTCATTATAATTAAACTTTTACTTCTCTGATCATGTTAGAAGCTAACAATGTTAATACAAAAATAACAAGACATCTCAAGGTCATGATATTGATTGAACCTGCTCTTTTTGATTTTACCAAAGTCTCACCTCGAAACTTCAAACTTAGTAAGCCAATTGATTTTAGTTTTTCATATACAATTAAACCACATTTATCTCCTGGGTAGTCTTGTTTCTGTATTTGATTTGGCACGGTCCGGCAGTGAATCGGACAGCCCTAGATGGCTTGAATGAATACAAATTGAAGCGTAGACGTTCCAAGTCCGCGGAAGGTATAATGATAACGATTCACTATCGTAATGAATTTAAAAATATAATAAAGAATCCTATTCCATATATCAAAGAATTCAATAATGAAGTGATTAATAATAACAATGTTATGAGATGATCGTTGCCTAGCCCGTCGCGGCTGCCCAGGTACATGGAGCCAATCGACCCAGCCCCGGCTCCACCAAAGCCGCCCCGGTTTCTGCGCACATCCAAGCCAGCCACGGCCCCAACTCCCGGCCCAAACCCAGGCCCACGGCCCCAAATCCAGGCCCAAACCCAGGCCCACGGCCCCAAATCCAGGCCCATACCCTGGCCCAAACCCAGGCCCGCGGCCCCAAATCCAGGCCCATACCCTGGCCCAAACCCAGGCCCGCGGCCCCAACCACGGCCCCGGCGTGGTGTACGGGCCCGCTCCCCCGCCCTAGCACAACCAAGGACGGCCTGCTCCTCCACCTCTCTCCTCCCCCACTGGTATGAGCTCGCCGTACCTCCAGTCCATCCTCCCGATCGCCGCGTCGGGCCCGCCGGCGCCAGCCACGCCGGCCCTGCCCTTGGAAGGCCTCTCCGAGCAGGACTTGGGCGTGCTCCTGGCGCAGTTCGAGCGGTTCCTGGCCTTGTTGGAACCATACCGGGACCAGCTCCAGCCGATCGAGCGGTTCCTCGGGCACTTCGACTCGCAAATCAGCCGCTTGTCCGAGTCGCTCCGCGCGCTCCAGGCGCAGGCCGGCGGCTTGGCGCAGGGCGTGGACGGCCACCGCTCGCTCGTGGAAAGACTCAACCCGGTGGTCTTGGACCTTGTCATCCCGCCGGCCATGGCGCAGGCGGTGCTCCGCGGGCCCGTGGACGGCGCGTGGGTGGCCGCCGTGCTCTTCATTGCCGACAAGCAGCAGCTCGTGCGCCGCATCCTGCGGGGCGACGCCATGCCCGAGCTCAAGGATCTGCGGCTATTCGCCGCCTTGCAGCACGGCGTGCGGCTCTTGGAGGCCAAGGCCGTGGAGCGCGTCCGCGACCACGTCATCGAGCAGATCCGGCTCTTGCGCCGCTCCGCGGCCGTGTCCTCGCAGGCGGTGCAGCGCCTGCTTTTGCAGGTCAAGGACGCGTTCGCCTTCCTCAAGAGCCGCACGCCCCACTTGGCCCGCCAGCTCCACGGGGCCTACGTGTACACGATGAAGTGGTACTACACCACGCGCTTCGCCAAGTACCTCCACTCGCTCCAGAAGCTCCGCGTCAAGCACATCGACCTGCTGTATGTGTTGGGCGGCACGGGCGGCCACGAGCCCCCCAAGCCCGGGCTCTTGGATTTCATGGGCGCCGGCCACACGCCGCCCTCGCCCGCGCAGACGGCCCCGGCGAGCGCCGCGGCCGCCGCGCCGCCGCCGGCCCGCGTGTCGTTGCCCGAGTACTATCTGTCGGTGGCCAAACGAATGGCCGTGCTCGCGGACGACGGTGCCGCGCGGCGGGCCATCCCGTCGCAGATCGCCGAGACCACGCCGTTCGCCTACTGGCTCGAGTTCGCGTTCCAGCAGTTCGCCAACGCGTTGCTCGACAACGTGGTCGTGGAGTACTTGTTTGCCACGGACTTCTTCTACCAGGGCAGCGAGAAACCGGACGCGCCGCCCGTGCTGGACCCGGCGCTCCCGGCGCCCGGCGCGGACCGCGACTGGGCCCACGCCATGTTCGCGGAGGTGTTTAGCATGGGCCATTCCTACGCCTCGTGGCTCGTGTCCAGCCCGCACCCTTCGCCCGGCCCGCGGCTCGCGGGCACCAGCGGGGGCCCCGGCCCGGCGGCGCAGGCGGGCACGTGCGACGCGTTCGCCGTCTTGCTCATGATCCGCATCGTCCAGAAACAGAACGCCATGCTCCACAACCAGTTCCACGTGCCGGTCATGGAGGACTACCACAACAGGCTCCTCCTCCTGTTGTGGCCGCACTTCACGCGGATCATCGACATCAACTGCGACGCGTTGAAGAGGAACATCGTGGGCAGCGGCCCGTATGCGCACGCGGCCGCGGGCGCCAGCCACGCGCCCATCCAGACCACGCAGCAGTTCGCGCAGCTCTTGCTGGGCTTGTTCAAGTTGGCCTTCCCGGGCGACGACGCCGCCGGCGCCGACCAGTTCCTGCGCGAGCCGCTCCGCATGTCCATCACGCGCTTGCGCAACGACTTCGAGGGGGCGCTCACCAGGGCCAGCACGTACATCTTCGGCACCGGCAAGGGCAAGGCGGCGCACAGGGAGATGTTCTTGTTCAACAACTACTTCCTCCTCGTGACGATTCTCGGCAACGAGTTTGAGGCGACGCCCAACCCTTTCATCCAGGAGCAGATCGAGCATTTCCAGCTCCTCTGCGACGCCTACAAACCCAAGTAGAGGGGAGAGAAAAGGGGGGAGAGGAGTTAGAAGGAATAGAGGGAGGGAGGAGAGGGAGGGAATAGAGGGGAAAGGAGAGAAAAATGTGGAAACCGAATGGGAGTAGGAGAAATACTCACGAGACAACGTCAAGGAAACGCGTGGTAAATGAAAGATATTGAAGACTCAGACAAATAAAAGAAAAGAAAGCCCCACCCGCCTCCACACATGGCACTCCCACTGCATCCCCATGTTTGCCGGCTCTTTCTGTGTCCGCTACTAGTCTGTGCTCAGACACCCTCACTCCAACAGGGCCAATTTTGCCAACATGCCGCACAACTGCAAGTACGTCAGCACTCCCTCAAGCACGCGCATGTGCACGAAGCCAATCTCCTTGATGACGTCCAACCGCTTCAGCTCCGACACGCCCGGCAACGTCTTGGCCACCCGGAAAGCCAGCGTCACAATGTCGATTGCAGAGTAGCCCTTGTTCCATAGCGTGTCGAGCAAGTCCACGGCGTCGTCAATGCTCTGGTTGAAGATCGCGGCCGCAAGGATTTTCTTCACCACGAGCGGGTGTGGCTGGTCGACGATCTTGAAAACGTTGATGTCGTCCACGAACCCGAAGCCGGCAACGGTGCTCTGCAAGTTGTTGATGGCCTGGCGCATGTCGCCTTCCGCAGTGAAGATGAGGGCCTTGATGCCCTCGGAGTTGAACTTGACGTCCTCGGCCTTCGCCACGGAGAGCAAGCGCAGCAACACCTGGTCGTCCGCAAGCTTGTTGTAGCGCAAAATGGCGCATCTCAGCTGGAGCGGCTCGATGATTTTCGATGACTGGTTGCACGCAAACGCAAACCGCGTGGTGTTGGAGTACAACTCCATTGTGCGCCGCAAGGCCTGCTGGGCGCCCGGCGTCATGGAGTCCGCCTCGTCCAAAATGATGATCTTGTGGCGGCCCGGCGGCAACAGGATCTTCGTCTGCGCAAACTGCTTGATTTTGTTCCTCACCACGTCGATGCCTCGGTCGTCCGAGGCGTTCAATTCCAAAGTCGCCAGGTGGTACAACTCGGGGCCCAACAACTCGTGCGCCAAGCAGTGGACAGACGTGGTTTTTCCGATTCCGGGCAATCCCAGGATGATCATGTGCGGCATGTTTCCGTCTTGCACAATGAGCTTCAATCGCTCGATGGTTTCTTCGTTGCCCACGATGTCATCTAGCTTGTGGGGCCGGTATTTCTCCACCCAGGGGAGGTCTAGCGAGAGCGAAAAGTTGGGCATGTTGTTTTTGGAGATATTCCGGGTACGCAGCAGCAAAACACGTATGTGGAGGAGTTTTCTTGCGGCGTTTAACGTGGCTTGTATGTACTCAGGCCTTAGTTGGTGAGACGCGATGGTGGGAATCGGGTGCGTGCTCAAGAGACGTGTGCGGCCCCAGTTGCAGGACGTCTGGGGCACAGGCCAGACATGGGACTGCTCTTTTTTTTTCTACTCCGTCTGTATCTTTATACTTTACGTATGTTTCATCGGTTGGGAAAATTCAAGCGGTTATGAGAGGACTGCGTGGCTAAAATTTGACGTCTTGAAGGTTGCTCTTGGGATCGCGTTTATACCAGATACTGTGGGCTTATTGGTGCTTGCCATTGTTGATTTCAGATTCTAGTTTAGGTGCCTGCTGCTCTTCTTCATTCTTCAACTCTTTAAACTACCCAAATCAAAACGGCCTGTTTCTCAATCTGCTTTGTCTCCGTAAATATCCAGGAATGAGGCTTGAGATTCTTAATAAATGCTAGCCAATAACAGAAAGCAACAAGTGACCACATCAAAAACAAAGTGGAGAGTTTCGATGGTAGTATTTGTGGGTAAAGGTTATTTTAAGTTTTATATCAAGAAGTCGCATATGGTACCGTTTCTCTGCATATCAAGAATGAAAAGTTACCCTTTATTTTAATCTTATTTTGGAGAGAAGGGGACTCTATGAGTGGTTACTTTCCTAGCCCAAAAGCCATTTATTACCCTGGTCATCGAAAGAGCAAAGACACGTTCAAGAATTGAAAACTTTGCTTGCTGCAACATCGAATCGCCTTCAACATAGTTCAAATACCCTGGGAGCAATCTTTTCTATCTAGACCCTACTGTTCCTCGTGTAATGCATACGCTTCTATGAAGATATCTTTTTTAAGTTTTCAGACGATTCAGTCTCGTGTTGTGGGATAAAGCACGCATAAAAGTCAATTTGTGTCACTTTTTTGTGTCCGAGAAACTTTGAACCCTTTTTCACTTGTTACAAGTTCCGATAGCTGCAGACTCATGAAGACCGACTCATAGTGATTTCTGTAATCCGCGGTCAAAGTATCCTCAGCCACGAAGGCGGACAGAGATAGAGAAAAAGTCTCCCAGGTCTTTCGTGTATTTTGGTAGTGGTTCCTGCCACATCAAGGATAGAATCAAAAGCATTCTCTGATGCGAAACAAGATTTAAAAGTACCTTGCAGCAGAATTGAACCCATTGAAGACTCAAAATAAACACTAGATCAAAGCAAAGCTTCACCAATTTAGGATCAAACTACTGATGGACATAAGATCTCACGCGAACCGGAAATCTGCACTTGTGTAAATCCGACCCTTACACTAGAAGTAAGTTCATTGGTATATCTCAAGTTCATCGCGCTTAACCGTAGATCTAAGGCTCGTCTCTCGCAATGTCAAAAACACGGCACTCAAGACAAGACTGTCTAGATGCGTTGACGAGCTGGACAGAGCATTGGACTCTTCCATCTCTATCGGGTCCTGGTACACACCTATCTTTCCAATTTCAGAGTATTTTTTTGAAATCATGGAGATTCCTTTTGAGTTCGAGCCAGCGAGAAATTTACCAAATGGGGGCATTTCTTGAGGCACACTGTTTCTTAGGAATGACGAGTACTCGTTTTCCAAGACTTGCTTGATGATGGGGTTGTCTGGGCATGGTATCGGGTTTTCGAGATCCCCGAAGTCAACTACCTCATGTTTTTTCCTGCCCGATCGGTAATTTTTCTCGTCCTTTTTCTCTATGAGATTGTCTAAAAGAGAAGATTGGTCTTGATCAATGACCTGAAGTTTGAGTTCAGGATTGTAAAATGTAGGGTATGACACGGACCGTGACGTCCCGAATACTCTGAAACGCGTATCCTTATAATTGAAGTCTGTGAATGGCCTGTAGTTGTGTTGGAATGCCCACACTTTGAAGACTGGTCCCTCTTCCGGATGGAACACAAACATGTACCTTTTAAAGTGCTGAAACACTTTCATTTTTACTGCACAAAATTCCGATAGCTCGAATTGAGTCAGTTCGCCATGGGGCGGTGAGTTTATGGACTGTCTTACTTTGACGTACTTTCGGAAAATCATGTATGGCGTTTTTGGGCGAAAAGCTGACATGTGTGGCACTTCGACGACCAACACTGGCAAGCCCGATTCGGAAATCCCGGTCAGCAAATCGGAATCTGGAAGCCGGCCTCTCAACGGCTGCTCCCCAGGACTAGATCTGATAGACTGTCCATTTGAGTGACGAGATTTCGAAATTTTGCGAACTTTCCGTCTGTCGCCTTCATTTTTCTTGAACGTATCAAAAGCTCGCACATCAGGAAATACATACATCTGGCTGTTACTCTTCTGCAGAGCCACCACCAAGACTTTTAGGTCATTGTAAGTAGTAGATGGCCTCTGCATGATAGTTTGGCCATCGGGTAAGGAAACCATAGTTCGGTCATCGTCCTCGCTTTCGGAATCATAACGCTCGATGTTTCTTCGGCTCACCAAGAATGGCGCATACGATCTGAAGTTCTCCTGGTATGTTTCACTGAGTCTTAAGCCATTCGCAGGCTGAGTTTCGGGAATAAACGTCTCAGCCTCGGAGAGAGCAATAGACTCCAATGATGCCGTTTCGGATTCCATGGGTATATGTCTTTCCGGATAATACAGGTTGTTTTCCGACTCAGCATTACAAGAAAAGGTAGAGCTTTGAGAAGAGAAAGACCGTGGTTGTGAACCCAAAGCCGTGTTCCTAGATAATAAGTTTCTCATTGACAGATAATAAGTGTCTAAGAGAGAAAAAAAGGTTAGGGACAATCCCTGTAACAGCAGGACTTATTATTTTTCATAACTATGTACTGTCTTCTCCGCTGATATCGGCTGTCGGGGCTAAATGTTCGCCACCGTCTGATAAGAAGGGAATTTCCAGGAAAAGCGACGGTTATCTGGCGCGGGGTGCGTTTGTGATCTCTATGTGCACGTCTGCATCAAGGGTGAACGAACTGTGCACTCATTTGGATTATCTGTGCATAAAGCTTTCTACAATAAAACGACAGTGATAGTACAAATAAGATGATTGTTTCTTTACGGGCTGCTCAGATTTCTTGCTTCTCCATGATTTGAAACTCGACAGGAAGCTGTGGATATGCCGGTTCCTGCTGTGTTACGAAGTCGAGTCCTCACAGACATGTTCAATGCTAGTAAACCGTTTCAGAGAAAGTCTCTCCAAAATTCCAAGACGAATCATGCATGTATTACAATTGTTTTTGCATTACTCGTGACGCATTGGGCTTGAATGGGTAGAATCAGTGAAAAAGGAGAGGCTCCAGGAATACGCACAATGTAAGAGCTCGCAAAGTCCAGCTGGCATACAGTAGGTTGCTTCCCAGGCCAATACGAAACACGTGTTAGTTAATTAAAAATATGTAGGCTGGTGTCTTCAGAGTGAGCTTGACTGAAGTATGAAAACAAAGCGATGCCAAAAATCTCAAGTCTGCTCCTTTCGTGGCCTGATATCAAAATACAAGAGTAAACCCGTTTTTCACAATGACTCATCAGTACATACACCGGCTAATGGACTGCGTACTCCCACTAAAGATTACATTGTGCAGTAATAGTCTTTTACGACAAAATAAGGTTACGAGCTGGCCGAGTCTAGATGCACCTGTGTTTTCAACGGTGGTATAACCTTATTAGAGCCTCCGAATTCAGCAGTTTTAAGGTTTGTGCGCTCTCACACAAGTCCAGCAAGAGACCGCCTCGAAAGTTAAATTGATTTGATAGAAGACACATTGTAAGGTTTCCGTGACCATTCCGCCGTTCCCCTATTCTCGTTGACTGCTCAAAACAAATCCGGCAAATAAGGTTTTTTTTGGTGTCCTAGCTCCGGGGCCTTAATCTCCTGGTGTTTTTCTAATATCGGTGAGATTTCTCTTACAATCAACTCGTTTGTAGGGCCAAAAGTGAGTTTGAATTCTCCTGCCTTGTTTTCAGCAGTATGGAACCTTGCAGCGAAAGATGGGGGAATGAGCTGCTTGGAATTAGAACATTTGCTTAGATTCAGAAATATGTTGCTCTTTTCCCACTTTGTTCTCGAGCTATTAATGCATGTATCTCTTTTCATGTATTGTACGTGACATCGAATTCAAACAAAAAGCTGGATGACTATTCTGCCTTGACATGTGTCCTTCCAACTATTACCAGGAATAAACTTATGAACCATCAGATTGTTCCTGATGGTCTGTGTGGCGTACTTGTTCGGATACTATTGTGTGTACACTTAGTTCATTGGTCAGTTTGGAATTTTCATGATCCCAATTGCACACGACACACGTGCATAAGACCTCAAAAACATAAGAATTCAAGGCACATGCCACAGTGATAGCGAGACTCTATACTGGCACATTTCTGACCATTTTCTCTCTTCAGTTGCGGGACTTATGTTAGTATCAGCGAACATACGCATTGTGACGCTTCCGTAACTGTAGATACAAGATTCGGATTCTGTCTACTGATAATTTTTCTCCCTTCCAACGTGATGGAAACGTAATGAATCCTGCTTTTCGAGGCCCTATATTACCCGCGACATCATACATATTTAAATATATCTAGATCTTTTTTTTTTGCGTTGCTCCTTCCCTGTTTCAATTCGAATACAGAGTATCACAATGAACAATATCCTTTTCGGGGTCAAATTATCCAAATTCGAGAGTGCTTTATACTTGAAAAAGGTATTTGCGCTTTTGAAGGAAGTCTTGTGCGTGGGGCCGAAGCTGAAAAGATTGTTTCCATCTAGATTTAACCGGCATTTTTTTGACTCTGCCTTACGCTATAGTCTATATCCTACAAGAAAAAGCTGGCTTTCGAGTCATTTTTTGACTTTTTAGGTTTGATTTTCATTTTGGATCCAAAGGGCTTCCGACGAACTGTAATAAAATACATATACAGTGTAAGGTCCCCGATATCAGCTTGACACTGATGGTCCCTGTAAGCGCATATATAACTATATGCACTTCTTTTACTGTGAGTTCCGTCAGATATCACTTGAACATCTCATAAAATATTCTCTCGAGTTTCAGGGGTTCCTATCACGTGACCTCTAGTTAAAGTATATATCCGTAGGATAGAACTCCAGTGGAGTTTTGGAGATAGTAGTGATCAAATAGTAATACATAACCTCTATGTCCCGTGAAGTCCATATTAGCCTAGTTAGCCCCTCGGTTGTGAATACTCTTTCCAGGCAACAGAAGAGCAGATATCCAAAGAGTCTTTGAAAGAACAAATTTCACCTCCAGAGCTTTCTCGGCTTTCTTGGATAGCTCCGCCATATATTTCCAGAACTAAGTAATTCACACCAGGAGAAACAATTTGGAACCGGAGTTCATATTCAATGACTGTTTTAAAATTGACCCACTCTCTTAAGTTTTTAGACGCAACCACTCACCAAGATACGCTGGGTGATAATACATGACATCTCAATTGTGAACCCCTTGGTAATCTTTATAATTTTTCTTCAGCTCTTCGTTTTTTGGCCGTTTCTATTCACTTCTCTTCGAACCCCATCTAGCGGCCCGCCTCCAGCGTAGTTGAATATCTCAACAACCAGTACGTGCTGCCAGACCCCTTTTTTGGTAGATAAATCTGATTACTGGAACGAAAGTATGCAATAATATATCAAAGACCTTCCAAGAGCTCCCAGAAACCAACCTAGTGTCGAAACTCGGCCCTTCTCTTTTCGTGAGCCACGGCCTGTATGATGCCTTGAAACGTATCGACTTTCATTTTATCCTAGGGGCAACACGCAGAAATACAATTAAAAAGCTGAGCCGCAAGCTTCACGAAATAACGCTGTTTTTGCGAAACCCAAATGCGGATTTTCCCGGCTCGCTCTCTTCCTGAAACGGTTCCAGACCTGTACACAGCCATATGGTTGTGCATCTTATCACGTCATCGACAATTCCACGGTCATTTAAGACGGGCATCAAACCAGGTAAATTTCTTCCACCGGGTCTTTAAAATGTCTTCTCTGTGCCTGCCACGGCCCCGCAGCCCCCTGCGCCTGGACCAGCAGTATACGGGTGAATTACAGCGCCAGGAACTTGATGCAGAGTCATATGGCGATGCGCTCCCGGAGGACATTAATACGTATTCTGCTTCCCATGAAAAGCACGTGCCCGTATCCAGAGAACCCCCGCATATGGCATACACGTACTTGGCCATCATGCTCGGTTCCATCTGTGGTGTTTTGGCACGGAAAGGCCTCGAGCTGCTCACCACTTATGACGGCTCGTATTTAGAAGGCGTAGTTTGGGCAAACTTTGTGTCGTGCATATCCATGGGTATGGTGGCCGAATCCGAGAAAATATGGGCCCGTCTCCTAGACGGCACTGCCCACCTGGCACTCTACGTTTCCAAGGCGGCAGTGCCGCTATATGTGGGCATCGCCACGGGCTTTTGTGGCTCATGCTCGAGCTTTTCGAGTCTCATATTGGAAGCGTTTGGAATGGCGGCAAATCTCCCGCCAAACTCCGCCAGCTACCCGACGGAAGGATATGGAATTCTAGGGGTCATCCAGGTGCTCGTGGCTCAGTTGACCGTTTCCGTGGGCGGCTTCCGCGTGGGGTCCCATATCACTCTTGGGATCGAGAAATCGGGCTGTTCGTTCAGCCCCAGGGCCTACCGAAAAGCGGAGATTTTGTGTGCGGGGCTCGCGGTGGCCATGTACACTGTGGTGGTGGTGCTCGTGGCCACGAAAAACGACGGGCAGTGGCGGTCCTGGACGTTTGCATGTCTTTTTGCGCCTTGGGGAGCGTTCTTGCGATTCTGGCTCTCCAGGTTCTTGAACCTGCGCGTGAAGAACTTCCCTGTGGGTACTTTTGTGGCCAACTTGGGCGGCACGGTTCTCTTGGCCATCCTCACGTTGTTGGCTCGCGGCAGATCCGGCCGTTTTAGCCCGGTGCCGATCGTTTCCAGCGTCTTGAACTGCCATGTTCTTTCCGGTTTGGGCGACGGTTTCTGCGGATGCTTGACCACGGTCTCCACGTTCATTGTCGAGCTCTGTGCATTGGGAAAATTCCATGGCTATGTCTACGGCATGGTCTCCATCTGGGCGAGTTTTGTGGCCATGTTGTTGGTGGTTGGCTCGTACAACTGGACCGTGGGTCTTGTTTCGCCAGTCTGCTGAAGCAGCTACAAAATCGGGGAGATGAAAGAACTATTTATTCGGCTTTGAGATCGGCAGTTTCTTAATTGTCCGGTTAGCCTGTCCCATCACATGGCAGTAGTCTTCTCGGCACCTCACGAGGTTTGTCACATGTACCAAACAGCAAGATACGAACAGCCTGCTTTGTATCTGCCAAACATTATGGCCCAAACAGCACATTGTTTCTGTACCATTCCTTCTTTCAGATGCCCCACAGCATATTTCATATCGATCTCATCGCATGACACTGTCCTCAGCAAACATGTCTTCCAAACTCTCATTCAATTACCCCACGATAATGCTCCATACAATGTTTCCATATACTCTACAACAAGCTAGCATACCACTTGAGTTCACTTCCTCGCCTGTTCCAATCACATTTTGATATACTGTAATACCAGTGTTCTGCATTCCCATTTCTCGTCCTCGTAACTTCTACGGCTTCAGTACTCTTCCCTCGTTCTTTCTGTTCTTCTTCTTTTTCAACACACCATTCTTCTTCTTGTTTGCACGGCCCACTGGCACGCTCGTCTTGACAAACTTGATGTTGGGCTTCTCGTATACCGGTGCTGAGTTTTCATCGAAAAGCGCCGCAAGCCATGGCACCTCCACGTCCCGAATATTGCTGTCCACCACATCAAAAAGCAATTTTCCGTCCGCCCACTTTTCCTCGAGCGAGATGATACTCACGTTATCGGTTCTTAGTACTTTGGAAAGTTTTTGCATGGCACCCCGGGGCAATTCCACAAGCTTCACGCGATCCAGCGCCGATCGCGATGCTGAATATGTGAGCAAGGGGAAGCAGCTTGTTAGTAGAGAAGTACTGATATCAGATTTTGCCACAAATACGTATTTTACATATCCCGGCGTATTCGGCTGTTCTTGTTTACTCCTTTTTGGAGGTTTGCCTAGTAGTTTAGCACGGTTAGGACCGGCCTGCTTCTCTAACTTCTTGACGGTTGAATTGAAGCCAATGGTGATTTTTCCTGCCACCTCGGGCACAGGAATTTTCTTATCTTTATTGAGGCTCCTCATTTCCAAGTAGATTCCATAACCTGATAGAACTTGAATCAAACACTCCATTATAGTCTCAGCCACCGACCGATCTATCGTTGGCCATTCTGTGCCTTGGGTGAACGGGTTTTCAAGCAACGGTTTAAGGACCTCCCGTTTCTTTTGCTCAATGTCTCTGATCGAGCCTGCCCCTGGAGTATGTTTTGACATTCTGGTGCATATACACAAAATAGATGTGCAAACTTTAAACAGCATATGAGATGAGCCAAGTACCCAGTACTGCAGATGCAGGATATATGAGGTTTAGGTTTTCTACGTTTTCAATTCTATGCGACGCTGTAGGGCAGGTCATATAATTTGTGTGTATTCATGAAAAATATTAGACCGTTTCTTTTTTGTTGTATTGTATACAGTTGTTTAGTTATTTCCCTTCTTCTCTTCGTCCTTCTTCTCAGTAGAATGCAGTGGCGATCCTGGGGAGTATGCAGGTGAACCTGGTGAATATTGAGGGAAGTTTGGCGAGTAACTTGGCGACGTCGGAGAGTACTGTGGCGAAGTTGGGGAATAGCTTGGCGAAGTTGGTGAGTAACTTGGCGAAGTTGGGGAATAACTGGGCGAAGTTGGGGAATAACTTGGCGAAGTTGGTGAGTAACTAGGCGAAGTTGGGGAATAACTGGCGAAGTTGGGGAATAACTGGGCGAAGTTGGTGAGTAGCTTGGCGAAGTTGGTGAGTAGCTTGGCGAAGTTGGTGAGTAGCTTGGCGAAGTTGGTGAATAACTGGGCGAAGTTGGTGAGTAACTAGGCGAAGTTGGGGAATAACTTGGTGACGTTGGCGAGTAACTTGGTGACGTTGGCGAGTAACTTGGTGACGTTGGCGAGTAACTTGGTGACGTTGGAGAGTAGCTTGGTGACGTTGGTGAGTAACTTGGCGACGTTGGTGAATACGTGGGCGAAGTTGGTGAGTAAGTCGGCGAAGTTGCGCCATAAGCAGGCGACGTCGCACCACCATATCCTGGAGACGTAGATCCAAACGAGAATGGAGAAGTGGGAGATGTCATCGATGGTTGGCCACCATAGGACGTGAGAGAGCCGGAAGCATCGGACACGTTTGCAGTATGAATTGGTGAAAATCCAGCACCCTCTTCAAATTGAATCTTGTCGTCCTCCATCTCGTAATCTCTGTATGGTGTAGCGCCTCCATCATTTTGTCCAGCAACTCCCATATCCGTGCCGACGCTAGAATCTTGCAACATCTTTTCGTCAACCATAACATCGAACGCACCTGTACCCAATGGGGGCATTTGACCCAAGATAACATTCTCAGAAATACCACGACAGTCATCAAGTTCAGCAGCTGCTCCGGCATCCAACAAGATCTCAACGGTTTCTTCAAACGAACAACGCATCAAGGCGCCTGTTTCGGCTCTGTTGATACCGTGACGGGTAATGGCCATCAAATGACCACGAGCTGTCATCACATCAACAAGCAAAGCCATGTGGCGATAATTCACATAGGAACCATCAAAGGCAATGACATTGAGAATTTCCTTGAACAACGCAGTACGAGTAGCCTCAATTCCAAGAACCGAGAGAATCTCGATAAAGTTGTTCGAGTAAGTTCTGGAAGCATCAACACCTGGAACGGTGATAACTTCAGCCAAGTTGACACCATCAGTTTCCAAAACCCACTCTTGTTTTTGCAGAAACTCTCCATCTGCATCTGGAGTGCTCATCTTGTGTTGCATCATGAAGACTCTAGTGATACCTGGAATACCACGCAAAGAGATAGTCTCCAACATGTGTGCTTCAACCCTCTTTAAGATCTGGTCTTCCTCATGATCGCCTTCTTCTTCCAATTTTGGATCGCGAATGACACGACAACGAATAATTAATTTGTCAGCAGTGTCATCAGACCAAATAACAAACAAGTCCTCACCGAAGTTCTGAGATATCTTTTCCGCCACTTGAGCCATTGTCAATTGCTTATCCAACATCTTGGCTCTGTCTAATTCAAGACGGAGCAACCATGGAGACTGGTTATCGATAGTCTCCTCGACTTTCTCATCCGGAATGGCGAAGTAGGCCTCCACTGTATCATAATCCTCCTCAATAACAGTGCTCCTAGGATCAGGATCATAGTAGATTTCGGTAGAGGAGGTAACATTCTTCAAAGTAGTATGTTCGATAGCAGATTGCACAACCTTGGCCTTCTCAATATCGACCGCAATTTCAGGCTTTAAGTAAACAGTAAGCGCTGGTGTTTTTATATTCTTGGCAACGTTTAAAATTTCCTTAAGACGAGGGACACCAAGAGTAACGTTCTTCGAAGACACACCAGCGTAATGGAAAGTGTTCAACGTCATTTGAGTCGCGGGTTCACCAATAGATTGAGCAGCGACAACACCCACCATTTCACCAGGATGCACGATGGACTTTTGGAATTGGGATTCAATTTCTCCGCAAACCCACTCAAAAGACACTTTGTTAAGCTTGAACTCTTCGATAACACGGCGAGCAGCCAATCTAGATCTCAATAAACATTGGAAAAGCAAAGTCGCATTTTCTTGCGCCTCCTTGATGAGCTCTGTTTTTCCACGGAGAACAAGAAGCTTCGTGCAGAGAGATTGAATTCCTTCAACAATTTCCTCCAATCTTAAATCTGAAGCCTTCTGACGACCACTGTGGAAAATTTGCTGGGCATTTTGAATAATACGACGCAAGTTAACAGGCAAGGGCCAGTTGTAGTCTCCATTGGGGAAGACGACTTCTCTCAAAAACTTACGGTCTTTGAGCAATTGATCGTATTCTTCATCCAATACCTTCTGTACTGCAACGTCACCCTTGATCTGCTTCCCTGATTCCAACAAAGATTCTGAAATTGACTTAGATGGATCCAAAACATCAATTCTGTAACGCTTCTCGAAAGAGGCATCAGAGCCTGGAATGGTATCAACCGACTGCTTTTCCACGGATGTGGCATCAATTCCATCTTCACCGTAGACAAATTGAATAATGTCACCAAGAGAGTTCCTTGTGGTACCGTCATAGTGAACCATGATATCCTCCAATGCCTTAACCAAACGACGCTGGATATATCCAGTCTCTGCAGTCTTCACGGCAGTATCAATAAGACCCTCTCTTCCTGCCATCGCATGGAAGAAAAACTCTTGAGGTGTCAAACCTCTGAGGTACGAATTTTCAACGAAACCCTTCGATTCCGGCGAATAGTCATCTTTAGTGAAATGTGGTAGCGTCCGGTCACCGAAACCAAATGGAATACGCTTACCCTCAACAATTTGCTGACCCACACATGCCGACATTTGAGAAATATTGATAAAAGAACCCTTCGAACCTGAAGTCACCATCTGTTTGACGTTGTTCAGATCCTTCAAGTTCATTTCAGCAGAACGACCAGCGGTATCACGAGCTTGATTAAGAATACGTGAAACATTGTGCTCAAATGATTCCCTCAAAGTCATACCTGGCTCAGGCTCTAACTTGTTTTGCTGCGCATCCATGATAATCT
The DNA here is from genome assembly GCF_001664035.1 of Metschnikowia bicuspidata var. bicuspidata NRRL YB-4993. Lineage (NCBI taxonomy): Eukaryota > Fungi > Ascomycota > Pichiomycetes > Serinales > Metschnikowiaceae > Metschnikowia > Metschnikowia bicuspidata. The sequence continues at coordinate 422,716 of NW_017387733.1, read as the reverse complement.
CTTGGACCTTTTGTTTCGCCTCTTGAATGGTGGTGGTGACATCGCGCATGGTGTCTTTGTCTGCAATGGTGTCACCAATACCGATCGAGAAACCATTGTGTAATAGCCAGTAGTTAACAACCTTTTGGATGGAGCTAAAAAGCTGAGCACAAACTTGAGGGCCCTTTTCTCTCATGACAGTGTGAATTAAACCACCTCCGGTGGCACCGACGGTTTTTTTGTCAACCACACCAAAAATGATTTCACCATCAACAACCAACATACCCAGATCTTTTGGACTGAGCATATCTCTTCCATCGTCGAATCTTTGCAAATGAATTCCCTTAGGAATTGCCATCGACAACAACTGTTTGCCAGACCACAAAGGTTTTGGCTTAAACACTGCTGGAGGAGGAATAACACCATCCCAGTTCGGAATCCAGTATAACATATTCATAACTTGCTCGTACTCAATGAAGCTGTCACGCAAAGTCATCTTACGAATTCCACACAAGGTATCTTGCACAATTCCCATGACAGGTTTGTTCGATTGTGGAGACACAATTTGCAAAGGAACTGCGCAAATCTGAGACATTTCCGCTCTGGTTTCAGGCGACTGTGGGACGTGCAAGTTCATCTCATCGCCGTCGAAATCTGCGTTATAAGGCGAAGTGACTGACAAGTTCAATCTGAACGTAGAGTAAGGCATGACCTTGACTCTGTGCGCCATCATAGACATCTTGTGCAAAGACGGTTGACGGTTGAACAAGACAGGATCGTCGTCCATCAAGTGACGTTCGACTTTCCAGCCATACTGCAAGGCGATGTCTCCAGCTCTCTTGTTGTACCTTAGGTCGATACGGTCACCGGTGTCACGGATCACGTACTTGGCACCAGGGTGCTCGTTGGGTCCATTACGCACATACTCGGTCAACTTTTGTATGTTGTATGGAGTCACCACTTCCGGGTACGACAACGTTCTGGCAATGGAGATGGGCACTCCGACCTGGTCTAGGTCAAGGTTGGGGTCACCGGAAATAACGGTACGCGCCGAGAAATCCACACGCTTTCCCATCAAGTTACCCCTCAATCTGCCCTCCTTACCCTTCAATCTTGCTCTGATCGACTTGATCGGACGCCCAGTTTTCTGGAGCGCCTGCGGCTGTCCGGCAATGTCGTTGTCCATGTACGTGGCGACGTGGAACTGCAACAAGGCCTCGAACTCGCTGATCACGTGCTGGGGCGAGCCATCGATCTCGAGACGCTGCACGTTGATGTTCGCCTTGAGAATGTCCGCCAACTTAAACGTCAAGTCATCCTCGCCTCTGGCGGTATCATTGAACGCAATGGATGGTCTGACAGGCGGTGGAGGCACGGGCAAGACCGTGATCAACATCCACTCGGGGCGTGCGTAGTCTTCGTTAAAACCCAACTTCTGGCAGTCCTCGGCACTGATGTGCCTGAAAACACTCAAGATTTCCAGCGGATTCAACAAACGGCGCTCGGGCTGCTCGTTCTCGTCGTAGGTCTTGTTTTGCTTCCAGGTTCCCCACAATTTCAAGCCGTCTCTGCGGACAGTGGGCTGCGTGTGGCCACATCCACCTCTGCCGGCGGTCACCTGGCCCTCGTCGTTGATGGTATCGGCCTCACAGATCATCTTGGTTTTACACACGTTCCAAACGGCGTTGAACCGTTTTTTCGGGTCGCGGATTCGGATGGCCTGCGTCATCAACGGGTTGGCGTCGTCTACAAGGATCTTTCCACAGTGCATGCACACGCACTCACACACCTTTTTGATCTTGGCAATGAAACCAATGTGAAACACGGGCTTGGCCAACTCGATGTGCCCGAAATGGCCCGGGCACTCGGCCATGTCCTCGCCACAGGTCTGACACTTAAAGTTCCGGTCGATGGAGCCCAAACGGGGGTCATTAAGGCCGCCGTCACGGGGCTTTTTCGTGGTCTGGTCCATGGTTTCGGGATACTCGATCTTGGCAACCGAGATGGCGCGCACTTCTTCGGGCGACAACAAGCCAAATTGAACCTAAAACTAGTTAGCAAGGCGAGGTTAAGAGAGGGTGCAGAAATGGGGATTACGGGCGGCTAAAGAGCACGTGCTCCAACAGAAAAACATAAGAAAAACATACCTCTTTCACGGACCGGAGCGGCGCGCTGGAATATGGAAACTGGCGACTCATAGCGGGAATGCTGGGATGGATGATGTGTGCACGGCTTTATGTGTAAAACACGTGATATAGTACAGTGTTCTCGTGGGCGATGGGGGCTCACGAATAAACAGTTGGTTCAAGCGAAACTTGCTCGGGGATCCGATGCAAATACAAAAGAACAGGGGGGTCGAGCAGCAATTGCTTCGGGATGGACCAGGGAGATTTTTGGGTTTTTTTTGGGTTTTTTTGGTGGTTTTGAGGGGAGTTGGTATATGTGGGTAAAAGTCTCGTCGAAGCTCAAAAGAAAACTCAACTGCGCGACAGCAAACTTGGATGAGCAGGCGACGGGAGACGAAATGACACGAGCTTAAACCTCTGGCAGCCTGCGTTACAATCCCGGGGAAATACGGCAAAGATTCGGCGGTGACGGCGGTGATTCGACGAGGTTTGAAAGACTAGCGATGGAGTTCGACGCTTCAGTTTCGAGTCGAAAAAAATCGTTGGATGTGGCGAGCGTTGCGTGCTGAGCGTTACGCCGTGCGCCGGCGCAGCAGCATGCGCAAGCGTACATCTCATACTGCTGACCTCAGGCAAAAGGGCCCTGGCGTTCCGGGCGAAATTTGGCAGATGCGGCCCGTTTTGCTTTGCAATGCTTTTAACGGCAGGACTCAATGGCAACGCGCTCGGCAAATTTTCAAAATTCCTGGTTCGTGCCGATTTGTATGGAAAGTATTTCGGTCGCCCGATGTTTTGGCTGTCCTGCAGGCAGCCCGGCCGCGTCGTGTTCACGGCACCATTGTCTGGGGAATATATATGGTCCAGCCGCGAAAACCCTACTTTCAGCAGAGGAGTGCTGAGATTAGAGACATGGGTTTAGGATCCTTGCTTGCGTTTCTGGACCTTGCGTACGATTCCTGCTCACGTGACTAGCTTGGAAGTGGTCACGTGTGTAGCCGGCTGTGATTGCCAACGAAGCTTTTTGACCTACTGTGTCGTACGACCAAAAGCCCCGACTGTAGTTCAATGTGTTTGAGAGTCATGAGCAGAAAATTGACTTTTTCTTTCAATTTGTGTCTTATTCCTCTTCTGCGTTTGCTGGGTGTTCTTTTGCTGTTGGAACAGGTGTCACCTCTCGGTAACATTTAGTCTGGTCGTGTGAGGCTCCATGCCGCATGAAAATAAAGCGACAACTTGCTTAAATCGGGGTGACCGAAAAAGCAGGCAAGAGATCAAAAAAAAAGTATTAGCTGGTCGTATCTGTCCAGTAGACATACATTCAATGGGCTTTTTACATATAAGGGCTACAGTCCTGGAGCAAGCTAAAATGGACGAGGGCACCGGAGTGGGGCCTACTCATTATTTCGCAGTCGCAGGATACAAATTCTGGATGGGTTGTCTCTGCGCGGCACCCAGAACACATCACGTGACAGGTCCCGCCCCACTTTCCGCCATTAAAAAAGTGAATACTGCGACAGGCACCCAGGTTTTGCCGTGAGGTCCAGCATGGCCAGCACTGCAATCCACTCACAACCAGCAGAATTGCAGAAAATCACCACTCGTATTCCGGGCGATTCTAATGAAACGCAACTTCTCTTTCAAAGATCGATGCTAACTGTGGACTTGGAAAGAGACGGCCTGAGATTGGATATTTCCAGGAAGCTCTCAAATTACAATAACGAGATAATGGGAAATTGCGAAGACAGCCAAGCCTGGTAGAAGATTCCCCAATTTAGGCCATGACGTCATAGCGGATTTCTGTGGTGTTTGCTTTGAATTCCTGCTTTCAGAAACCTCTCCCGCGGAGCTGGTTTCCCCACTCGCGTAAACCAATCAATTTCATCGACGCTTTCACCAACGCACAATTTTTGCGAGTCCCCGGTCTCGCAATGTTTTGCGACTGCATACGTGCCCGGGGCCGGAAAAACCAGGGTGGAAGCGAGCCTGCCCCGCAATCAGGGCTCACGTGAGCCATGCAAAGATTCCGCAAAGATTCAAAGACTCTCGCAAAGTTTCGCGTCGTTACATGGCGGAAAACCTGGGGAAGCACATGGGCCATACATTTTGTCACCAGGGCTCCTGGAGAAAGCCGATGTCCCCACTCTCTTCGGAAAGTATTTATATGCCTTGTCATTCCAGCCCTCTTCTTTCTAAGCATTCATTTTTTCTCATAGATTCTTTAGAGACCTTCTATAGAATACACTGTTGAACCCCCATCTTTTCAAACATGTCTGCTAACTCTATTTGGTGGAAAGACGCCTCGGTGTACCAGATCTGGCCTGCTTCCTACAAGGATTCGAACGGCGACGGATTTGGCGACATTCCTGGTATTATTTCGACTTTGGACTACGTGAAGAATTTGGGAGTTGATGTCATTTGGTTGTCACCAATGTACGACTCTCCCCAGGACGACATGGGCTACGACATCTCAGACTACGAGAGTGTGTACCCAAAGTACGGAACCTTGGAGGACATGGATACCTTGATCTCGGAGGTGCACTCCCGTGGAATGAAGTTGATTTTAGACTTGGTGATCAATCACACCTCTTCTGAACACAAGTGGTTCCAGGAATCCCGGTCGTCTAAGACCAGTCCTAAAAGAGATTGGTACATCTGGAGGCCAGCAAAATACGATGACCAGGGAAACAGACATCCTCCCAATAATTGGCTTTCTTATTTTTCTGGCTCTGCTTGGGAATACGATGAGCTCACCGACGAGTACTACTTGTGTTTGTTTGCGCTGACCCAGCCAGATCTCAACTGGGAAAACGAGGAGACCAGAAATGCAATTTATGAGTCTGCCTTGAGCTTTTGGTTTGAGAAAGGCATCGATGGCTTTAGAATTGACACTGCCGGAATGTATTCGAAAGTGCAGACTTTTGAAGATGCGCCATTTGTTTTTCCAGATCAGGAATGGCAGCCATGTCAAGCGTTCCACCAGAGCGGACCACGGATTCATGAATTCCACAAAGAAATGTTCAGCAAAGTTACATCCAAATATGATGCCATGACCGTGGGGGAGGTTGGGCATGCGCCTCGTGAGGATGCGTTGAAATACGTCAGTGCCAAAGAAAAAGAGATGAACATGATGTTCTTATTCGACGTTGTTGAGGTTGGCTGCAACCCATCCGACAGGTTCCGCTATGACGGCTACAAGCTCATTGATTTCAAGAAAGCCGTGTTCAACATGTCTTCTTTCACCGAGGGCACGGACGCCTGGTCCACGTGCTTCTTCGAGAACCACGATCAGCCCAGAGCAATCACACGTTTTGGAAACGACAGCCCGAAGTTCAGACTGAAGAGTGGCAAAATGTTGGCCACATTGCTCACGGCTTTGACCGGTACCTTGTTTATCTACCAGGGCCAAGAAATTGGCATGACCAACATTCCTAAGGAATGGGACATCAAGGAATACTTGGACATCAATACCATTAACTATTACGAGCAATACACTGCCATAAACGGCAACAAGAACCTCGACAAGTTGTTGAAGGACATCAATTTGGTGGCCAGAGACAATGCCAGAACACCAGTTCAATGGGATGACTCGGAAAATGGTGGTTTTTCCACAGGCAAGCCATGGATGAGAGTCAATGACAACTACAAGGAGGTCAATGCGGCATCTCAAGTCAACAATCCCGAATCTTTGTACAATTTCTACAGGAAGGCATTGCAGGTTAGAAAGACCCACAAGGATGTTTTGATTTACGGGTCTCTTGAGATTTTGGATCTCGACAACGAGAATGTCTTTTCGTTCTATAAGAAGGCTGGAAATAAAACTGCATACGTGGTATTGAACTTTACTAAGGAGCCAATCGATTTTACGCCTGCGGTAAAAGGAGAGTTGGTGCTTACTAACGAGAAAGATTTCAAAGAAAAAGTCTTGTCTCCTTACGAGAGCAGAGTCTACATCGTTTAAAATTCGACTACAGAAGCAAATTATAGAAGAATATACGCTCAATTATCAGTTCAATACAGTTTCAACTAACTGGATTCGTAAACACCCCCAAACAAAATTGAATTGGGAGTGGTATGACGGCTATATGAATCTTCAAATCAACAACGGAACCACCAACGAAATTATAACTACTTAAAACGTCCATGTATGGTGCAAACTATAAGAAGTTTGTACATTCTGCTTGACTACTTGGTTCTGCTATTTTCAAATGAAGCCTTTAGCGAGAAAGAATCCTAGAAAGCATTTCCATAGCTGGGGCGCTCACTTCCCGAACTTCGTCAAGGTCTGCCACAACATCATCCATGTAGAAGCCCACGAGAACAACAATATAAATGAGAATCAAAATTACACCCTTGAAGTAGTTTGACTTGCCCTCGGCGTACACGTATGTGAAGAGGTAAATTGATGCAAGCGTAGCAATCACATCCCAACGTGGAAAAATGAGAGGAAATATCATCTCTATGTTGGTGTACCCTTTTACCACTGAGTAAACAACCAAACTTGGAATTTGAATGAGCACAACCTGCAAAGCGTAGGCGCTTCCGATTTCCATGGACAACGCAACATTACCTCCGACAGCAAAAGAGATGGCATTGACAAATTCAGTAGTGTTGGGAACAAGGGCAAAAACTGTCAACCCCAAGAACTTGGGGTTGATGGGAAAGTGTGAGAGCACAGCATCGACATTGTCCACCAAAATTTCAGCAATGATAGCATATAAAATAGTCGAACCCAACAAAATCACTGATGACTTTGTGTTTGACCAGTTGGGCGCATCATGTCCACCGCTATCATCGTTCATGGTGACATCAGCTTCGGAATCCTTGTGCACAAGCGGTTCAGCCGGAGCCAGTTTCAGAGAGACTAGATGTCTCTTTTTCGGACCCTCCATTCCAGGGGAAGAAAGACCCGATCTAAGGCCTGTGGGAAAATGAGAGGTATGATCATGTCGAGAACTGGAATGCACTCTGGCCACTGAAGTTTGTTCCAAGCTTACAATGCTGGGAGACCTCCAGCCATTGGCATCTTTTCTCGTCTGGGCAGCCTGCTGCTCGTGAGAATTGGTGGCCCAGATCAAGGAGGCGTGAGTTTTTAAGGTGAAATAGAGGCCACAAACATACGCAAGAAACAAAGCAAGAGCCACAAGCAACGAAAATGGACGGAGCACATTGTAGTATAAAGCATCCAAATTCAAGTTTGGTTGGGTGAACTGGCAAGTGGTGCAATCAGATATGTCCGTATGGTCACATGCACGGCACCTAATCTCATATGTGCCATACATCTGGTAGAATAGAGATGGCGCAAACATGACCAACATGGCAAAGAGAAGCATGGTGGAAGAGACACCTGCAGATCTGGGATTATACCGCTGCGTTTTTCTCTTGAGCGCTCCCCCGCACATCGAAAGTCCGGGCAAGAGCAACACACCTCCCAAAATGGAGCCAATCATAGAGCCTTCCACAAGCTTCCCCTTGGATTGGTTAAGAGCCACACAGTAGAGGAAGATCTCCACGACAGTGGAAAAGAAAGCATTGATCACCGCACCCACACCCATGGAAGACTGTGCCGAAATCGACGCAACGGCCTGTCCGATGAAATAAGCCAACGGGATAATGGAGAACAAACACCCACAGAAGAGGAAAGATGAGTCGGTGTACCAGGTGTCCCACCCGAGGCCTTCTTTCAAGGCGTAGTAGTCAAAAATGACCAAAAACACCACCAGAAGCAAGTTGAAGAAAAAGATATTTGTTCCCCCCAACGTGTACTTGTAGTAGTGGAGACCACAGCACCGGTACGTGCAAAGGATGATCGACTGGTTTTTTGACTTCTTGGAGTTCGCCACTCTTTTGTAGTAATCTTTTTCTTTCTCAAAGTGGAGCGCCAAAGGTCTCCGGCGCACATGTTCACAGAGAATCCTGTTGAGGTTGGCGATTGGAATAGTGAAGACGAAAAGCCAGCAGAGTGCGGCAATGACAAACGAGACGGGCTGCAAAATGCCATAGAAAAGCAAGTAGAACATGAGCCTGCCAGACGACCAGCTGCCGCGGCCGAAAAACCTGACTTTCACGTCGTTGGCCTCGATGTCCTGTGGCAGGTCTTCAGTCGCTTGTTGGCCTTCTTCAATGGCACTGGAACTTTGGCCTTCGCCCGTGGAAGCATAGGCGTCTCTCCAGGGCCTGCCTTTGTGGTCCTTAAGTAAAGGCCTGGACTCGGTGGTGTTGGTCATTCGGCGTGGTGGAGCGAAGAATAGTCTGCCTTCTTCCTCGAGTCGCCAGCGATGGAACTCGGAAATGGACCGGCCGTCCAACTCGTCCTCGTCGAGGTAGTTCTCGTCTTTGTTGAGGAGCACGAATTTGCCGAACGGATAAAGCCAGTACTTGCCCAACTGGACTAGTAACTTCACGTATGGCCTCAGGGACCGGTGCCACGCAAAGCCCGAGCACACAAACACGATGATGGCGCCGATGAAACAGAGTGTGCAGAGAAGAAGCCCAAACGTGCAGCTCCAAATGAGGTTGGTCGCATAGACACCGATGAAAATCGGACTTGTCGGTCTGCGTGGCTCGAAGTCGTGGATGTCCTCGTCGGCACGCACAGCCACAGACCGGTTCTTTTTGTAGATGGACGGTTTCCAGATTTTGATACCAAAGGGGTGGGTCAGATTGATGGCGTTCTGCCGGTCCTTCAAGTTGAGCGATTCGAGCGTGCCGGAAGAGGACGTCGAGATGGTTGATTTGGCATCTTCTGCATCTTCTTGCCCCTCGGCAATTACTTCGTTTTCCTCGTCGCTGCCCCGTGGTTCTAAGGCTCCGATTTCGCCGGCCTCGTCGATCGGGTCGGTTCGTTCGACAAGAACCTTTTTCAGCATTGGATGGTGCAGATCCGAGTCCACCGATGGCAGGCCTGGGCCTTGGACGTCGGCCATCTTGGTCTTTTTGTGCTGGTAGAAGTCCCTCAACGCATCGTGGTACCCGTCGATGTATTTTTTGTCCCGTTTGACAAAGACTTCGTCGGCCTTGTCGCTGTCATCGACTTCGTCATTGACGTCATCATCTACGGAATATATGAACTTGCTATTTGCCAAAGAGGTGCCTCTGCGCATGGGCGGCCGGATTTTGCATCTTCCCTTGGCGGTTTTCGTTTTTTTCGACGGCGACTCTGAAACTAGCAGCGCCGTCTGATCGCCATTGACCAGCATCGACAGAGGCCGGATACTGGGCGAATGTCTTGAATCTCGCTCAGACATGTATACCGGGCACAAATAAATAGCACAACCCTGCAGGAGCCAAATGGGACAATTTCCAGTCAAGTCAGACTGTTGTCAGAATAATCCACGGGGTTTCAATTGGATACCCCAACTACTTCGAACGAGCGAATGATGCCTTCGAACCCCACGCAGCCCGCGCGGCCGGCAGAGGCTGATAGTGTTCCGTGTAGTATGTGCAGGATGGAGCGTTTTTCCTAGTTATGAGCTTTGGTGTGCTGGTTGGTTTTCGTGTATCCATCGCAGGGGACGGTTGAGGGGCCACGTGGGTGCTGGTCTGGGACTTTCGGGGTTTCTTTATCTTTTTCGAATGGGATGCTTCGCCAGGGGGAGCTGCACTTACCACGTGACTGGCGTCGCGTCTTGTGATAGGCTAAACATGTCGTTCACGGAGATAACATAGTCGGTGACTGGGAAAAAGACTTCTGCTTCTAATTTTGTTTATAGGGTCACAATCAAGCTTATCCCAAACCCTATATTTTATGTCTCGAGTGACAGCAGCTCGGGCAGCGGCGGAATTGAAGGTTCCTTAGTGAGAGATACTTCCACGAGTTTCTCCTGCAGCAGCTCTTAAATGTAGAATCTCATCTAATAATTCTGGAATCTGGTAATTCTTTTGCACAAAATACCAAGAACAGGCTGAGACATTCCCGTGATCTTTTTCCTCTTCGTATTTTGGGTTTGAATACTTTTTTTTTGATTCGAGAGGTTTTATTTTCGAGTCAAGAACAATCTCATTACCTGATCATTTCGCAAAACATTTTCAAAAATGAGAATCTCTGCTGAGATAAAATAAAGATTTGATTACTATTGAGCGTCTTAGAAATTAGTGGCGTCTGGATAAAGAATACAAAAGATGGGAATCTAGTTTTCCTTCATGCCAAGTATATGGTGGAGTTTATTAAAAATGTCAATCAGTCTTCAAGAACAATAAACAGACAGCCGGATCTTTTGAAAAAAAATTGAATATCTGAACTGGAATCCGGTGTGTTTCCTGGTTGATAAATGAGTCCCGATGATATGTAAAAAGTGGTGAAGCGATGAAGAAATCGTGAGTCGTCTTGGGAATCAGAAAGCCAGATGTCAGCACTGAACCCCTTAGGACCTCAGAAAATAGGTGATGTTATCGTCAGCTGTTGCTGTGCTAAACAGGTTTTAAAAGCCTTACAAATCAGTTCCTTTGTCCTGGACCCAACTAAGTTTTTCCTAGATCCGTGTCTTTTTCAAAAAGATTTGCAACTTTCTTGATGCTCTAGGGTAGTGAATAAATTAAGGGAATACAGTTTTTTTTGTAGATCCATCGGATTAAAGCAGCAAAACTATACAATAATATATACAAACCCTTCAAATAGCTCCCAGATACATACTTAGTGTCGAAGTTTGGCCTGTCCCCTTCCTTTAGTCACGGCCTGGACGGTCCTCATAGCCCGTATCTGTTTACGTATTGGATATTACGTCATTGACTCCTAGGATAAGTCTCCTGTAGTAGTCGCTTCAACTCAGATGGTTGTAGCGGACTTGGGGAGCCAGCTTCCTGCGACTCGCCACGTCTTCTAGTGTAGACCTTGAAATTCGTGGTGACGAACCAATTGATTTTGTTAAGTTCTTTAAAGAGTTGTCTGCCGGGGCCATATAGCAGCATTTCAAATACAAACAGCATTTGAATCGTGACTCTCCACTTCATCATCAAAAAAGGGAACATAGGAGCCGTGGTTGAATAGATGAATGGCTGTGAGGTTTTCTTGCACCAACCATTCTTGTTTGTATAACTCCTTCCCAAGCATTTTCCAGGGCTTCATTGCCTTCACTAGCCGCTTCAATCAAAGCTAGGCCACTGGCACCTTGAATGATGATCAATCCCCAGTGTGATGTGAGGGATCCACGCGCCAGAAACCAGCCACCGTTTATATAGCGGTTATGAATGATGGTGACCAAAGATTGTATTATGAAACAGCCTGGAGCTGTCTCTTAAACTACGAGTAGATCGGTTTATAGATAGTTCAGCCTTAGTGGATAGGCCTAGTCTATCTGTCGTATTCTCGATGTCTAAAAAGTGTTATCCTTCTTCAGGGATGTCTCAGCCTCACGCTCCTTTATAGTTCGGAACCCTTCTATACAGTAGGTGAGGGGTAACCCCGATCAGGAATGTTTAGACTCTTCGTCCTTCGTATTATACAGGATGCCAAGAATCTATAATCTTGCTCATGTCGTATCATAACAGATTGTCGGTTGCGGCCATACCAAGCTGAAAGCACTGTTTCCCGTCCGATCAACGTTAGTTAACCAGCTTAGGGTCACACTGAGTAGTGTAGTGGGAGACCATATGCGAAATTGTGATGTTGCAATCTTTTTGTCTTTTTGACCTTGACTTTACGGGTGGGCTAGGATGTAATGGGATCGACGTGTTTCACTATATCAACTATACCGACATTTTTCGCTATATCGACCATATAGACTTCACTATATCGACTATATCGACTTCACTAGATTGACTAGATCGACTTCACTAAATCGACCATGTCGACTTCACTATATCGACTATATCGACTTCACTATATCGGCTATATCGGCATGTTTCAGTATATGGACTATATCCACTTCACTATATCGACCATATCGACTTCACTATATGGACTATATAGACTTCACTATATCGACTATATCGACTTCACTAGATTGACTAGATCGACTTCACTAAATCGACCATGTCGACTTCACTATATCGACTATATCGACTTCACTATATCGACTATATCGACTTCACTATATCGGCTATATCGACTTCACTATATCGGCTATATCGGCATGTTTCAGTATATGGACTATATCGACTTCACTATATCGACTATATCGACCATATCGACTATATCAACCATATCGACCATATCGACACGATTCACTATATAACGGCGGGGACGCTTTCTAAAGTGTCCCCAAGCGGTGGCCCTGTCCCCGGAACGTCTGCTTGGTCGCCCCCGAGGACCGGGCGGAAGCGTGCGCCGAGCCCGGGACCGAGCCGGCCGCAGGGGCCTTGGTGAAGGCCGTCGTGCGCACGGAGGTGTCCATCGGGTACTGGAGCAAGCGGTAGAAGAAGCGCGGGGCCTTCCAGTAGCCCAAGTCAAACACGGCCTGGGTGAACGTGTTGGGCGAGAGCGCGGTGTCCACGTTGAAGCCCACGCGGCGGCCGTTGGCGGGCAGGCCGAGGCGCGAGCCGTAGGCGCCCGGAAGCAAGTTGTAGACGGGCAAGGTGTCGGACTGCACGCACTCGTAGATGTAGCCGGCCAAGATGCCGGCGAACGAGTCTGCCGGGTGGTACTTGCCCAGCATGGTGGCCATGCCGAGGTCGAAGAGAGGCAAGTAGTAGGCCTTGATGGGCACGATGCCCAAGAAGTTGATGACGGAGTTCATCAGCGCGCGCAGCCAGAGGAACGTCATGCACGACAGGAGCTGCGAGTGGTAGAAGAGCGTGTAGTAGCCGAGGTGCTTGAGCACGCCGTTGATGGCTAGGAGAAAGCCGCCGCTGACCAACACGAACCAGAGGTAGTCCGGGAAGTTGCCGCGGAAGCGCCCGCGCGAGTCCTCCAAGTAGTTGGAGAACATGTAGAAGCGGTAGATGTTCAAGAGCAGCAGCACGCCGTTGTCCTTGACGCCGTCCACCACGAAGAACGACGTGAACATTTTGTAGCTGCGCGGCACGGATCGGAGTGCCCACGCCACGAGCTGCGCCTTGGCCGACAGGCCCTGCGGCGCCCACTGCGGCGCGGGCGGGGGCGGCGTGTCGGCGGCCACGCCGAGCATGACTGTGGCGGGCGACACGATGTCCAACGAGATGCCGAGAGACACGGCGATCGTGACGATGAGGAAGAACCGGGTGACCGGGGGGATGGATAGGAGGTGGTCGGTGAGGCCGGCCATGGTGAGCGGTGGGGGGAGTGTATTGCTGCTGTTGGGCGGGGCGTTGTTGACTTTCGAGGTGGTGGTGATTGGAGGGGCTAGATTGAGGGGGTGTTTGGGTGGTGCTCTTGTAGGGCGGAGGACCTGGTGGTGTATCTGGTGGGGTATCTGGTGGGGTGCGCGTGGCGCTTCGGGCAGGATCTTAGGGCAGGCTCTCAGGGGAACCATGGACAGAGCCATGGGCAGGAGCCATGGGCAGGAGCTATGGGCAGATCCCGGCCGCCAGCCCCATACTGCCAGCACCACAATGCATGTCCGCCACGGCACCATATCTGTCCACGGTTTGCGGCGTATTCCAAACCCTGTCCATCTGTCATTGGTTAGTGCGGCCCTGGCTCTGGCCCTGGCCCTACGGCCCCGAAACCCGCGCGCACTTCCTTCACCACCACTGCCTGTAGGAGGCCCTGGCCATGCTCCGTCCGCCTCCACTGGAAAAAAAAAAAAAAAAAACTGTAGACAAGAGATGGGCACGGGCGGTGCAAAAACAGCGGGAACAGCGGGCACAGTGGGCACGGCGGGAACAGCGGGCTTCAACCGGTGCGATATTTTATATAGGGTTTTCTCTTAGAGCTTCGGCGCCGGGTAGACTGGAGCCGTTGGAATCCAGTCCTCACCCAGCCGATCGCGTTCTGTAGGAGGGCTCGTTTGGGCAGGCCTCACCAGAGCTTCCGGGGCGGGCCCCCGCCTGGTGATGTTTTCGTTTCTCGCTCCCTCCACCCCCAGATTGTCAGTCACTTCTTTTCATTCATTTAAATTGTCACCTAAATTGTCACTCATTTGATTGATCTAAATTGTTAGTCATTCAAATATTCAGTGATCTAAATTGTTAGTCAGTTGATTATCCAGTGATCTGGATTGTCACCCATTTAAATAGTCAGTGATTTAAATTGGCACTCAATTGAATTGTCACCTAAATTGGCGCTCATTTAAACTGTCACCAAGATTGACAGTGATCTAAATTATCACTCATTTAAATAGTCAGTGTTCTGGATTGTCACTTATTTAATTAGTCAATGATCTGGATTGTCACTCATTTGAATTGTCATCTAAATTGACACTCATTTAACTTATCACCTAAATTGACACTCATTTAAATAGTCAGTGTTCTGGATTGTCACTCATTTAATTAGTCAATGATCTGGATTGTCACTCATTTAAATTGTCACCTAAATTGATACTCATTTAACTTATCACCTAAATTGACACTTATTTAAATATTCAGTGATCTAAATTGTCACTCATTTAATTGTCAGTGATCTGGATTGTCACTCATTAAAATCGCTTCTCACCTATTCTCACTCACCTAGATTGTTACTCATTTACTTCAGCTAGATAGTCAGTGACCTAAGTTGCCATTCTCATCTAAATTTGCACTTATTCAAATTGCTACTCACTATTCGCACTCGCCTAGATACTAAATTGTTACCACATAATCTCACTCTCACTCACCTAGATTCAATTCATCTGGATTGCCAGTGACCTGAATTGTCAGTGACTCAAATTCTCACTCACCTAGATTCCCACTCATCAAAATTCTCCGTCATCTAAATTCTCTCTCATCTCTCTCATCCAAGTTCCCTCTCATCTAAATTCCTCTCATCTTAGTTCTTCCTCATCTTAATTCTATCTCATCTAAATTATTCCTCATCTTATTTTTCTCATCTAAATTATTCCTCACCTTATTTTTCTCATCTAAATTATTCCTCATCTAAATTATTCCTCACCTTATTTTTCTCATCTAAATTATTCCTCATCTAAATTATTCTTCATCTTAATTCTCCCTTATATTAATTCTCCCTCATCCAATTTCTCCCACCCAGATTGCTACCCACATCATCTCACCCACCTAATCTTACTCACTTCATCTCACCCATCTTTCCCCACTCATCTAATCTCACTCGCATTCTCACTCACCTCAATTCTCACTCACCCCAATCCTAAGTCTAATTCATCTGGATTGCCCGTGACCTAAATTGTCAGTGGCTCGAATTCCCACTCACCTAGATTCTTCCTCATCTAAATTTTCTGTCATCAAAATTGTAACCCACCTATTCTCACTCACTTAATCTCATTCACTTAATCTCGTTCACTTAATCTCACTCACCTTCTCACTCACCTTCTCACTCACCTTCGCATTCTCACTCACATATTCTCACTCACCTTCTCACTCACCTTCTCACTCACCTACCCTGACCCACCCAAATCCTGACCCACCCCCTTCTCCACCCAAAATCCCCGACAGCATGAAGTTGGTGCGTTTCCTCATGAACTTGCCCTCCGCCACCAACCAGCCCGTCACCGTGGAGCTCAAAAACGGCAGCTCGGTCAACGGCCAGGTGCTCTCGTGCTCGCCTCTGATGAACATTTCGCTCAAAAACATCAAGCTCATCCAGCCGCATCGCGACCCCCAGCTCATGCAATTCATGAGCATCCGCGGCAACCAGATCCGCCAGGTCTTGCTCCCGGACGACCTCAATATAGAAGGCTTGCTTGCCAAGAGCCTGGTGCGCATGAAGGGGCCTGGCGCCGGGCCGGGCAAGGTGGTGGCAGACCGCAAGAAGCCGTTCCGAAAGGGCAAGCGGGCATTCTGAAGGCGCCGGAGTCTTTGCCTGGCACGTGCGCGAGATCCTTGGAGATCCCGGGCGTTTTTGGGCAGCTGCGGGCATTCCGTGGCAATGTGAGCTTTTTACTCAGGGAGATCCGAGGGGCGTTGCAGAGCTGCAGGGACGGCGGCATGGCCGAAGGGCTGCGCTGCGCCAGGACTGCTGTGGAAGCCAAAAACGGCCGGGGCTTATGCCCTAGCATGTGTTTCTGGAGAGTGCGCCGACAGAGACCCTGCTTGCTTGAAAGTGGCGAGCTTTCCGTGGAGTCTCCGCATATAAGCGGGCCAGCCACGACACATGCCGGGCCGATTCTCGCCAGACCTCCGATACCTCGACGCACACTGGCGGTGTCTGGCCTGTTTGGGCCGTCCATCACGAGCTTCTTGGCGACGGCTGCCCACACACCGTGTCCGTGCCTCTGCATCAATCTGTAGGCGTTTATATATACTGTTGTATGATGTATATCGGTCTATGTCAACTGTCTGTACAGTGAGCGTCTGTATAATGTCTAGCAGTTTATGTATACTTTTTATAGTCTGTGTCAGTTTATCACCATTGTCTTTATATTGTATGGGAGTTTATATTATGGTCTGTGCAATCGATCGCAGTTTATATCGGTCTGTATAATCAATAGCAGCTCAGATCACTGTTTTGTATAATGTGTAGCAGTTTATCTACCGTCTGGGTACAGCAATGTATGTCACTGTATAATCTAGAGCAGTTTATCTACCGTCTGTGTAAAGCAATTTGCCACTGCATAATCTAGAGCAGTTCATATATACCGTCTGTATATACTGTATAGCAGTTCACATCACTGTTTTGCATAGCAGTTCATATCCACCGTCTGTAAAATCTAGAGCAGTTTATCTCCGTCTGTGATCTGTAGCAGTAGTGGTCTATCTCTACCGGTTCTATAAATCATAGCAGTTTGCACCGTCTGTATGATGTAAAATAGTTTACCTCTATCATCTGTATAGTGTACAGCAAATCATGTCACTGGTTTGTATAATCTCCAGCAGTTCAAAGCCACCATCTGCATAATCTATAGCAGGTCATCTCTATGTCCATATAATTTATAGCAGTGTATCTCTACATCGTCTATAATTCATATCCACCGCCTGTATAATCTACTGCAGTTTCTACCGTCTGTAGCAGTTCATATATACCGTCTGTATGATGTATAGCAGTTTGTATCACTGTTTTGTATCATGTATAGCAGTTCATATCCCTGGTCTGTATAACCAATAGCAGCTCATATCACTGTCTTGTATAATGTATAGCAGTTATAATCTGCAACAGTTCATGTATACCGCCTGTATAATCAGTTGCAATTCATCTCTATCGTGTATAGTAATCTCAGTTTATCTCCAGGTCTGTATGGTGTATAGCAGTTTATATCACTGTTTTGTATCATGTATAACAGTTCATATCCCCTGTCTGTATAACCAATAGCAGCTCATATCACTTTTTTGTATAATGTATAGCAGTCCCTGCCGTCTTATAATGTATAGTAGTTATAATCTGCAACAGTTCATGTATACCGCCTGTATAATCAGTTGCAATTCATCTCTATCGTGTATAGTATATCTCAGTTTATCTCCAGGTCTGTATAATGTATAGCAATTCATGACACTGGTTTGTATAATCTATAGCAGTTCATATATACCGTTTACAGCAGCTCATCTCCGCGTCCATATAAACCATAGCAGTTCATCTCTACACCCTTTCTAATCCATAGCATTTGTCTCTACCGTTTGTATAATGTATAGTTACTACCGTCTGTATAATCTACAGCAGGCCATCTCCACGTCTATATACCACGGCTCTGGGTGCGTAGTGCTTGGAGGTCAGGTGCACCAGCGGACGAAGCATGTGACTCCACGTGGCCGAGCGGTCTGAGCAGATACATGCCCCCAACACAACAGGGATATGCGGGGCGCCACGGAATAGAGTCATGACCCAGGCACCAAAAGATGACCCAGGCACCAAGAGATGACCCAGGGAGATGACCCAGGCACCACAGCCACGTCCTCCTACACTTCCTACAGCACAGCCCCGAAAGTATCCATGTCAATATATACAGGTGTGTGTTCAGAACCACGTCCTCTTGTTCTGCTCTCTCTTGGCAAGCTGCTTCTTGTACGAGGGCCGGGCCGCGAGAATCGTCTCGTCCATGTTCTCCAAGGCGACTCTCCGCCTCTCGAGCTTGGCGGGAAGCTCGCGCTCCCACTTCTGCTTCTTCTGGAACAACACGCCCCTCATCCAGTTCTTGTTCTCGTACTTGTCCTCGTGGAACTTGCGGTGGGGCACCGGCGGCAAGAGGTCCTCGATCCCGTACTTGCGGGCCATCTTGTACAAGTCCGCCAGTCTCCTCAACGACACCTTCGCCGAGTGCCAGCGGCCCGTCTCGCTGTTTTTGTTGGGCAAGAACGGGTTCAACGCAGGGTCCTTAATGGTGGACGGTTTGTCCAGGTACGAGGCAAAGGGCCGCGGCGGGTACCGGATAAAGAACTTGTGTAGTTTCTGGGGGAGCTTGGCAAAGGCCTCCTTGGGCGTCAACGACATGCTGGGGCTTGTGGTGGGTAGGGACTATGGGATTCTAGGGGACTTTGGAAGGATAGGCCTTGGGGCCGCGGCGCGGTGCGGAAGTGCCCCAGCTAAAAATTTTCGCACCGGCCTGGGTTCGGAATAGAGGCCCTAAATGTAGGCCTAAAACAGGGCCGCCGGAATAGCGAAATCCGCCCAATTGGCCCGGCGGGCTTTGGAAGATTGCAGGCTCCAGTTGGGCGGTCTGGACCCGCCATGGTGCATGTCGCCGGAACGCCCTCGGCTCCGTCCTACGAGACTAAACAAGCAAGACAGGCACCGTGCCCGGGCCTACGGATTCCAGGAGCGGAACATTGTCATGACATTGTAATTTTTATATGATCTGCGTAACTCTACACCTCGAGCTGCGGCCCCGGGGCGGGCACCGGCTTACTTGGCCACGTGCTGCAAGGCCTCGAGAACCTCCAACTCGATGTTGGCCTCGGCGGCCACGGTCTCGTCGGCGGACGAGGCTCTCTTCTGGGCGTCGGCAATCAAGGTCTTGATCTGCTGCGCGTCGAACTGCTCGGGCTTGAACGCCTCGATGGCAGACACCGTCAACTTGTTGCCTGGCTGGACCGTGGCAAGCCCGCCGGACACGAAGAACTGCTCGGTCTCGCCGCCCTTGGAGATGATCTCCAAGAGCCCTGGCCTCAACTGCTCGACAATTGGGATGTGGTTGGCCAAGATACCCAAGTCTCCGTTGACCGAGGGCAAGTTCACCTGCTGCACCTCGGACTCCGAGTATAAGGTCTGGTGGGGGAGCGCCAAGGACAACTTCAAGGCGTCGGAGCCGGTCTCGGTGGCGTACGTTCTTCTGACGACGGTGGAGGATTGTCTGGCGACCTGGCGGAGGGTTTGTCTGAACATTCTGGGGGTTGTTTGGGGACGAGGGTGAGGGCCCAGCGCTGGCCGTGGGCCTTTTCTCACCACGCACTGGGGGCCGGCCCGAATTGCGCCGCGCACGACGCGCCGTGCGCTGTTTTCATTGGCTGGCCCGCGCGCCGGGCCTGGGGCCTGGATTTATTGGCCAAGGCGCCTTTTCCCTCCATGGCCTATGGCATTGGAGCAGCGACGGAAACGCGGCTTGCGGCCGTTGGAGCAGACCCCGGGATTCTGGTTTGCGGCTTTTCGCCGCCCGTTGGTGGTGCCACTCGCTTTTCTCAGCAGACTGCCTGCACCAGCGGTGGATGCAAATGTGCTCGGCCAGCAACGGAATTGAGGGGAGAAAAAATAGGCCAGTAGAAAGTAGGCTTTCATCTCGGGAATGCGTAGGTAGACGGGATGATGTGTTGTGTGCTTGCCTGGGTCTTTCGAGGCCCATGCTTGTGCTTCGCCCACGATTCAACCCGTCTGTTCTCATCTGAATGTAGTTTTGTCCGATGTGGTTTGATGGAGTTCCGATGTTGTTTGGTGGATTTCCATAAACATTGATGTCGTTTGACTGTATTTCATCCGATATCATCTGATTATTTCATCCGATGTCATCTGGTTGTTATTTCATCCGATGTCATCTGGTTGTTATTTCATCCGATGTCATCTGGTTGGTTTTTCATCCGATGTCATCTGGTTGTTATTTCATCCGATGTCATCTGGTTGTTATTTCATCCGATGTCATCTGGTTGGTTTTTCATCCGATGTCATCTGATTGATATTTCATCCGATGTCATCTGATTGATATTTCATCCGATGTCATCTGGTTGTTATTTCATCCGATGCCATCTGGTTGTTATTTCATCCGATGTCATCTGGTTGTCTCTTCTCGTCCGACCTCCACTAACTCCCTCTGATCTCGTCCAATCGCCTCTTCTCTCCTCTGATCGTCTTTTTTCATCGGCTCATGTCTCAATCACAGAAGCCCCGACCACTTTCCACTTGAGCTCGCCTGTAACTCTCTCCTGTTCTCATCTAGCAATCAGCTGAATCTCGGCGGGGTTCCTTCCAGGTACTCGTCTGATGTGCGGCCTGATGTGCGGCCTGGTGCCTGGCTTTGTCACCTGGCCTTGTCACCTGGTCTTGTCACCTGGTCTGCAAAACCTCTAATCCCACTTGCTCTCCTCTCCACCCCCTCCACAGACTGCTCCAGCCCATGGTTTCACCAGTCACGCAAATCCACGCCAGTCGAAGCTAGACATGGCAGCCATGGCGCAGCAGACCCGAGGGCCCTCAGCCTCCGTGGCCAAACTGGTTCAAGAAATTCTCCACATCAAACTCCTCCTCCCCGCCTGCCGGGCCCTCGTCGAACCCTTCCCCGAGCAAGTCCATATTCAAGTCGTCCAAGAGCGAGTCGCTGCCTTTGATCATGCCGTTCACGTCCGAGTTGGGGTTGTCTGTGTTTGGCGGGTTGCCCTCCTTTGCGCCCATGCCGGGGTCTGCATCGTCCTTGAAATTCATCGAGAGGATGTCCGAGGGGTTGGGGATATCCATGTCGAGATCGAAGCTCGGGTCCATGAGCTCGTTCTGCAGGATGGGCCCGTCGGCCATGCCCTCGTGGTCCGTGTATTGCTGCAGTAGCTGTGCCTGGTTCTGCTGATTCGGGTTATGGGCATTTTGCCGCGTTTGCTGGTGCTGCTGGTTTTGGTGCTGCTGGGCTTTCTGGCTGTCCTTAGCCGTTTGCTCCCTCTGCTCTTGTTCACGGGCCAACCTGTCCCTGTGTTCCTGGTCGGCCCGCTGCTTGTCACGTGCCGCCTTTTCGGCCTCGGCCCGCCTCTTCTGCGCTAGCGCCTCCTCTTCGATTTTCCTTTTGCGCTCCGCCTCCTCTCGCTGCTGCCGCTCTCGATCTTCCCGGATCTTCTGCTCGTCCTGCTTCTTCTTGTTCTGGACGATTTGGTCCACGCACCACGGCGCGTCGTTGAACTTGGCGACGGTGTCGTCGAGAATCAGCTCGAAACTGGCGATTTTCTGCGCAAGCTGCTCCATCATGGGCGGCGGAATAAGCTGGTTGTTTGGGCCTGCTATGAGATTGCTCTGCCGCTTGTTGTTGTTGATGATCTCAAAGACATAGCCGGACGTACGTAGGATGTCGCTGAGAGATTTGGTGAGTTTTTCCTCGAGATTCATCTGGTGCCGGGGGTAGTGGGGATGGTTATGGGAATCCGTCTCAGAACCCTCCTAACGTGTGGAGCGCCATGTTCCAGGTAGTATGCCGGCCGTGTTCATTATGTAGGGCACTGCGGCGAGCGCCACGCCAGGAGAGAAAGGAGAGGGAGGAGAGAAGACAGAAGTAGATATACAGTACGGAGAATACTGAATAGATTTAAAAAAGGAGATGGGAAGGGAAAATGGGAAAGGAGATGGGAAAGGAAAATGGTAAAGGATAATGGGAAAGGAAGATAGCAAAAGAAATTAGGAAAGGAAAATAGGTCAGGACATTAGGAAAGGAAAATAGGAAAGAAAAATAGGAAAGAAAAATAGGAAAGAAGAATAGGTAAGAAAAATAGGAAAGAAGAATAGGTAAGAAAAATAGGAAAGAAAAATAGGAAGATAGGAAAGAGAGACCGAAAAGAAAATGACAGAAAGAAAAGGAATAATACGACAGAGAAGAGCCCTAGTGCAGACACGGCCTGCGAAGTGCCTCCAGTCGATTGAGTGCTTAATTGATGCTTGCGATTATGCTCGGTCAAAGTTTATCATCCAACATACCGGAAAGCAGATATGTTGATACTATATTCTAACCTTCCGGTTTTTATTGTCAATGTGGGCTTCATGTTGACCTGGTCGTATTATCCTGTTCATATCATCCTGGTCATATTATCCTAATCATATTATCCTAGCGTGCCTTTTTCTAGTGCGCTTCTGAGATGTTCGGAGAGTAAGCGATCTGGCTTATTGAATATTCCCATAGGATGCCCTGATCATAACGCAAAGAAAACGAGTTGAATCATGACACAGACAGTTTAATAGGATAAACTCAAAGAACTGAATCATTGCAACAATGGCTTGCAGGTATGGGTGAAGAAAAATCCAACAGCTGCTCATATTTACCTGGCCCAGAGTATCTTTCGATAGGCCGCAGATGTCCCTCGCCCAGTGCGACTGGCCCAGCCAATAATCGTGGTCTCGGCAGAACAACAATACATTAGAACGCACGAACCCTTTGCAATAAACAAGGGCCGGTCCCTACTCACAGTGTGCCATAGCATAGCAGAGCTCAGGAGCTGTAAAACCCACCGAAATCACAACCTACAAAACAGACCTTAATTAAAATATACAAACGAGATAATAAATTGCAAAGCCCACCGAAACTAAGACCTACAAAACACACTCAAATTATAACCTACAAAACAGACCTTAATTAAAATATACAAACGAGATAATAAATTGCAAAGCCCACCGAAACTAAGACCTACAAAACACACTCAAATTATAACCTACAAAACAGACCTTTATAAAAATCTCCAAAACCGAGAGAATAAACTGCAAAGCCCACCGGCATCAAAACACACAGAGCCCACCGGAATTCGACCTTACAAAACCCACCAAAACTGAAAACAACAACACCACCGAAATTCTAACTCAAACCCCCCACAGAAACCACGCGTCTGGGCACAGAAGTCCTGCCCACTATTAGCTATGTTGCCTAGCTCCAGGCCCTCAAGTCTGGCCCGGCCTGCCAGCGTGTTGACACCGCGGCGCGCAACCAGCACGGTCACGTGACGCGCGTCCTGGGCCAGAGGCACCTGGACGCGGCGCGCGTGCTCTTGTTATTTTCTCCCGTCTTTTCTCCCATTTCTACAGCTGTTCCCCATACGCTTCCAGCGAGTATAGCCAACGACACTTTCAGACATTTTGCCACAGAGGCACTACCCAGAGACGCTTCCGCCTGAATCACTTTTTAAGTGGGAGACACCAGAAACCAAAGCATCTCATAGCCGCTGCCATTAGCCGCTGCCATTAGCCGCTGCCATTAGCCGCTGCCTTTTGCCGCCATTTGCTAGCCCCTGCCAGCGCCACATTTGCAAACCCAGCAGCCATCCTCATACATCACACCCTCGCCCAATCAGCATGTCCGAGCTTTTGGTGGCTCGCCAGGGCCCGCTTGCCCACGTGTGGCTCGCGTCCAACTACGACAAAAAGCTCTCCAAACAGCAGTTTTTGAACACAAACATCGTCGCGTCGTCCTCGCTCATTTCCGCGCGGCAGATCCGGCCCGCGGCCGCCCAAGACCCGGCCCACGACACAATCACTCTCCGGCTCTCGGGCCAGTTGCTCTTGGGCATAGTGCGCATCTACTCGCGCAAGACAAAGTACCTCTTGGACGACATCAACGACACGCTCCACAAACTCAAGACCTCGTTTCAGTACGCCAGCGGCGCGTCGTTGGGCCCCGCCGCGGTCCTGGCGGCCGCCGTCAACCTCCCGCCGCAGCGCACCACGCTCTCCTCCTTCTCTCGCATCACGCTCCAGGACCAGATCAGCGGACACGATCTCTTCTACCAGGACGACTTGGTCTTGGACGACGCCGCCGACCAAACCGCCGCCGCCTCGGCCCGCTTGCTGCAGGACTCCGTGGCCAGCCAGCTCCCGGACCCCGATGCCCCCGACCGCTCCGTCGAAATCGGCCGTGCCGGCACGGACCCGGACGACGCCGCAGACCTCGACTTGGACTTGGACTTAGATTTCGACCTCGACGCGGACCGCTCCATTGAGGTCGGTCGTGACGCGCAGGCCGCCTTGCCGGACGCGGACCAATCGGTCTTGGACATTGGCGGGAAGTCGCCGGTGCAGCGTGGCGGTTTGCCCGACGTCACCTTCGACTTGGACCTCCCTGGCGATGCCCCCGACGCCGCACCCAGCACTGCCCCGGACGCGCCGCAACCACCCGCCCCAGCAGTCGCCGTGCGCACCGCCAAGAGGAGATTGGTTGTGGACTCGCAGGAAGACGTGGAGCGCGGAATCCCCAACGAGGTCTTGAGAAGCATCCAGGCCTTGCAAGCCACGGGGAGGCTTCCTGAAGACTCGTTGACGCTCCGGCTCACGCCGGAGGAAAAACTCGATCTCATCCACGAGCTTGCGGCGCCCATCCAGTCGAAGAAGAGAAAGATCTGGAACCTCGACGAGCAGCTCCGCGAGCGGTGCTTGGAGTTGTCCGCCGAGGAGGACGCCCTCCGTGCGGACGGCCCTGCCGATGAGTCCTTGGACTTGGACATGGATATGGACACCAACATCGACTTCGACTTATCCTTGCCCGGTCTAGACTCAGACCATGCGCCCGAGTCGCCCCAGAAGCAACCCGACAACGGCGACGAACTGGTGGAGGACTCGGGCCCGGAAAACCTCCGCAGCACGTCCCAAGTGGCGGAGCACCTCAGACAGTTTTTTTTCGACAAGCCTGCCGTGACGCTTGACGAGTTGATGGACAAGGATACAGCGCCTGGCGTGCCCACTCCTCTTGGCACGACGCACAAATCGGCCTCAGCAGTGAGGATCAGCAACAGAAGGGAGGCCTCCAAGTGCTTCTTCGAGTTGTTGGTCTTGGCTACCCAAGACTGCGTGTCTTTGGAGCAGGAGACCCCGTCAGCCGGCACGCAAATCCCCGACGAGCTCAGAGTCCGGCCCAGAGATTTACTTGTGTCTAAGTTTCTTTGAGCATGCGCGCACATTTACGATACACAAGACTATAGAGCCGACAAGAGCTTGTCGATGCCTTCGTCCACGGAGCGATGTGTTTGGAATTGTATTTGCGACGAAAGAAGTGACTCTTCAATACTGAAGATGTCTATCTCGCCATCGTCATACCCCAAAACCATTTCGGAGCCGTCGGCGTTGAAAAGAGCAGAGCCGAGCTTCTTTTCCCTGGTGGGGATGGTGGATATGGGGCCCAATATCTTGGCCTTGAGATCCCAGAACTCAACAAAAAGCCCGATTTTCGGTGGCCGCACATTGCCAATGGTGATGAACTGGCTGCTGTGGCCAGGACGAACTATTATAGTAGACACTAGCGTCGACGTGGGCAGCACGTGCCTCAATCGACAGGACTCCGAGTCCCACAATTTCAAGGACCAGTCTGCATGCGCGGAAATCAACAACGTGGTCGCCGGGCTGTACTTGAGCTCCACCACGGAGTTGACATCCCGTGCCCAGGGCTGCTCGTGGCCAGGAGCCTCGACCAACTTCGCTCTTATATACGCTTTTTCCTTTGCATTGACAAGCTTGTAGATTGTACCGTTCCTCGAGGCCGCCACCGTCAGGTTGAGAAAATTGTACTCCGGTGGGTTTTGATGGCCTGTTTGCTCGTGGACACGCAAGATCGCCAGCAGGATGAGCGCGTCTGTGAGCTTGAAAGGGATCTTCACGCTTGTGTCGTGGTCTGCAAGCTTAAGAGAGGCGATCTTGGGAAAAGCCAAGAAGTTGGGCGACCAGAGATTGACCACTCCGTCTTCGCAGATGCTCAAGATCCCTGAGCTCTGCGCGGTCTCCGTGTTTAGCTGCGTCATCAAGACGATGGGTGAGATGTGGTGGATGAAGTTATGCTGGGATTTCACGGCAGAAGATGCCACCGTGGATGTCTGGAGCGTCGGGAGCACGGCCACCCGCGTGGGCTCGACGCTCGCGAGGTCCCACATCACAACGCGCCCGTTTTCGAGCCCGGCGAAAACCTTGAACGGATTGGTTTGGTCAAACATGATCGTGCGGATATAGCTGGTGCATTGGAGAAAGAACTCCGGGACAATCGCGTCGGAGGATCTGTTGAACAACACGGCAAGGCCTGCCAGGGCGGTCAGGGGGCGTTTGCCGGAGCGTGGGCTCTTGTGCGGCTTGCCATACGCAGCTAGAAACACGTCCGGGTGATCGGGCGTGGCGGCCACGGCAACCACCGGCCTGGAGATGAAGTCCGACACGCTCTTTGTGACAGTGAACGGGGCCACGACATCCCGATCAATGGCCTCTTCGTGCCTGAGCCCCAAACGGAGGTCCGAGAAGTGGAAGCCCGCGTCCCTGAGAAACTCGTCGAGAGACAGCTCGACTTTTCCCCTGGTCTCCGTGGCCAGGTCGGGCCCGGAAGTGGCTGCCGGCTCGAGCCTTTCAGGCTCCGCGGGCTCGCCAGGATCCACGGCTGGCCCGAGCGGCTGGCGCTTAGGAAGGAGATGGCCCAAGTCAACAGTCCGCTCGAAATGCGTCTGTATTATTTTGTCGAACTTCACCAGCGGCCGCGGCAGCGGCTGATCGAACTCGGTGTTAGGAGCGACGCTGGGCTGGCTGTTCGGGGCTGCGGTTTGTGGCGCCGGCGCTGGCTGGAGAAAGTCAACTTGCACTGCAAAGTCCACCATGGATCGGGGAGCCTCGGGCTCCACTATCGCCAAGTTGGGCTGTGTGGCGTCGACCAAGGCCACGCCCGTGCGCCGTTCCTTGAGCTCCTGGAGCCGCCGGCGCTTTTGTTCAAGCAAGGCTTGTCTGTCCAAAGAAGCCATGGCCCAGAAGCAGTGGGAGATATGAAGCCTGGAGGTAAACAGTGGTACTGCAGAGCCTGGCAGAGCGCTGCGGGCGGCGCGCGCTTGGCCCGCGCCACCACTGGCCTGAGGGCCAGATATGGAGTGGGGCCCATAGTAGACCAGCCCAAATGGTGCAGAGCGAAGTGGCCGAAATTTTTCCAGTCACTGAGGTTCATACTCCCGGCCCAGCTTTGAAGTCTTCGGCTTTTTTTTTCTTGTTTTCTTTGAAATCGCGTGCTGGAAGCTGGCATGGCTAATGTGCTCGGTCTGGCGAGGTACGGTGCCAGCGCCATGTCCAGGGCCGCGGCCCCAGAGCGTTGGCCCCAGCCGAGCGCAGCAGACCCAAGGCCGGCCCGCCGCACCCAAGCACTACTTTCGAAGAACACACCGTCTGCGCCAAAATGGAGATCGACGACATCTTGGCGGATTTCGAAAAAGACACGCGCGGGGCCCGCACGGAGTCCTCGGCAGGACTCCGCCAGCAGCTTGTGACGGCCATGCTCAACGAGCGAATGGCGCCGGATCTCTTGCCCTATAAGCACACGCTCATGGCCCGCATTCTCCGGGGAATTCTGGACCAGCAGCAGTTTTTGCTCGACTCGTACGAGTACGGCGACTCGAACGCCGAGGCGGGCGTCATCAGTCTGGATTTCAAGCTCCAGCTCATGATCGTGGAAACCGACATCGAGCGCTTGAGCTATCTCGTCAGACTATACATCCGCACCCGGCTCGCGAAGATCGACGAGTTCACCATCTATTATATCAACAAGACCGCAGAGGAACTGCCTGGCGAGCCCTTGTTGTCCGAGCCCGAGCAAAGTTACATGCACGGCCACTTCAAGATCTTGAACCAGCTCTATAACAACAGCTTTTTGAAGAAGTTCCCCAGCTTCTTGACCTTGTTGGACGACACCACAGGCGGGGAAAACATGATCACCACCCCCGACCTCGACCGGCCCGTATTCATCCGCGTTGTGTGCGACGACACCATCGTGCTTCACCTTGGAAACGACGAGTTGGAGCTCGTCAAGGACGGGATATACGTCGTGCGTTATCGCTTGATCATGAAGTATTTGGAGTTGGGTGACGTGGTGTTGATATAGCCCAGTCTGTTGATCCCACGTACAGAGTTTTATCATCCAAATGCATCAGTCGCATCCTCCTGGACACTCCACATTCCCCTCCTCGAGGTGCCACTCCTGGAGACATCCAAAATGGCCCCGGTGCCCACACTGAAGGCTCTCGACTAATGTGAGTCCTTTGCAGGGCTCGTTGCAATACACGCAATTCAGCTGCTTCCGAGAACACGCGTCGCAGTACCAGAAGCCAAACCTCTCGTTGTCCACGCCATACTTTTCTTTTGACGATTCGTTCGTCAACAAGGTCTTGCACCAACAGCAATAGAACCGCATCTCAACCTCCTTCACTGCATACGCACTGAGGCTTTCTTTTAGCGCCATGGGAGAGTCCTTCACAACTTGCACGGCAATGGTATATAGTTGTTTCGACCTCAAACTCTCAATATAGAGCCCAAGAACTTCTAGGCACTCGTTCTTGCCAAGAATATCCTCGGTGTGGTTCTGCTGGAAGTGCCCGTGAAAAAGAAGAATTAACGTAGCACTCATCACCAAATCTCCCTGTGCAAGTGCATACTCTAGGGACTTTTTGATGATGTTCACCGCATGCCACGGTCTAAAAAGAGAATCTTCTTTTCCGTATCTGCTCATTGCCTTTGTGAGCTGCGAAGGCAACACTTCCTTGCTCTTTATGCTTGATTCTTCAACGCGATCAAGAGTGAGTCTTTGCTCAGAATGGGGCGCAATATTCCGTGCCGGCTTGGGAAAGTTCTTGCTGCCCAATGATTGCCAGGAGCCCGCCTGCGAGTCTCTGGAGCCAAGTGATAATCCCTGTAAATGGGAACCTGGAGTGTTGTCAGTGCCAGCAGAAAAGGCAGATGAGGATAAAGATGCGGATGCGTTCGTCAAAATATGAAGGTTCTCATCATCCAAGTCACGCGAAGATCCCAACGTTCGATTATTTGGTCCCTTGCAATATATGGGGGCACTTCGAGGGGTCGTGTGATCTGAGCGAGTCTTCTCCAAGACATTGTCATCCGTAGTCGTGCCATGGTATTTACGTATCTTCGATGGAGACGGGGTTCCTTGGGCAGAGATAGTCTCTGCTTCTGGAATACACTCATCGTCCTTGTTTACACCAGGTATAACATCCCTTTCTGCCTTTAGATCATCACTAACGACCGTATTGCGATTGAGCTCGCTAAAGAGACGCGGCAGCTGCGACAACTTAACTTTGCTTAGACTGTTGGGCCGTGAGGTCTCACCGGGGCTTCTCGGACTAAAAACCTCATTTGCATATTCCATCAAGCTCTGATGGGAAGAAGCCCTGACATTGCGTATATGTTCATCATGAGCCGATTCTTTAGAAGAGCTCAAGACCGAGAGATTTTTGACCGATGAAGTGATGGAGCTTTTGCGAGGAGCACTTCCGTAGTTCGTTGTCAGCGTTGAGTTGGAGTTGTAGGAGCCGACGACGTTCCCCAAGTCTGAAGAGATCGACTTTTCTTCTTGTGGCGACCTCGACAAAACATCTAACGAGGTATGGTCTCGAGCAGCCTCAGTCTCTGGCGCAAAAGCTCCCGCGGCCATGGCCGGAGGACCAGGTGATTTAGATTCGTCTTGCTCAAGAGCAACAGCAATCATTCTCCAAGTCTGGCAGTCTCTAAAACGCTGGACACTGGCCGCGACCCGAGCATTGATCTGACATACGAAGGACAAAGTGAAGGCGTCAGGAATGTCGGTCAAATAGTCGTTGGCTAACGTAGCAAACACAGCGTCGTCGGCCGACGGGAGAGGCAATGACATGGAGACCAAGTAGGGAGATGGCGATGAAGAGAACTGTGGCTTCGCGGCACTGCCATGATGGGATCCATAGCTCAAAACGGGCTGGTACACCGTACCTCCCAGCGACACAGATTCCACAGTAGTCTGGGACGGGTTTCTGTTGAGCGAAGGGCGGAGAGACGCAGGCGCCATGCTCAAGTCGGTGAGGTTCGACCGCTGGAGCCCGAGCGAAGAAGCAAACACGGGCTGCGAGTGCTGGGTCGACAGTCGCAAAAGTAGCGGGCGTTCCTTCGGCGACATGGTTGTGTTTTTCTGGTAGAAAAACGTGGGCGTGGACGGGTGGGAGCTCTGGAGCCCGCGGTTCGGGAGGATAGAGCTTTCAAACGAGGCCGGCGACGCCTGGTGCTCGAAGTACCGATCCTCCTCGCCGCGGAAGTCCTCTGACGCAGGCCGCTCCAAGGGCTCAGTCGGGGTGTCGTTGCCGACCGGGATCAGCATGTCGAAATCGTCCGTGTCCTGCGACACCACCGAGAGGCCGGAGGCCCCGGGGGTCCACGAGGTGGCCACTGCGGGCAACGTTTCGAGAGGGCGCAGGATGTTCTGGGCGGTTTCCTCGGGGGAGTTCAAGTCGTACGAGACAAACACGTTGGACTTGGTGATGGTCCATAGTCGGCGGGTCCCCGGCGTCGAGCGGGCCCACACAAAGTTCTGGAACGGCTTGCGGGACAGCGTGTTGACGATCTCCTTGGGGATGTACTTGCGGGCCAAGTTGAAGACGGTGATGGACGGGTCGTCGTTCAAGTACAGGCACGCGAAGTCGTAGCTCTGGAGCGCCTGGCGGTCCGGGCGCCAGTCGTCGTGCATGTCGAGCGGGCCCGGGGGCGCGTGCTCGGCTGATGGCGTCTCGTTCCAGCGGAGCTTCATCACGGGGCCATAGGTGTTGAGCGAGGTGTCCGGGGCCGCGGAATGCGGGGCCGCGTCGCCGTAGTTCCAGAGGCAGATTCTGCGGTCGCGGCCGCCCGTGAGCACGTACTCGAGCTCCGGGTGGATGTGGAGCGAGAGCGCCGGCCCGGTGTGGAACGTCCACTTGCGCTCGGGGAGCGTCAGGCCGGCGGCCGAGGCCGCCGGGTAGCGGAGGTCAAACTTGCAGAGGGCGCCGGAGTCGTGCACGGACAACACGGCCATCTTGCCCCGCACACGTGCGTGAGGCGAGAACTGGCACGAGCGCACCGGGTCCGCGTGCTGCGAGGCCATGAGCTTGGCCACGGGCTTGGGGCCGTAGGCGCGGAGGTCCCAGAGGCGGACCGAGCCGTCCTGCGAGCCCGAGAAAAGCACGTGCTCGTGCTCGACGAAGTCCAAGGAGTTGACCACGCGCTTGTGGTCGTCCAAGCGGTGGAGCAACCTGGCGCGGCCGTTGCCGGCGAGCTGGTACACGTGCACGGTGCCGCTGGTGAGCCCGCAGGCCACCAAGTCGTTCTTGGTCTTGATGGTGTTGACGTTGAAGAGGCGCAGCGACGCGTGGAGCCGCAGCAGCAGCAGCAGCGCGTGCGTGTCGACCAAGCTGAAGTCGGCCACGATGGCGGTCTGCGCGGCGTCTAGCGCCAACAACTTCAAGTAGTTCTTGCCGCCGATGACCACGTGGTGCGCCGGGGCAGCGGCCGCGTCGTGCAGCGGCGGGCCCAGGCGGGCCAACGGGTGGTCGAGCTGCGTGACACAGGTGATCTCGCGGTCACACGCGTAGCTCAATTTCCTCGGCGGCAGCAGCCGGGGTTTTCCGGGCACGCGCAGAGCCGGCCGCTCGTTGAGCGAGCCGTAAATGTTGGAGGCGAACCGGGCGAGGCTCAGCTGGCTGAGGCCTGGCGACGAGGTGGACATGGGGGGAGAGGCGGTCGGCGTTTGCGTGGTGTGCCGGCTCTTGATGGATGTTGCAGGTGCCGGTATGCTGGGTGGAGGGCGCGGCGCGGGGCCAGAATGGGGCCAGAAATGGGGCCAAAAATGGGGCCAGAAATGGGGCCAGAAATGGGGCCAGAAATGATGCCAGAAATGGGGCCAGAAATGGGGCCAGAAATGGGGCCAGAAATGGGGCCAAAAATGGGGCCAGAAATGGGGCCAAAAATGAGGCCAGGAATGTGTCCAAAAACGGGCCCAGGAATGTGTCCAAAAACGGGCCCAGGAATGTGCCCAAAAATGTGCCCAAAAATGTGTCCAGAAACGGACCGGTGCCAAAGCCGAAAACCAACTCCCCTCAGAAACATGCATCTCTTTTATAGATTCACCGCCTTTCGATCGCCAGTTCCCGGCACGCCGTAACCAGTGATGGCCGCGAGACCGCCCCGCGTTTCGCCTGTCAGTTAGAACAGGGACACTGCCCCGAGGGTCTTTCAAAACAGGCCCCCGGACCAATGGACACAAAGCTGGCGTATCATCTAAAGGTGCCCGGAAACACAGCCGCGCCTCCAAGGAAACTCACGTCTGTGCTGTCTGCTGCCAATTGGACCCTGGGTCTGTTCATCCTCGGCCTTGCCAAAACCAGCGGCTGCCAGGCGATCGGCTGAAACTGTATTCTACTAACCATATAAAACGTTCGTGTTTCCTGTCAGGCCAAACAGTCAACACAAGAGCTCTTGCAGTAGCATGGAAATTCCAAGCGTGGGGAGAAAAACACGTCAGCCTACATTTCAGTTTAGGGGACCGGCGCCAGCGCTTAGTCGTGGGCTGCCTTTGCAGCCACTAGAGGGCCGCGCCGCGCATACAACAAGGCACCGCGAAGACTCATGGGCAATATACCAAGATGCTGGGGACATGCAGATGACAAGAAACAGGGATCTACCTTTCGAAAATCAAAGAGGAGACACAAAACAAGCACAACACAAAAGAGATCAAAGAAGAGAGAATGAAGAAGAACAGAGAAGCTCAAAGGGAAACAAGCGATGAGATGGAGACAAAACGGAGACCAAACACGAGACAAAAGGACATGGTTTTGCTCACTGGTCTGGCTAATATCATAATAACGAGAGACGGGAATGAGACAAGAACACAAGACAAGCAAGAACAAAAACGCCATAACAAATGACAGAACAAAATTCAATAAGGGACAAAAAAGACAATCAGACAAAAAAAGATAAACAGACAAAAAACACAGAAAGGACAGAGAAAAGAAAAAAGAGAGACAAGAATGTTTGTTCGCTCACTGGTCTGGGTAATATCATAATTATGAGAGACGAGAATGAGACAAGAAAGACAAGACAAGCAAAGGACAAAAACGCCATAGAAAATGACAGAACAAAAAATGAAGGACAAAAAAAGATAAACAGACAAAAAACACAGAAAGGACAGAGAATAGAAAAAGAGAGACAAGAATGTTTGTTCGCTCACTGGTCTGGCTAATATCATAATAACGAGAGACGAATGAGACAAGAAACACAAGACAAGCAAAGGACAAAAACGCCATAGAAAATGACAG